>NC_048569.1:26672390-27039890 GCF_013265735.2 Oncorhynchus mykiss | reverse complement strand
AAAGTGAAAGGGTCCAGCAGTGTCGAGCCTAGCTGGTTCTCGGGGGGATTGGGAGTTTAGAGGGAACAGGGAAGTGTTTCCTCTCCAGTGTGTGACTGGAAGTCTGAGACGTGATCAGAGAGCTAGGACAGCAAGACATGCTCTACCAGCCCTGCCTCTGCCTCACTATACTGCTTCTCACCACCTGTTTTATACATACTCTACCAGTACTGCCTCTGCCTCACTATACTGCTTCTCACCTCCTGTTTTATACATACTCTACCAGCCCTGCCTCTGCCTCACTATACTGCTTCTCACCTCCTGTTTTATACATACTCTACCAGTACTGCCTCTGCCTCACTATACTGCTTCTCACCACCTGTTTTATACATACTCTACCAGCCCTGCCTCTGCCTCACTATACTGCTTCTCACCTCCTGTTTTATACATACTCTACCAGTACTGCCTCTGCCTCACTATACTGCTTCTCACCACCTGTTTTATACATACTCTACCAGTACTGCCTCTGCCTCACTATACTGCTTCTCACCACCTGTTTTATACATACTCTACCAGCCCTGCCTCTGCCTCACTATACTGCTTCTCACCACCTGTTTTATACATACTCTACCAGCCCTGCCTCTGCCTCACTATACTGCTTCTCACCTCCTGTTTTATACATACTCTACCAGTACTGCCTCTGCCTCACTATACTGCTTCTCACCACCTGTTTTATACATACTCTACCAGCCCTGCCTCTGCCTCACTATACTGCTTCTCACCACCTGTTTTATACATACTCTACCAGCCCTGCCTCTGCCTCACTATACTGCTTCTCACCTCCTGTTTTATACATACTCTACCAGTACTGCCTCTGCCTCACTATACTGCTTCTCACCTCCTGTTTTATACATACTCTACCAGCCCTGCCTCTGCCTCACTATACTGCTTCTCACCTCCTGTTTTATACATACTCTACCAGTACTGCCTCTGCCTCACTATACTGCTTCTCACCTCCTGTTTTATACATACTCTACCAGTACTGCCTCTGCCTCACTATACTGCTTCTCACCACCTGTTTTATACATACTCTACCAGCCCTGCCTCTGCCTCACTATACTGCTTCTCACCACCTGTTTTATACATACTCTACCAGCCCTGCCTCTGCCTCACTATACTGCTTCTCACCACCTGTTTTATACATACTCTACCAGCCCTGCCTCTGCCTCACTATACTGCTTCTCACCTCCTGTTTTATACATACTCTACTTTATCTGGTCTTGTATGACAAATAACATGAACAAATAGTATGTAAAAACACACACATGTTGCCAAGGGGCTGGAAAAAGACAAACAAACAGGCAGTAGGCAGGTCCTGTACAGTTACAGTACAGCATCAGATATCTCCATAGACATGGAAGACATGGACAGGTTCCCCCAGAGGGCTCAGAAAACGTCCCCATCTCACTCTCCATTTCCCCTTCCCTCCTTCCCCCTGCTCCTCTCATGGCTGCTAGGCATCTCTGCCAGGAAGGAGGGGGGCCAGGGGAGAGAGGGGGGTATAAGGGGGACGAAGGAGGTTGCTCAGGACAGACTGACTGTTTCTGAGATAAGGACTGAGGCCTAGCTGGTAGACTGACAGTGTTGCCACTGGAGCTCATCACCGGGATCAGCTGAGATGCTGAGATGGGATTTTTGGAATTCTGGCCAACGTCTCCTCTCTCTCTCTGGGTTCTTTACATTAGTGAATCATACAGACCTGAAAAAGGAAGAGGTGTGTTTCAGAGGTGTGTTTCTGCAGCCAGGACTTATTACTCTGAGACTGTAGCAGGGTTTGGTGTTGTTAGCACCTCCTCGCTTGCCCATCTCCTTACAGTGTCAAACCTCAGGGGTGCTCTTTCACTCTACATACAGTAGGCTGATGGATGGATGATGCTCCCTGTGTCTCTCCCCCATATCCAATCTGCATATTAACCTTTTACTGCATCAGGTGGCACAGAGCCAGACATCATGCCAGGTACAAGTGGCAGACAGAGAAGACAGTGGGAAGGGAGATATTGTAGGATAGTGAGAGAGAGAGAGAAAGGGAGAGAGAGAGAGAGAGAAGAGAGAGAGAGAGAGAGAGAGAGAGAGAGAGAGAAGAGAGAGAGAGCGAAAGAAGAGAGAGAGAGAGAAGAGAGAGAGAGAGAGAAGAGAGAGAGAGAGAGAGAGAGATAGAGAGAGATAGAGGAATGTAAGGGAATGGTAAAATAGTGGAAGACAGATGCAGAAGGTAGGATAGATCCCAGAGGTCAAATGAGATTCCATAAGGCAACAGCAGCAGCCAGGTCTGAATAAAATACTGTACACACTAATCACACAAGGACAAAGACACACACACATCTTTTTGTTTTGGCCTACAGCTAAACGCTTTTTAAGTCCAATCAATTATAAACAACCATCAAAATTGCTGTTGGTTTTTGATGCGTTGTCTACAAGGTTGTCTGGGGGTCAGGCTCCCTCTCTCTCCACCTCTGATCTGGCTTTTGTGCTTATTAGTGAAGACATACCCATCACTTTCCTGAGATTTTGCGCGCACACACACACACACACACACACACACACACACACACAGGTAATCACAGTCACCCATACGCCTCACTACCACCTGACAGTTAGATAGATTACATCGTTCAGGATTCCTGACACTGCACAACACTGACCTTCCTCTCTGCCCACACACACCCACAGACACACAGACACACACACACACAAACACTTGGACTGCTGGTATCTTACTGTAAGTAACCCAAGGAAAGTGGTTATTGGGCAAAGTGCCTGTCTGTCCCTTACACTGATTTGTTGGAAGATGGTTTTCTCATTGCTTGACTGATGGACTGATGATATAAGGTGAAATCATCTGTGCTGTGATTGAGTCAAATCCCATATCCAGACAGGCATTATATTCGTATTCCCTTTATCAGTCCAGTGGTGTATAACTCTGATTCTCAAGGGTGTATGCTGGTGTTTGTCCTAGCCTTTCAATCATAGGCTTTTTTAGAGCTGGATAAGCAGGTGTGAGGACTGTTGCAGGGTAGGTGGTCTGGTATTGTGTGTGTGTGTGTGTGTGTGTGTGTGTGTGTGTGTGTGTGTGTGTGTGTGTGTGTGTGTGTGTGTGTGTGTGTGTGTGTGTGTGTGTGTGTGTGTGTGTGTGTGTGTGTGTGTGTGTGTGTGTGTGTGTGTGTGTGTGTGTGTGTGTGTGTGGCTGTATTGTGTTGTAGCTGGTGAGAGGGATCTCATCTTCCACTTCTTAAAGAGCCACACTGGAGTTGATAACTGTGCCAGGGCAATGCCACGGAGTGTGCTATAACTCGTCATGCATCGATTTCCAAGCCAGCGGGAGGTGGAGAGCTCACATGCACACACACGCAAACACATGCACAGGATTCAGCAGGTGTAAAACAGTACAGTGAAATGCTTATCTTGCGAGCTCTTCCCAAACAATGCACAATAGAAGGTAGTAATACAGATAAAAACACATTAAATAAAATGTGTGAAATAAATGCGAGAGTAGAAAATATGAAATAAAAAGAAACAGGATAATGCTGTTACTGTATGTACAGGTCTTATATGCAGTGCACTGCCAGATCCATTACTTCAATGTGCTAATGGAGTGATTGAGGAAGGAATGTACATGTCAACAGGGGTGGAAGTGGCTTGACCAGGATAAATACTTATGGTGATAATAATCGTAATAAAAATATAGCATCATCGAATGGTAATATTAATCACTATAATCAATCTAGAGTGAATTAGAATATAATCAATTACTCACATAGAAACATGAACATATGTGCACACACACAAAGAGAGTGAGCTCTCTCTCCATACAGAGACACAGCTGAAAGCTCAGTTAACACACAAACAGTGTAAGCAGGGAGTGGAGCCCAGAACAGTCAACATGAGACTGGGATGAGAGAAGAGGAGAGGAGAGTTGTCACTCTATCAGTCCTGCTGGTTTGTTAATATGTCAACATAACCAGGAAAGGTGACCTGCCATGGAAAACATCTTGACCCTAATGTGACATCCGTCCTGATATCAGTATGTCTCCACAGATGGTAACATATGTCCAGTCGTTGTTCAGAACAGTGTGATTTAACTGTTGTATGATCATGTCCTCCTCTGAGACTGTTGTGTTGATAGTCAGTGATTAAAGAGTCGTGCCTCCACTATCTATACAGTGCCTTGCGAAAGTATTCGGCCCCCTTGAACTTTGCGACCTTTTGCCACATTTCAGGCTTCAAACATAAAGATATGAAACTGTATTTTTTTGTGAAGAATCAACAACAAGTGGGACACAATCATGAAGTGGAACGACATTTATTGGCTATTTCAAACTTTTTTAACAAATCAAAAACTGAAAAATTGGGCGTGCAAAATTATTCAGCCCCTTTACTTTCAGTGCAGCAAACTCTCTCCAGAAGTTCAGTGAGGATCTCTGAATGAACCAATGTTGACCTAAATGACTAATGATGATAAATACAATCCACCTGTGTGTAATCAAGTCTCCGTATAAATGCACCTGCACTGTGATAGTCTCAGAGGTCCGTCAAAAGCGCAGAGAGCATCATGAAGAACAAGGAACACACCAGGCAGGTCAGAGATACTGTTGTGAACAAGTTTAAAGCAGGATATGGATACAAAAAGATTTCCCAAGTTTTAAACATCCCAAGGATCACTGTGCAAGCGATAATATTGAAATGGAAGGAGTATCAGACCACTGCAAATCTACCAAGACCTGGCCGTCCCTCTAAACTTTCAGCTCATACAAGGAGAAGACTGATCAGAGATGCAGCCAAGCGGCCCATGATCACTCTGGATGAACTGCAGAGATCTACAGCTGAGGTAAGAGACTCTGTCCATAGGACAACAATCAGTCGTATATTGCACAAATCTGGCCTTTATGGAAGAGTTGCAAGAAGAAAGCCATTTCTTAAAGATATCCATAAAAAGTGTCGTTTAAAGTTTGCCACAAGCAAACACACCAAACATGTGGAAGAAGGTGCTCTGGTCAGATGAAACCAAAATTTAACTTTTTGGCAACAATGCAAAACGTTATGTTTGGCGTAAAAGCAACACAGCTCATCACCCTGAACACACCATCACCACTGTCAAACATGGTGGTGGCAGCATCATGGTTTGGGCCTGCTTTTCTTCAACAGGGACAGGGAAGATGGCTAAAATTGATGGGAAGATGGATGGAGCCAAATACAGGACCATTCTGGAGGAAACCTGATGGAGTCTGCAAAAGACCTGAGACTGAGACGGAGATTTGTCTTCCAACAAGACAATGATCCAAAACACAAAGCAAAATCTACAATGGAATGGTTCAAAAATAAACATATCCAGGTGTTAGAATGGCCAAGTCAAAGTCCAGACCTGAATCCAATCGAGAATCTGTGGAAAGAACTGAAAACTGCTGTTCACAAATGCTCTCCATCCAACCTCACTGAGCTCGAGCTGTTTTGCAAGGAGGAATGGGAAAAAATGTCAGTCTCTCGATGTGCAAAACTGATAGAGACATACCCCATGCGACTTACAGCTGTAATCGCAGCAAAAGGTGGCGCTACAAGGTATTAACTTAAGGGGGCTGAATAATTTTGCACACCCAATTTTTCAGTTTTTGATTTGTTAAAAAAGTTTGAAATATCCAATAAATGTCGTTCCACTTCATGATTGTGTCCCACTTGTTGTTTATTCTTCACAAAAAAATACAGTTTTCTATCTTTATGTTTGAAGCCTGAAATGTGGCAAAAGGTCGCAAAGTTCAAGGGGGCCGAATACTTTCGCAAGGCACTGTACCAGGCCTGGGCAACTCCAGTCCTCGGGGGCCTGATTGGTGTCACACTTTTCCCTCATCCCTAGCAAACACACCTGATTTAAACTAATTGCATTTTTAACTGAAGATGTTGATTATTGGAGTCAGGTGTGTTAGCTGGGGCTGGGGCAAAAGTGTGACACCAATCAGGCCTCCGAGGACTGGAGTTGCCCAGGCCTGATCTATACTGTCCTCCTGCTGCGTCATCAAATATTTATACACAGTGTTCTCACACACACACACACACACACACACAAACCCCTGTCACGAACTTGGATACCTCCTGCGCCTCGACCTGTTGCTTCCTAAGTTTTATTTTGTTCATAAGTGTTTGTGTCAAAACCTGTTGATAGCTAGGTTTCAGTAGAGCCCATTTTGCCTGCAATAGCTCCTGAAAGTTTCCAGCGCTGTATAATCTGTGTTTATTACTCTCTTGTGACAATATTGACAATCTGTAGTTCCAGTGCAGCTTGCGTAGGATTACAGGAATGAGGTGGCTATCCTTAGCAAGCAATTCTGTGTGAACTTACAGGGAAAATGCAAATTGGAACTTTCTTTGTTCTCAACTCCTGTGGCTCGACAGCTCTCGGGCTTGATGGATGTATCCCGCCTTTTATCTGTCCCTATCCGAATGGCCTGTGCTACCTGGAACTTGCCTGCCAAGGAAGTCGTCTCCATCTGCTTCTCCTCCTCTATCACGTAGTGGAGCAAGATGATTCTCTAACCAGGGCTGGTCCCATGTCACAAGTTGTGGAAACCGAAGGCAGTGGAATGTTGCTAAGTGGACTGGAGTGTCTGCGAAAGGTCCGGAGCAGATTGACATGAGGAACAGCTTTGCCACCCTGGTGGCTGATGTACCTGTGCCTTCATTGCTGGGACTGCCTCCAACTACGCTGACTCCAGCAGCAGCTTCGTCTATTTTCGTCTCCTTTCCCTCTCTCTGGATCTGACAGGGCTCTGCCTGCTGTGGGAGGACTGGACCTATTGTCAGGAGCTGCATGCGCACGCTATCCTGCTTCTCGTGGGCTCGTGAAAGGTTCCACAAACTGTGTGAGGGGTAGGAATGGGCGGATTTCTCCATCCCCTTCTCCGGCCATTGTATTGGGCAGTTCAATGGTGAGAAATGTCTCAGTCCCTGGAGCAAAAACGTATCCAAGAGCATGAGTACAGGTCATCAATAAGCTGCTCCCAAACATTTTAAACCTGCATCAGGAAAGTGAGTCTATCATAGTTCATGTGGTATTCAATGACATTATGAAGGTCAACTCAGAACAGTTGAAGATGGATTTTAAAGAACTGATTGGGTCTCTGCTTGACACCAACAAAGGCCCATAATATCTGGCCCTGTGCCATCTCTAAATTGTGGCATTGAATGTTTCAGCTGACCTTTAGCCCTTCATAACTGGCTACTTGACTATTGCAGCTCTGTAACATTTATTGACCATTTTGATACCTTCTGGAAACAACGCTCATTTTATAAGGAGGATGGGATCCACCCAAATGATTTGGGTTCCTGGATCCTTGCATTATAAGGCTGCATTGAAACAATGACTTATCAATGACCCAAGCCCAGCTCAGTTAATCACAACTATTGGGTTGCTGAGTTGTCATAATGCTTCAGCAAATGTACATTATCCCAGGGGCTTTGGTAGACACAATGTAAGTAACCAAATGTATGTCCTTCTAAATGCCCTAAATGCCTCTGCTGATCCTACAGCTATTGAATGCAGTAATCATGTGTATGAACCAGAGTTATGCTGTTAGCACTGAGGTGGTGTGCCCTATTAGGAAGTCCACTGTGTGCAGCTCACCCTGCACTATCAGCTCAAACATAAATAACATGAGAATATCTACTTCTGCTAAGCTTCTAAGTAAAGTA
The DNA here is from genome assembly GCF_013265735.2 of Oncorhynchus mykiss. Classification (NCBI taxonomy): domain Eukaryota; kingdom Metazoa; phylum Chordata; class Actinopteri; order Salmoniformes; family Salmonidae; genus Oncorhynchus; species Oncorhynchus mykiss. The sequence goes on along the minus strand of NC_048569.1, from coordinate 27,032,174 downwards.
ATGACAACAATCAAGCATCCCAGAAAAGTGCTAAAAATAGCCCACATTAACATATGTAGCAAGGTTCATGAAATCAATAATTTGCTAGTAACAGATCACATTCATATTCTGACAATCTCTGAAACTCAGATAATACCTTTGAGGATACAGTGGTAGCAATACATGGTTGTAACATCTATAGAAAATACAGAAGTGCCAATGGTGGAGGTCTTGTTGTGTATATTCCCGAACCACATTCCTGTAATATGTCTACAGGTTCATCTGTCTCACCTTAAGCCCATTCTTGGGTGAAGCTGCTATACACCACCAAGTGCTAACAGTCAGTATCTGGATAACGTGTGAAATGCTTGATAATGTATGTGACATCAACAGAGATCTATGTTTTCTGGGTGATGTAAATATTGACTGGCTTTCATCAAGCTTCCCACTCAAGAAAAAGCTTCAAACTGTCACTAGTGCCTGCAACCTGGCTCAGGTCAACCTATACGGGTAGTTATAAACAGAACCACGTCACGGACACCGACATCTTACTTCCAGACAAACTAAACACCTTCTTTGCCCACTTTGAGGATAACAATGTGCTATCTAACCGGCCCGCTACCAAGGTCTGTGGGCTCTCCTTCTCCGTGGCCGACACGAGTAAGACATTTAAACGTGTTAACCTTCGCAAGGCTGCCAGCCCAGACTGCATCCCTAACCGCGTCCTCAGAGCATGCAGAGACCAGCTGGCTGGTGTGTTTACGGACATATTCAATCTCTCCCTATCCCAATCTGCTGTCCCCATATGCTTCAAGATGGCCACCATTGTTCCTGTAACCAAGAAGGCAAAGGTAGCTGAACTGAATAACTATCACCTCGTAGCACTCACTTCTGTCATCATGAAGTGCTTTGAAAGACTAGTCAGGGATCACCTCCACCTTACCTGTCACCTTAGACCTCAACCCCGCCCTGTGCGATTGGGTCCTGGACTTCCTGACGGGCCACCCCCAGGTGGTGAAGGTAGGAAACAACATCTCCACTTCGCTGATCCTCATCACTGGGGCCCCACAAGGGTGCATGCTCAGCCCCCTCCTGTACTCCCTGTTCACCCATGACTGTGTGGCGATGCACACCTCTAACTCGATCATCAGGTTTGCAGATGACACAACAGCAGTAGGCTTGATCACCAACGAAGACGAGACAGCCTATAGGGAGGAGATGAGGGCACTCGGAGTGTGGTCTCAGGAAAACAACCTCTCACTCAACGTCAACAAAACAAAGGAGATGATCGTGGACTTCAGGAAACAGCAGAGGGAGTACCCCCCTATCCACATTGATGGGACACCAGTGGAGAAGGTGGAAAGTTTCAAGTTCCTCGGCATACACATCACGAACAAACTGAAATGGTCCATCCACACAGACAGTGTGGTGAAGAAGGTGATCAGGAGGTGATAGCAATCTGGCTTGTCACCTAAAGCCCTGACAAACCTCTACAGATGCACAATTGAGAGCATCCGGTCAGGCTGTATTGCCTGGTACGGCAACTGCACCGCCTACAACTGCAGGGCTCGCCAGAGGGTGGTGCGGTCAGCAAAACACATCACCTGTCCTCCAGGACACCTACAGTACCCAATGTCACAGGAAGGCCAAAAAGATCATCAAGGACAACAACCATCTGAGCCACTGCCTGTTCACCCCACTATCATCCAGAAGGCGAGGTCAGTACTGGTGCATCAAAGCTGGGACTGAGAGACTGAAAAATATCTCACGGCCATCAGACTGTTTAACAGCCATCACACACACAGAGAGGCTGCTACATACATACTTGAAATCATTGGCCACTCTAACAAATGGATCACTACTCACTTTATTAATGCCACTTTAATAATGATGTTTACATATCTTGTCGCAGATGTATATACTATATTTTATTAACTATCAAAAGAAAGAAAGTCGCACACCAACGTTACCAACGTTGGTAGATACCCATTAAATTGCTGGGAGATTATACATGGAGAGTGCAACTTTCTTTATTTTGATAGTTTATAGTTTATTCGCCGTTAGTCAGCACCTCCACACAAACACATATTATTCTGGGTGTGCGCCAGCTCATGTTTAAAAGAAAAATGTATATACTATATTTTATATAATCTATCTCGTCTATGCCGGTGGGTCATGGCCCATCCATATATTTATATGTGCATATTCTTATTCTATCCCTTTACTTAGATTTGTGTGTATTAAGTAGTTGCTGTGGAATTGTTAGATTACTTGTTAGATATTGCTGCACTGTCGAAACTAGAAGGACAAGCATTTCACTACACTTGCAATGACATCTGCTTACCATGCGTATGTGACCAATAAAATTTGATTTGACAGCACAGGAATGAAATCATCAACATGTTTATTTGTTTTATTTATTTATTTCACCTTTATTTAACCAGGTAGGCTAGTTGAGAACAAGTTCTCATTTGCAACTGCGACCTGGCCAAGATAAAGCAAAGCAGTTCGACACATACAACAACACAGAGTTACACATGGAATAAACAAAACATAGTCAATAATACAGTAGAACAAAAGAGAACAAAAAGTCTATATGCAGTGAGTGCAAATGAGGTAAGATAAGGGAGTTAAGGCAATAAATAGGCCATGGTGGCGAAGTAATTACAATATAGCAATTAAACACTGGAATGGTAGATGTGCAGAATATGAATGTGCAAGTAGAGATACTGCAGTGCAAAGGAGTAAGATAAATAAATAAATACTGTATGGGGATGAGGTAGGTAGATAGATGGGCTGTTTACAGATGGGCTATGTACAGGTGCAGTGATCTGTGAGCTGCTCTGACAGCTGGTGCTTAAAGCTAGTGAGGGAGATATGAGTCCCCAGCTTCAGAGATTTTTGCAGTTCGTTCCAGTCATTGGCAGCAGAGAACTGGAAGGAAAGACGACCAAAGGAGGAATTGGCTTTGGGGGTGACCAGTGAGATATACCTGCTGGAGCGCATGCTATGAGTGGGTGCTGCTATGGTGACCAGTGAGCTGAGATAAGGTGGGGCTTTACCTAGCAGAGGTTTGTAGATAACCTGTAGCCAGTGGGTTTGGCGACGAGTATGAAGCGAAGGCCAACCAACGAGAGCTTACAGGTCGCAATGGTAGGTAGTGTATGGGGCTTTGGTGACAAAACGGATGGCATTGTGATAGACTGCATCCAGTTTTTTGAGTAGAGTGTTGGAGGCAATTTTATAGATGACATCATCGAAGTCGAGGATCGGTAGGATGGTCAGTTTTATGTGGGTATGTTTGGCAGCATGAGTGAAGGATGCTTTGTTGCGATATAGGTAGCCAATTCTAGATTTAATTTTGGATTGGAGATGCTTAATGTGAGTCTGGAAGGAGAGTTGACAGTCTAACCAGACACCTAGGTATTTGTAGTTGTCCACGTATTCTAAGTCAGAGCCGTCCAGAGTAGTGATGCTGGACGGGCAAGCAGGTGCGGGCAGTGATCGGTTGAAAAGCATGCATTTAGTTTTACTTGTATTTAAGAGCAGTTGGAGGCCACGGGAGGAGAGTTGTATGGCATTGAAGCTCGTCTGGAGGTTAGTTAACACAGTGTCCAAGGAGGGGCCAGAAGTACACAGAATGGTGTCGTCTGCGTAGAGGTGTACCAGAGAATTACCAGCAGCAAGAGCAACATCATTGATGTATACAGAGAAGAGAGTCGGCCCGAGGATTGAACCCTGCAGCACCCCCATAGAGACTGCCAGAGGTCCGGACAACAGGCCCTCCGATTTGACACACTGAACTCTATCAGAGAAGTAGTTGGTAAACCAGGCGAGGCAATCATTTGAGAAACCAAGGCTGTCGAGTCTGCCAATAAGAATGTGGTGATTGACAGAGTCGAAGGTCTTGGCCAGGTCAATGAATAAGGCTGCACAGTAATGTCTCTTATCGATGGCGGTTATTATGTTGTTTAGGACCTTGAGCGTGGCTGAGGTGCACCCATGACCAGCTCTGAAACCAGATTGCATAGCGGAGAAGGTAGGGTGGGATTCAAAATAGTTGGTAATCTGTTTGTTAACTTGGCTTTCGAAGACCTTAGAAAGACAGGGTAGGATAGATATAGATCTGTAGCAGTTTGGGTCTAGAGTGTCGCCCCCTTTGAAGAGGGGGATGACCGCGGCAGCTTTCCAATCTTTGGGAATCTCAGACGATACGACAGAGCGGTTCAACGTGCTAGTAATAGGGGTGCAACAATTTTGGCAGATAATTTTAGAAAGAGAAGGTCCAGATTGTCTATCCCGGCTGATTTGTAGGGTCCAGATTTTGCAGCTCTTTCAGGACATCAGCTATCTGGATTTGGGTAAAGGAGAAATGGTGGGGGCTTTGGCGGGTGGCTGTGGAGGGTGCCGGGCAGTTGACCGGGGTAGGGGTAGCCAGGTGGAAAGCATGGCCAGCCGTAGAGAAATGCTTCTTGAAATTCTTAATTATAGTGGATTTATCGGTGGCGACAGTGTTTCCTAGCCTCAGAGCAGTGGGCAGCTGGGAGGAGGTGATCTTATTCTCCATGGACTTTACAGTGTCCCAGAACTTTTTTGAGTTAGTACTACAGGATGCAAACTTCTGTTTGAAAAAGCTAGCCTTAGCTTTCCTAACTGTGTCATGACGTTGGCCTGGGGGTAGGTTTATGACAGTCATAAATACCTCTTCCCCTCTTTTTCCTCTCTCTACCCTACTGATGTTACATTTGCAATTGCTTGGTTAACATAGAGATTCTGGGAACATCAGAAGGTGGGGGGAAATGAACTATATGCTGGTAATGCGACCAATTGAACATATGCAGTGGTACTTAATGAATATGATGTCAGTTCGGTTGTCATCTGAGACATTCTCATCAATGATAAGATGACAGAAACTCTACAGTGGAAAGTCTACACATCAGAGTTATCGGATTCACATGGAATTGTTGTTCAATTTAAATGTTTGAATATAAAATTATTTGTGATGGGATGAAATGTGATTTTAGCTTCTAAAATGTGAGATTTGGGTTTTCATAAGATAGGGCTCTGCTCAATCAGTGACCCGCCCCTGTGAAGGGACATGGGCTATAAAACTTTTCAGACACGCAATCCTCTCCCTTCCTATATAAAGTCTTGACGACAATGTAACCTCCTGTTCCAAGGACGTGAGGACGAATGGTTCAGATAATAACTACAGAACGAAGCCAACCTCAGCGTGAGCTTTGGTTGCGAATGGTATGAACTTTGAACTCTTATTCACTATAGAAGTGATACCTCCTAGCCGTTGAGTTAGCAACAGCCGCTGCAAACTAGGGTTAGGAAGGAATAGACAAGAGTATCCCGTCTACCACACAACGACGTTACTACAACGTATTCAATTTACCAGCAGAGACATTCTTCAAAGGACGAAGGACTCGGTTGGGCAACGCGGCCTTCCATCTACCACCAACCTACCGAAGCGCAGCTCAGAGTAAATATTTATTGCATTTTCCTTTTCCAAATGGGCGGTAATTTAGAATGCATAAGATACTGTATTTACGATAGCACAGTTTCGCCCTTTGTTCCTCAGTCTTCCCGCTCTTTCACTCAAACCCAGCCCCTTTTCTTTTGTGTAACAAGCTGTCATATATTTTTCGCCCGCTAGGGACGTTTTCCTTTATGACGTAATTTGTAATTAAGTTATGATTTAGTTATGTGTATATGTAATTCTGTGTGATTAGTTAGGTATTTAGTAAATAAATCATTAAACCCAATTTTGTATTGCTGGTTCAACTTGTTAGCCAGGGTTCGTGCAGATAACCAAGAATTTACAACTTTCAGATGAGACTGAAATGCCTGCTCGCAGAAGTGTTTTAGGGAGCGTTTGACAGTGAGGAGGGGTGGTTGTTTGGTCGCAGACCCATTACGAATGCAGGCAATGAGGCAGTGATCACTGAGATCTTGATTGAAAACAGCAGAGGTGTATTTGGAGGGCGAGTTAGTTAGGATGACATCTATGAGGGTGCCCATGTTTACAGATTTGGGGTTGTACCTGGTAGGTTCATTGATCATTTGTGTGAGACTGAGGGCATCAAGTTTGGATTGTAGGATGGCCGGGGTGTTAAGCATGTCCCAGTTTAGGTCACCTATAGCAGCACGAACTCAGAAGATAGTTGGGGGGCAATCAATTCACATATGGTATCAAGGGCACAGCTGGGGGCAGAGGGAGGTCTATAGCAAGCGGAAACTTGTTTCTGAAATGTGAATTTTTAGAAGTAGAAGCTCGAATTGTTTGGGTACAGACTTGGATAGTAATACAGAACTCTGCAGGCTATCTTTGCAGTAGATTGCAACATCCTCCCCCCTTTGGCAGTTCTATCTTGGCGGAAAATTCAGACACGGCTAAGACATCCGGGTTGGCAGAGTTTGCTAAAGCAGTGAGTAAATCAAACTTAGGAAGTAGGCTTCTAATGTTAACATGCATGAAACCAAGGCTTTTACGGTTACAGAAGTCAACAAATGAGAGCACCTGGGGAGTGGGGGTGGGGCTAGGCACTGCAGGACCTGGATTAACCTCTACATCACCAGAGGAACAGAGGAGAAGTAGGAGAAGTGTACGGCTAAATGCCATACGAACTGGCCGTCGAGCACGTTCGGAACAGAGAGTAAAAGGAGCAGGTTTCTGGGCACGATAGCATAGATTCAAGGCATAGTGTATAGTCAAAGGTAAGGTAGGATGTGAGTACATTGGAGGTAAACCTAGGCATTGAGTAATGATGAGAGAGATATAGTCTCTAGAGACGTTTAAACCAGGTTTAAACCACGTGATGTCATCGCATATGTAGGAGGTGGAACAACATGGTTGGTTAAGGCATATTTAGCAGGGCTAGAGGCTCTACAGTGAAATAAGACACTAACCAGGACAGTAATGGACGAGGCATATTGATATTAGCGAGAGGCATGCGTAGCCAAGTGAACATATGGGTCCAGTGAGTGGTTGGGCTGACTGGGGACACGGCAATTCAGACAGTTAGCAGGCCGATGCTAACACGCTAACAGTTGTTTGGCCGGGGCTAAACGAGCTAGCAGTTAGCAGACCGGGTTAGCAAGCAAGCAGTTAGTAGGGGCTAGCAGTTAGCAGACCGGGGCAGGCAAGCTAGCAGTTAGCAGATCGGGGCAGGCAAGCTAGCAGTTAGCAGACCAGGGCAGGCAAGCCAGCAGTTAGCAGACCGGGGCTAGCAAGTTAGCCTATGGGGGACGTCGCGAAGGGGGGTAAGTATTTTTTTGCCTCTTCGTGCGGTGACGTCGATAGACCAGTCGTGGAGTTAGTAGGGTTCCAAGTAGCTCTAAGTAGCCGGCCTAGCAGGTTAGCAGAGTGGGCCTTCAGCGGGCATCGAACCTGAGGGGTCTGTTGGAATCCTCGGGCAGATTATGTCTGTATTCCAGTCGTAGAGGATCGGTGGGGTTCCGTGCCTCGTACCGGCAGTAGAAGGGGTCCAGATATTGTAGCCCAGGAGTGAGCCGGGAGATGGGTCTAGCATGGGCTAGCCCCAGGCTAGTTGGTGCTAGCTCCAGGACGGAAACGTTAGCTAGGAGTTGTCAACCCGGGTTGCGGTTAGCTAGCTGTGATGATCCAGATGAAAAGGTTCAGAGTTTGTGGTAGGAATTCGGGGATATGGAGAGAAAAATAGGTCCGGTTTGCTCTGGTTTGAAACGCGTTGTACTAGCTAGCTTCAGTTGAGGTATTCCAGTTCGGAGGTAAATGGAAATACTTTAGGGGGAAAAAACAGATCCACACCACATTGGGTGAGGCGGGTTGCAGGAAAGTATTTTGAAGTTGAGGTTTAGGAAACATATTAAAAAGAACGCAAAGAAGAAAAAGATATACACATGGGACGAGACAAGACAAAGACGTCTGACTGCTACGCCATCTTGGATTATAGAGTCCTAATGTATTGATCACATCTTTACTAGTTCTGCAGAAATTTGCTTTAAAGCAATATTTAAAGCTATTGGATATAGTAATCACAATATAGTAGCCATATCTAGGAAAACCAAAGTTCCGAAGGCTGGGCCTAATAGTGTGTAAGAGGTCACACAATAAGTTTTGTGGTGATTCCTATGTTGCTGATGTAAATAATATTTGTTGGTCTGTGGAGCAACCAGAGATTAAACTTGACACATTTATGAAATTGCTTATTGCAGTTACTAATAAGCATGCACCCATTAAGATGATGACTGTAAAAATGGATAAATCCCTGTGGATTGATGAGGAATTGAACAATTGTATGGTTGAGAGGGATGAGGCAAAAGGAATGGCAAACGTACTGACTGCACATCTGATTGGCAAACGTACTGCAAATTGACAAATCATGTGACTAAAATGAATGAAAAAAATAAGAAACTTTACTACGAAACAAAGATAAATGGTGTAAAGAATGACAGTAATAATCTTTGGAGCACCTTAAATGAAATTTTGTGCAAAAAGGCAAACTCAGCTCCATCATTATTGAATAAGATGGCTCATTCATCACAAAGCCCACTGATATTGCCAATTACTTTAATGATTTTTTTTATTGGGAAGATTAGCAAACTTAGGCATGACATGCCACTAACAAGCACTGACACTACACATCCAAGTATAACTGATCTCATTATGAAATATTTTGAATTCTGTAAAGTGAGTGTGGAAGAGGTGAAAAAATTATTGTTGTCTATCTAAGCCTTCTAGAAAGTGTGTGCCTTCTGGCCTGGAGTGAAGCAAAAGTAATTCCGCTACCCAAGAATAGTAAAGCCCCCTTATTGGCTCAAATAGCCGACCAATCAGCCTGGTACCAACCCTTAGTTAACTTTTGGGGGAAAAAATTGTGTTTGATCTGATACAATGCTATTTTACTGTAAACAAATTGACAACAGACTTTCAGCACGCTTATAGGGAAGGTCATTCAACAAGCACAGCACTTACACAAATGACTGAGAGAAATTGATGATAAAAAGGAGCTGTTTTGTTAAGACTTCAGTGCTGCTTTTGACATTATTGATCATAGTCTGCCGATGGAAAAACGTATGTGTTATGGCTTTACACCCCCTGCTATATTGTGGATAAAGAGTTACCTGTTATTTCATGGAAGCCGCTCCAACACCATCCAGGTAGAATCAGGAAGTCCCCAGGGCAGTGACATGCCATTGGCTTTGAGTAAAATAAGTGTGTCTATGTATGCAGGTGACTCAACACTATACACGTAAGCTACTACAGCGAGTGAAATCACTGAAACACTTAACAAAGAGCTGCAGTTAGTTTCAGAATGGGTGGCAAGGAGTAAATATTTCAAAAACCTAAAGCATTGTATTTAGGACAAATCATTCACTAAACCATAAACCTCAACATAATCTTGTAAATAATTATGTAGAAATTGAGCAAGTTGAGGTGACTAAACTGCTTGAGTAACCCTGGATTGTAAACTGTCATGGTCAAAACATATTGATGCAACAGTAGCTAAAAGGGAGAGAAGTCTGTCCATAATAAAGCTCTGCTCTACCTTCTTAATAGCACTATCAAGAAGGCAGGTCCTACAAACTCTAGTTTTCTCACACCTGGACTACTGTTCAGTTGTGTGGTCAGGTGCCACAAAGAGGAACTTTGGAAAATTACAATTGGCTCAGAACAGGGTAGCACGGCTGGCCCTTAAATGTACCCGAGAGCTAACATTACTAATATGCATGTAAACCTTTCATGGCTCAAAGTGGAAGAGAGATTGACTTCATCACTTCTTGTGTTGAAATGGGTGAATGCACATAGGTGTCTGTTTAAACTACTAGCACACAGCTCAGACACCCATGCATACCCCACAAGACATGCCACCCATAGTCAAGAACAGACTATGGGAGGTGCACAGTACTACATAGAGCCATGACTCCATGGAACTCTATTCTACATCAGGTAACTGATAAAAGCAGTAGAATCAGATTTAAAAAAACAGATACAAATACACCTTATGGAACAGCGGGGACTGTGAAGCATCACTAACATAGGCACAGAGACATGTACACCTGATAAGACACACAGTCTACACACACGTACACATGGATATTGTATTGTAGATATGTGATAGTAGAGCAGTGACCTGAGGGAACACACTTAATGTTGTGAAAGTTTTATGAAATGTGATATTTTCAATTGTATATACAGTTGAAGTCGGAAGTTTACATACACTTACATTGGAGTCATTAAAACTCGTTTTTCAACCACTCCACAAATTTCTTGTTAACAAACTATAGTTTTGGCAAGTCGGTTAGGACATCGACTTTGTGCATGACACAAGTTATTTTTCCAACAATCGTTTACAGACAGATTATTTCACTTATAATTCACTGTATCACAATTCCAGTGGGTCAGACGTTTACATACACTAAGTTGACTGTGCCTTTAAACAGCTTGGAAAATTCCAGAAAATTATGTCATGGCTTTTGAAGCTTCTGATAGGCTAATTGACATAATTTGAGTCAATAGAAGGTGTACCTGTGGATGTATTTCAAGGCCTACCTTCAAACTCAGTACCTCTTTGCTTGACATCATAGGAAAATCAAAAGAAACCTCAGACCTCAGAAAAACAATTGTAGACCTCCACAAGTCTGGCTCATCCTTGGGAGCAATTTCCAAATGACTGAAGGCACCACGTTCATCTGTACAAACAATAGTACGCAAGTATAAACACCATGGGACCACGCAGCCGTCATACCGTTCAGGAAGACGCATTCTGTCTCCTAGAGATGCGAAAGGTCAAATCAATCCCAGAACAACAGCAAAGGACCTTGTGAAGATGCTGAATGAAACAGGTACAAAATGATCAATATCCATAGTAAAACGAGTCGTATATCGACATAACTTGAAATGCCGCTCAGCAAGGAAGAAGCCAGTGCTCCAAACCTGCCATAAAAAAGCCAGACTACGGTTTGCAACTGCACATGGGGACAAAGATCGTACTTTTTGGAGAAATGTCATCCATCTGGTCTGATGAAACAAAAATAGAACTGTTTTGCCATAATGACAAAATAGATGGCATCATGAGGACGGAAAATGATGTGGATATATTGAAGCAACATCTCAAGACATCAGTCAGGAAGTTAAAGCTTGGTTGCAAATGGGTCTTCCAAATGGACAATGACCCCAAGCAAACTTCCAAAGTTGTGGCAAAATGGCTTAAGGACAACAAAGTCAAGATATTGGAGTGGCCATCACAAATCCCTGACCGGAATCCTACAGAATATTTGTGGGCAGAACTGAAAAAGCGTATGCGTGAAAGGAGGCCTACAAACCTGACTCAATTACACCAGCTGTGTCGGGAGGAATGGGCCAAAATTCACCCAACCTATTGTGAGAAGCTTGTGGAAGGCTACCCGAAACGTTTGACCCAAGTTTAACAATTTAAAGGCAATGCTTCCAAATACTAATTGAGTGTATGTACACTTTTGACCCACTGGGAATGTGATGAAAGAAATAAAAGCTGAAATAAATCATTCTCTCTACTATTATTCTGACATTTCACATTCTTAAAATAAAGTGGTGATCCTAACTGAACTATGGCAGTACATTTTTACTATGATTATGTAATGGTCTGGATGTAGCTGGTGCAGAGGAGTCAGGCGCAGGACAGCAGAGATGAGTAACAAGAGTAACTTTACTCAAATATTCCAATAACATGTACATAAAACAATCACGCACAAAAACCATGGGGAAAACAGAGGGTTAAATAATAAACATGTAATTGGGGAATTGAAACCAGGTGTGTAAGACAAAACAAATGGAAAATGAAAAGTGGATCGCGATGGCTAGAAGGCCGGTGACGTCGACCGCCGAACAAACAAGGAGAGGGACCGACTTCAGCGGATGTCGTGACAGGTTAAATGTCAGGATTTGTGAAAAACTGAGTTTAAATGTATTTGGCTAAGGTGCATGTAAACTTCCAACTTCAACTGTAACTGCCTTAATGTTGCTGGACCTCAGCAAGAGTAGCTGCTGCCTTGGGGATCCTTAATAAATACACATTGTTGCATCTGTCTCTCTCACTATGCTTTCCTTTTTCTCTCGCCCCCTCACTCTGTCTTTCCCTTTCTCTTATTACCTCTTTCCTTACTTAATCCCTCACTCTGTTTTCTCTCTGATGACGTGTTGTCCTCCTTTAGGGTGTGTTCTCTCAGTACTGAGCACTGTCTTCTCGCCATCTCTCTCTCACCATCTCTCTCTCTGGGTATTAGGAGTCTCTTAGAGGCAGAATGATGAATGCCCAAGCCAGTGTACAGTATGAAAAGGCTTAGACTTACATAACAGGCACTCATAGTTCACCGAATGCGTTATTCTACTGAATCCAATCCATTAAAAAACTGGGGAGTGTGATGGCAGTTGGACTATTGGGCGACACAGGACCTACCAGCTCAGCAGAACCGCCCCGAATCATAACAAAACCCCTCGGCCCAGAATCTTCCATTCTCTCCACTCTCCAGTCAGCAGACGACTGAAATGCTGATGTCTTCATTTTTCTAAATCAGCTACTATAGATGTCAAATTTCCCCATTTCAGTTCTTTCTCTAGTAGCTTTTGCAGCTATCAGATGTGTTAGATTGGCTTCCATAAATCAGACAGTAAACAGAGTCTCTGGGCCAGTGGCTGTGTGTGAATGTCCACATGTGGTAAGAGTGATGAGTTTTCAGCTAGCTGCTGAGTTAAGCAAGCAGGAAGTCAGAGTGCTTTGGTTTGGTTTGACAGAACTGTTAGGGTGCAAACACACTGCTTACAGCTGCCTCCTTCGCAGAGTCAATGCTTTCAGAAGTGTCACTTTTCTCTTTCACACTCCAGGATTTGAGATGTCAAACATACACTTACGCACTTACACACACAGACACACACACACACTCACACTGATTAGTGTAGTCCAGGCGACTCACTTTATAGTTTTGTTCATTCGGGGTAGTTGGTTTGAATCTGATTCATTTAGTTTTTTTAAAAGGTAGGAGGAGTTGTACATTTTGATAAAAAAACATAACTTGATGTGTTTCTAGTGCAAGTTAGAGTCCCTAAAACTTAGCCAGAAAGTTTTTGCAGTTTGGAGCACTGAACTCTAATAATTCCATGGACGGGGAGGCACACATCATCGGTAGAATTGTGGTGTCAGCACAAAGCAATTTGACTAATGGAATATGTGGAGTGTTGTCAATAGAAGGGGGGGGGGGGGGGGGGGTTCCTGGCTATCGATCCAAGTAATTTATCACTCAACGCTGATCAAAAACCCATTTAAACCCAAACCAGCTCTGACTGCATGCTCAGAGATGAAGGACAAAATGCTTGAGTGGATCTGACTGTTTAAGAGAGGAGGTCAGAACTCTCATTAGAGCCAGACATGATTAACTCTCTGGAGATTTATCTCTCTAGTCATCAGTGTTAGGTGCGAGTAGTGTGCATTTACTGAAAACACACGCACACACATATGCAAGCTCAAACACAGGGACGCACAAACACACACACTCATTGTGGGCCGCAGATACGTTTATACTTTGGTTATCTGTTCATAGCCACCTTTTCCACACATACACGTACACACCAGGGTTAACTGGCAATAAATAAAAGACTATAAATAAAACTGTTACCGGCCAAAATGCCCGGGAGGAAAGAAATCCCATTGCAAAATAATGCTTTTTATTCATTTATTGAAATACATTTGATCGTCATGCTTATCGGTCTATAGGTTAATTAGTGGAATTAAATTGGCCTATGTGTATTTTTGTTAGTCATCATGTAGCCTATCTTATTTATCCAACAAAACTATCACGTGCACAGCAGATAGAACCTATGTTGAGTGGGATTTCTCCTGCAACTCCTCAGCTGGTTGATGCTAGAGTAAAACGTGTGCTTGTATAGCCCATCCCAATTCTAAATGCAATCACATGTTAAAACCTGTTTTGGTGCACGATTAAAAAGAGCTACGCCTACTATTTTGATTTCTCAACTGGTAATTGAAGCACGCCTCCCATTCACCATTCAAGTGCAGGCAACAGGCTATCAATGCGTCACCACCACTTTACAATGTGAGCTGAAGGCAGTATGCATTTTGAAAACATAGCCCCACTTAATTGTTTGAAACCTGAATGTTTTACTTCATATTATGAGACATATCTTACCTTGCTTCAAAGTAGCTTATAGGCAAATCCGACCATAGAAACATGGAGGCAATTATTTTATAAAGACTTCATAGGCAATGAGTGAATTTGGGGAAGTTTGGGGAAGCTTACAATTTATCCTAACATTACTACCAGTCTACATGCCAGTTATGATTTTCATATGCACATTTTCATGGAACATTTTGATTTCAATAATAATGTTTTAGTTTCTCAAAATCATTGTCACGTGATTAATCATAAAAATCAGAATTAAAATTGTAAAAATTATAAAGTTCAAATTCAACTAATGCGAGAGCAGCAGGTTCCGCCGTATGGACACATTGATACACTGTGATCCATTGGCTATTAAAGAAAGGAGTGCATGGAACTCAGCCTGTAGACCTATAACTTCCATTGTCATCTAAGTCAAAATACATAAAGCAGAAAAATAAAAACAGTAGAAAATATCATAGATTCACGTTCTTTAAATTGCATTAATCTCTCTACTCAGCCTTTCTATATATCTTGACTTGAGCTACTCTTTATTTCAATTCCACATTACATACATTTACTACTTGTGACATATGTCATGGGGAGTTGATCAAAAATAAACAATCAAAGTGCAAACCATTCACACAATGAAACAGTGAATGTGCAAGAATTAGCGGTAGACAGCTGAGCCATTCTGGAGAGAGACTTTCCTATGTCTTCGCCACACACCCCTCCCCTTCTTTTGACTCAATTTTGAATTATACTCAAGACACTATCTTCACACTTATTTGAAATGCTTTTAACTAACAGACGCAACTTAATAATCAGCTAGGCCTATTGCCACGCGTTCTGTCCAAATTGCAGGCTTCCCAAATAGGCATACAGTAGGCCTACAAGCTGGTGATTTGAAACAATCGATAGCTATATAAAAAAAAAAATGATCCTCGATTCCTCTGTGGCTAAGTCATGCTTTCTGGTGAAGTATTTTGATTTTTTTTTCTGTATAGGCCAGAGTAATTATATTATTTTGGCAAATTTATTTAAATTGACTTCCCTAGCCTATTCGAAGTGCCACCTATGAAAGACTTCCTAGTATGCCATTTCTCTCCTGTGCTTTTGGTTTTCATATCAACTTTCCTTCGTTGTCCAGAAGCCAAAGGCATAATCCTAGTCATATTAGCAAACAATCCTAGTGTTAGCATCTTTTGTTCCCCCTCTTTCTAAGTTTCTAACAGAGATTTTCATTTCGGTCAAATGTGAAACTGCTCTCATCAGTTTTCCAGCGAATTGCATTCTGGCAAATGTTTGAAAATGATGTTTTATTGTCCGCTTCATTACAGGAGTAGAATGTCCTGTTAAGATGAATTACCATAATTGAAATGTGATTTCTGTCATTCTGAGCACCGTGGGTGGACAGCACCACAACAGAAACCCTGCAACACACATAAACACATTCTAACAAACATCAACTGCATTCATTCAAACAGTCACACATTCACAGGAATGATTGGAATGGTTTTTAACACTTCCTGTTGTCTCTTCCAGGATTGGCTGAGTAAGTATGGGTACCTCCCGCCCCCTGACCCAGTGACTGGACAGCTCCAGACCAAGGAGGCCCTGACCAAAGCCATCAAAGCCATGCAGAAGTTTGGAGGACTGGAGGAGACTGGGGTGCTAGGTGTGTGTGTGTGTGTGTGTGTGTGTGTGTGTGTGTGTGTGTGTGTGTGTGTGTGTGTGTGTGTGTGTGCGTGTGTGCGTGCGTGTGTGTGTGTATGCGTGTGTGCTAGGCTTGTGCGATATGCGATATACCATATACCGGGGTATTTTTGGGGGGCTGCGTGCTATGCAACTGCTTATAAGTTAAGTATAACTATAAGAAATCTAAGATGTGTCAAATAAGTTATATCCTGCTCAGAGCTCCAGCTCTGCATTTGGTTTCCTAACTTGCTAGATAAGTGGCTAGGTGTCAAGATCAAGCTTCTTGGTTACAGCAGTGACATTCAATCCCCTTCGGGATCAAGATCACTGTTGCCTAAATAGATTCATTTTTTTAATAGTGCCCCTTGTGTGCACATTCAGAAATACCGTATAACCATGAATGGTACAGAAACGGTATGACGGATATCACCAAACCAATGTTCTCTCAAATAAAATGTTCCACTGAGCAAATTGCAGGTTTGCTGAGCCCAAACTTGAACATTGTGAAATTTCTGTTCAACTTCCTGCGCACTTTTACTGTGAACACTGAGGCTGTACTCGCTTTCAGTTACAGTTTTAACAGTGGCCATGTAGGCTATTGGGGCTATTTGATCATAATGTAGGCCTACCAGTGTGTCCTACCATCAAAAACAATGGAGAAAATGCATCCCATCATTTTTTATTACGTAAATTGCTGTTCATTCATCATTCAGCCTACAGTAGCAGCCAATGTGTGGTGTTCAATGTAGGCCTACATTCCATGAATCCTTTGAAAAAAAACATGCAGGGCTTGACATTAACCTGTTTATCTACTTGTCCTTCAGACAAGAAGGTGACTGAAAATGTTGTTGCGTTGTTTGATGCAAGAAACTACTTTACAAAATAAAATGCATTATTATTCCCATACCATTATTACAGAGAATCAGACAAATTATGCAACCCTCTGCCTATTGCTACTTAGCTTATTCAAGCCTGATTCAAAATACAACAGTTTTTCAAAGGTGTCTACAAATGTATAGGTTTTGTGCTCTTGTAGGAAGCAATCACTACCTAATTGCTGACTACAAATGATCTATAACTGGGATACTCACTAACTAGTAAAGGATATAAACAAAATGTGCACAAGTGGCTACATGCAGCTCTCGCTTTGATCTCAAAACAAGGGCATCTATTCACGACCGCTCATGCTGTAAACACAGTCCAGTTCAAAGTAAATGGCACAGATCCATATATGGCAATGGTCTGTTTGCATAAAGCCCTACTGCAGCTATGATTGTTTATGCCGCACCAGTCTGTGTAGTGCGTGTCTCCGATGCGTTCTGCCGACAATAAAATCTCTTGCATAGTTCATTTTGTTTTGGTATGTTGCTAATATTGTACAGATTCAATCACAATTGTCACAGTAAAGGGAAATGTTAATAGTGCTAACAGGGAAAGCTCTAGGACAGTGGGCACCAACCTTTTCTGAGTCAAAATCACTTTGAGTCCAAATGCAAGCCGAGACCTGCCACTCAGATTATTTTTTACATGGCTTAAAAAGCGTAAGCCAGCCTCCCGGGTGGGACAGTGGTCTAGGGCACTGCATCGCAGTGCTAGCTGTGCCACCAGAGACTCTGGGTTCGCGCCCAGGCTCTGTCGCAGCCGTCTGCGACCGGGAGGTCCGTGGGTCAACGCACAATTGGCTTAGCGTCGTCCGGGTTTGGTCGGTAAGGATATCCTTGTCTCATCGCGCACTAGCGACTCCTGTGGCGGGCCAGGCGCAGTGCACGCTAACCAGGTCGCCAGGTGCACGGTGTTTCCTCCGACACATTGGTGCGGCTGGCTTCCGGGTTGGATGTGCGCTGTGTTAAGAAGCAGTGCGGCTTGGTTGGGTTGTGTTTCGGAGGACGCATGGCTTTTGACCTTCGTCTCTCCCGAGCCCATACGGGAGTTGTAGCGATGAGACAATATAGTAACTACTAACAATTGGATACCACGAAATTCTGGAGAAAAGGGGGTAAAAATAAATAAATAAAATAAAAAAGCATAAGCCTATGCAACATTAACCAATTAAAAACAATGTAACAATGAGGTTTGTGCAGTAAGCTATAGGCCCAATACATTATCACCGCATGTTGGCTTTACTTGAATTTCCCACTGCACTGTAGTTCTGGAGATTTTTTTAAATAATATTTAAACATTTGAGGTAGGCTATATGATCACACCGATAATAGATCCTTTGTAGCATTACTTGTGAAGCACAGCTGAGTGAGCATACATTTAAATAATTTGCTTTTCATTTTTATTTTACTGGGCTGATGGTGCCTGCATCTGATGATCAGTCTCAGAGGAAGGAGAGAAGAGCAGACTGGGGGTCCACCTCTCAACATCCCTCTGCTCTCCTTTTCCTCCACTGACAATGATCAAAAAGGAACACTGTCTTCCAGATGATGACGAAACTCAAGTCGCACCGCATTCAATTTTCCGATGACACAACAGTGGTAGGCCTGATCACCGACAACAACGAGACAGCCTATAGGGAGAAGGTCAGATACCTGGCTGTGTGGTGCCAGGACAACAACCTCTCCCTCAATGTGATCAAGACAAAGGAGATGATTGTGGACTACAGGAAAAAGAGGACCGAGCGCACCCCTATTCTCATCGACAGGTCTGCAGTGGAGCAGGTTGAGAGCTTCAAGTTCCTTGGTGTCCACATCACCAACAAACTAACATGGTCCAAGCACACCATGACAGTCCTGAAACGGACACGACAAAACCTATTCCCACTCAGGAGACTGAAAAAAATTGGCATGGGTTCCTCAGATCTTCAAAAGGTTCTACAGCTGCCACATCGAGAGCATCCTGACTGGTTGCGTCACTGCCTGGTATGGCCTCCGACAGCAAGGCACTGCCTGCTCGGCCTCCGACAGCAAGGCACTACAGAGGGTAGTGCGAACAGCCCAGTACATCACTGGGGCCAAGCTTCCTGCCATCCAGGACCTCTATAACAGGGGGTGTCAGAGGAAGGTCCTAAAAATTGTCTGTTCGCTCTGCTACCACACGGCAAGCAGTTCCGGAGAGCCAAGTATAGGTCCAAGAGGCTTCTAAACAGCTTCTACCCCCAAGCCATAAGACTCATGAACATCTAGTCAAATGGCTACCCATTTGCATTGCCCCCCCTCTCCACACCACTGCCACTCTCTGTTGTCATCTATGCATAGTCACTTTAATTAACTCTACCTACATGTACATACTACCTCAACTAACCGGTGATCCCCCACACATTAACTCTGTACCAGCACCCCCCTGTATATATTGTTATTTTTTACTGCTGCTATTTAATTACGTGTTACTTTTCTCTTATTCTTATCCATATTTTTTTTAAACTGCACTGTTGGTTAGGGGCTCATAAGGAAGCATTTCACTCTCATTTGTTTTTGTTGTGTTTGGCGCATGTGACTAATGAAATTTGATTTGATTAGATTATTTCTGCCTCATGGACAAATTCATGTTGTTACTCTATTAACAGAGATGAATGAAATCTGAAATATTGAAATATTCCTCGATATTAAAAAAGACCCAAGCCACTAATAATAACACCAACGCATGCCTGTAGACACACGTTCCTACTCATTCATTACTGCTGCAGTGCTTGTTGTAGCACTGAGTGGATATAGGAAGAACGCACATTTTATGGCTCATAAAAGTGTTGAATACAAAGTGTTTCACAGTGCTGAGTAAGAACTTAAACATGAACTCACATCTCTTTGCTGTATTCGTTGACAGTCTCTCTAGTCAAGGTTCTTAACGTTTTGAAATCTCACAGTATTAACTTTGCTGTAGCTTTCTTTTATGCCTGCTACGTTGCTGCAGACACAGTCATCTGAGCCATCCGATTGGCCAGCGGTAAGCCTATAGTGCACCTGATTTACTCTCTGGGCCCGCCGAGTTTGTACCTTCAGACACATGAAATGGTTCAAAATGGAAACTGTTCACCTGTTCACAGGGCAACTGAATCGGGTGCACCTACCGCCAAAAACCCGATTCAGTTGTTTTAAATTCAAATGTTTGGCGATCGACTAGGAATTCCTTGGATCGACAGGTTGGTGACCACTGCTCTAGAATCTCGTAATTCTGTCTGTGGGCTGATATTTCTGCCAACCCTAGTGTGTGCGTGTGTGTTGAACACATTGTCTTTGCCTTTGTTGTTTTCGTTCTGCTAAAACAATATAAGAAATGTAATGGATGGACATGCTCACTAGTTTATGACTCTATATGAATGTGTACATCTGTTTCGGTTCCCCTGATCAGACCAAGCTACCCTGGGCCTGATGAAGACCCCGAGGTGTTCTCTCCCAGACCTGTCTGAGACGGAGGTGATGGTGGGCCGCAGGAGACGAGCTCTGGTCGCCCAGAACAAGTGGAACAAGAGACACCTCTCCTGGAGGTATAGTCCCTGTCACAGTTTCTGTGTTATTTGATTGTTGTTTCCTTAGATTACCGCTGGAGGGCACCCTTACCTTGTTTTCTAGTTTCCAGGATACCCTGATTATTACTTTTTAGATTCACCTGTGTTTAATTACCTTCTCTGTTCACCTGGTTGCCTTGTTTCTGTTAAGACTCTAAGTAAAAGGTCTGGATTACACTTACCTCTGCTTGCTGTGTTTTTCTGCGCCTGGGTTCGAGTTCGTACTAGTATTATTGCTACAGTAGACCTAAACCTACAATGGACCCATCAGAGATTCCTCAGTCGTCCGAGGAACATTCCGAACTCCATTTATGGTCGGCTCTCACACACCATGGAACTGTGATTGGTCGCCATGAGGCGCGGCTGCAGACATTGTCAGAGGATTTAAGAACTCTTGTGTCTGCTCTGCAGACAGGACAGGCGGGAGCAACTGCTGCTGCACTGTGGCTGTTTCTAATCCTCCACTCCCTACCAGCTCAGCATCTTCCTACCTTCGGGAGACTCATCTCCTGGCACCGGAGAGCTATGAGGGGCATCCTGGGAGGTTTCGTGGGTTCCTGCTCCAATGCTCGCTGGCCTTTGAGCTGCAGGCATCAACGTTTCCGACCAAGCGTTCCAGAGTGGCATATGTTATCTCCTTGCTCTCAGGACGGGGTCTGGCCTGGGCCACCGCCATATGGGAGCAGCAATCAGACATTTGTTTTAATTGGCAAAGCTTCACCCAGGAGATGAAGAGGGTTTTTGATCACCCCATCAGTGGCAGGAACACTGCTCAAAGACTCATTGTGTTTTGGCAGGGCAGCCGGAGGGTAGCTGATTACAGCATTGACCACTGAGAGTGGTTGGATGCACCAGACTTTCCGCTCTGGAGAGAAGGCGCAGGATTAACAAGCAACGTTGTCTTTACTGTGGACAGTCTGGAGATTTCCGTGCCTCCTGTCCTGAGCTGACTGGAAACAGGATAACTCATCAGTAGACGGGAGAATACTGGCGAGTCAGATACAGTCTCCAGCTGCCGACACGGTACGCACCTTGCTTCCAGCCAACCTGCGGTGGGACAATGGGCAGTTGGACATTCCTGCATTCATAGACTCTGGGGCTACCGGCTGTTTTCTGGATCGCATATTAGCTCGCCAACAGGGGCTGCCTCTCACTAAGCTGGACATTCCGTTGTCGGCCACTGCGCTGGATGGTCAACCCCTAGGGTCTGGGAAGGTGAAGCAGCTCACCATGCCTATTCAGCTACGAGTTCTGGATTATCATGTGGAGTTTATCCAGTTAAATGTGGTGACTCTCCTGAGGTTCCCCTGGTTCTTGGACATCCGTGGCTTTCTATCCATAATCCTCAAATTGACTGGCCCTCGGGAAGAGTTATGGGATGGAATCCTTCATGCCAGTCCACCTGCCAGCAACTCTCTCCACATCTTTCCGTCCCTGCTCGTCTGGAGGCTTCCGATTCTCATGTTTCCCCGACTGAAATGACAAGCCTGATCTTTCCCGCGTACCTCGGGATTACTGAGATCTGTGTCAAGTCTTCAGCAAACAAAGGGCCAGTGAAATCCTTCCTCACAGGTCCTACGATTGTGCCATCCACCTACTGCTCGTCACCACTCCTCCGAGAGGAGGGCTGTATTCTCTCTCAGGTCCAGAGACTGTTAAATAACATTACCATCAAGAACCGTTGCCCTCTTCCTCTTATGTTGTCAGCCTATGAGAGACTCCGGGGAGCTGTTTTTCTCTAAATTGGATTTACAGAACGCGTACAGCCTGGTGCGCATCAGACAGGGAGACAAGTTGAAGACAGTGTTCAACACCCCAAATGGACATTATGAGTACCGTGTCATACTATTTGGACTTACAAATGCTCCAGCCATTTTCAGGCCCTGTTTATTGATGTGCTGCGCTACTTCCTTCAACAGTTCGTGTTTGAGTACCTGGATGACATCCTCATCTTCTCCAGGTCCATGGTTGAACACATCCAACATGTTTGCCATGTTCTTCAAGGACACTCACCACTTGTGCCTCAGGGCTCTCATCACTTGTTCGTGAAGGCCGAAAAGTGTGAGTTTCACGTTCCTCAGATCTCCTTCCTGGGGTACATCGTGTCTCAGGGCTGTGTACGGACGGACTCCCAGAAGGTAGAAGCAGTGGTCAACTGGCCGCGACCCAGCACAGTTAAGCAAGTCAAAAGTTTTTTTGGGTTTTGCTAATTTGGTGGAGATTTGTGAGAGACTTTAGTTCGGTGGCTGTGCCATTGACAGCGCTCACAAAGGGCTCGGCTGGGCATGTAAGCTGGACCCCTGCTGCTGAGAGGGCGTTCCAGGGCCTGAAACGTCAATTTTCTTCTGCACCCCATTCTAGTTCATGCATATCCTTCTCTTCCCTGGGTGGAGTACGCACACAGCACTCTCAAGTGTTCCTCCAACGGCCTGTCACCGTTCCAGGTTTTGTACGGATACCAGCCTCCTCTGTTTCCACATCAGGAGATTGAAGTGGAGATTCCATCCTCTCAACATCTCTCGTTGCTGCCGGACCTGGAAGAAGGCTCGGTCAGTGTTCCTGAGGTCTTCAACTCGGGTTCAACGTCAGGCCAACCGTCATTGCCGTTCGAGTCCTCTCCTGCATCTACTATTCTGCCTCTGCACGTGGAATCAAGGAAGTTGGCACCCAGGTATGTTGGGCCATTCAAGGTTCTACGGCGTATTAATCCAGTGGCCTATCGCCTTCGTCTTCCCCGGTCCATGAGGGTTTATCCCATCTTCCACATCTCCAGACTCAAGCCTGTAGTGTTCAGTCTTCTGGTTCTGGCCACTCGGCCTCCACCTCCACCACACATGATAGCGGGACAGCAAGCATACACTGTGCGACGCATCCTCTCCAGTCACCAGTTCCGGCGTGGGACTCAGTATCTCGTGGACTGGGAAGGTTCCGGTCCTGAGGAGCAATCCTGGGTTCCGGCTTGGGACATTCTGGACCCCGGACTCATTCGGGACCCCGGACTCATTCGACGTTCAACTACCCCTGGTGGATCGTCAGAAGCCATTCCTTGTGGGAGGGGTCCTGTCACAGTTTCTGTGTCATTTGATTATTGTTTCCTTAGGTTACCGCTGGAGGGCATCCTTAACCTGTTATCTAGTTTCCAGGATACCCTGATTATTACTTTTTGGATTCACCTGTGTTTAATTACCTTCTCTGTTCACCTGGTTGGCCTGTATCTTTGCTTAGGTCTCATGCTTTATTACTGTGTTCTTGTGTGGTTGCCTTGTTTCTGTTAAGACTCTAAATAAAAGTTATGGATTTACCCTTACCTCTGCTTGCTGTGTATCTCTGTGCCTGGGTTCGAGTTCGTACTAGCATTATTGTTACAGTACCTATACAATAGACTAAACACACGAGACAATATCAGTCTGTCTATCAATGTGAAGCTGACTGGGGATGGCGATGTAGGGTGGACATGGTATGGTAGAGAGTACAGTACTAGGATGGTATAGAACATGTACATACCTGCTTTGCATACAAATGTAGGATCTTAGTTTGTTCACTTGTTTGTTACTGAGAATTTTCCTGCTCTACAAGAAATGCAAACTTGTAGTTTATTCAATGTTTAAAAAGGCTTCTAAAGTCTGTAATTTACACTTTAAAATGTCAGACTTGATTTCCAAAAATAATCTATTAATTATAATCGACATAATAATTCACATTTCCTGTTGCTGCAGGGTTATTTTTCTGCTGCAGCAAACTGGCTCAAGATCCTACATCTGTAATACAGTCTAGTCCATGGCTGATGATGCACATGATTTTGAGAAATGTGTATTGGATAGCAGGGAGGATGCGTGTTGGATGTGTGGGGTTACTTTCAAAATGGGTGAAACATTGCACGAACACCTGCATGTGGACTTCTGTGCTGTTGGATATGTGTGCAGGCCAGGTTCATGATGAGGGGAGGATGATACCATAACTAGATTGCGTGGTAATGGACAATTGGACAGTTAATTAGCCAATGAGTTGAGTCATAGTGTCATGAAAGGGGTCATCAATGGGTTAACAATGGGTTGACAGCAGCTCGTAACATCTGTCCAATATGTACCTCAACCCAGACATGGGGTTAGTAAAGAGAAGGGGAGTAGGTCTGCCTTTATGGTGATATAAGCATGCTCTGAAGCTTAACCAGCAAGAGCAGGAGGTAGATTGGATACTGAGCTGCTGTAAGCTGGTTTGTGTCAGTGTGTCAGTGTGTGTGTGTGTGTGTGTGTGTGTGTGTGTGTGTGTGTGTGTGTGTGTGTGTGTGTGTGTGTGTGTGTGTGTGTGTGTGTGTGTGTGTGTGTGTGTGTGTGTGTGTGTGTGTGTGTGTGTGTGTGTGCGTGCGTGCGTGCGTGCGTGCGTGCGTGCGTGCGTGCGTGCGTGCGTGCGTGCGTGCGTGCGTGCGTGTGTGTGTATGCACGCGCACGTGTGCATTAGAGAGCTGAGAGAGATGGAGGGTAATGTTGCTGACAGCTACATGCCTTTATCCTCTCTCACGCGCACACATACTCACTCACACACACACACTCTCTCTCTTGCTCTCTCGCCTGCGTTTTAGT
Organism: Oncorhynchus mykiss; assembly: GCF_013265735.2. NCBI lineage: Eukaryota > Metazoa > Chordata > Actinopteri > Salmoniformes > Salmonidae > Oncorhynchus > Oncorhynchus mykiss. The sequence continues at coordinate 27,007,331 of NC_048569.1, read as the reverse complement.
GCCAATCATATGCCTTGCTCCTGTCTGCTTGCTCCTGCTCTCCTCTACTGTCTGTCTGCCGAGACCAGGGAGAATGTGTTTTTATACACACTAGTACTGATCTGCACTGTACAAGAGTCCTGTGCTCACTGGATGGAGAGCTGGAGTTTTCCTGCCCACATTTGTTGGTTTGGGCTGTAGAGCTCAGAGAGGAAGTATATATTTTCTATGCTTCTTTACCTGGGGGGGTTGCATTGTAAAGTAGCACCCATTGATTATCTATTGACTTATATCCAGTCTGACCTCGCTGCATGGTGCAAATGAAAGCATCCCAGAAAAGATATTGAATCCATGTACCCTTCAGTCATCTTTAGTCAAAAGGAGTTGTTTAAACAGGTGAAGTTCTCTCACAGGCAGTTCTTCTCTCCTCTCTCAGTCACTGACTGGCCTCGGGGTCTACTAGCTCCAGTGAGAGTAAGGTCAGGAGTCAAATACTTTAACAAGGTTCCTTAATGGTTTGTTTGAGAGCGCTGGAGATAAGAGTCTGGAGTAGAGCAGAGGGTCATGGGGCAGAGGCTTGGCTGGGAGTGTAGTGGGCAGAAATATTTGATATGTGTATGATATATATTATATACACATCACATGCAACTCGTAATTAGACTAAGCAATTAGCCTACTAAATGTTTATCTGACTCTATAAAGATAATTAAAATAAACAAGCAAGCATTTAGGAAATGAGTTGATGTTCACTAGCAAGAATTGGTCTGAGAATTGTCTATATCATAGGCTAGATATTCAATTAATATTGTACAATGAATGGATTCACATACAGTGCCTTGCGAAAGTATTCGGCCCCCTTGAACTTTGCGACCTTTTGCCACATTTCAGGCTTCAAACATAAAGATATAAAACTGTATTTTTTTGTGAAGAATCAACAACAAGTGGGACACAATCATGAAGTGGAACGACATTTATTGGATATTTCAAACTTTTTTAACAAATCAAAAACTGAAAAATTGGGCGTGCAAAATTATTCAGCCCCCTTAAGTTAATACTTTGTAGCGCCACCTTTTGCTGCGATTACAGCTGTAAGTCGCTTGGGGTATGTCTCTATCAGTTTTGCACATCGAGAGACTGACATTTTTTCCCATTCCTCCTTGCAAAACAGCTCGAGCTCAGTGAGGTTGGATGGAGAGCATTTGTGAACAGCAGTTTTCAGTTCTTTCCACAGATTCTCGATTGGATTCAGGTCTGGACTTTGACTTGGCCATTCTAACACCTGGATATGTTTATTTTTGAACCATTCCATTGTAGATTTTGCTTTATGTTTTGGATCATTGTCTTGTTGGAAGACAAATCTCCGTCCCAGTCTCAGGTCTTTTGCAGACTCCATCAGGTTTTCTTCCAGAATGGTCCTGTATTTGGCTCCATCCATCTTCCCATCAATTTTAACCATCTTCCCTGTCCCTGCTGAAGAAAAGCAGGCCCAAACCATGATGCTGCCACCACCATGTTTGACAGTGGGGATGGTGTGTTCAGCTGTGTTGCTTTTACGCCAAACATAACGTTTTGCATTGTTGCCAAAAAGTTCAATTTTGGTTTCATCTGACCAGAGCACCTTCTTCCACATGTTTGGTGTGTCTCCCAGGTGGCTTGTGGCAAACTTTAAACGACACTTTTTATGGATATCTTTAAGAAATGGCTTTCTTCTTGCCACTCTTCCATAAAGGCCAGATTTGTGCAATATACGACTGATTGTTGTCCTATGGACAGAGTCTCCCACCTCAGCTGTAGATCTCTGCAGTTCATCCAGAGTGATCATGGGCCTCTTGGCTGCATCTCTGATCAGTCTTCTCCTTGTATGAGCTGAAAGTTTAGAGGGATGGCCAGGTCTTGGTAGATTTGCAGTGGTCTGATACTCCTTCCATTTCAATATTATCGCTTGCACAGTGCTCCTTGGGATGTTTAAAGCTTGGGAAATCTTTTTGTATCCAAATCCGGCTTTAAACTTCTTCACAACAGTATCTCGGACCTGCCTGGTGTGTTCCTTGTTCTTCGTGATGCTCTCTGCGCTTTTAACGGACCTCTGAGACTATCACAGTGCAGGTGCATTTATACGGAGACTTGATTACACACAGGTGGATTGTATTTATCATCATTAGTCATTTAGGTCAACATTGGATCATTCATAGATCCTCACTGAACTTCTGGAGAGAGTTTGCTGCACTGAAAGTAAAGGGGCTGAATAATTTTGCACGCCCAATTTTTCAGTTTTTGATTTGTTAAAAAAGTTTGAAATATCCAATAAATGTCGTTCCACTTCATGATTGTGTCCCACTTGTTGTTGATTCTTCACAAAAAAATACAGTTTTATATCTTTATGTTTGAAGCCTGAAATGTGGCAAAAGGTCGCAAAGTTCAAGGGGGCCGAATACTTTCGCAAGGCACTGTACAAGGTATAGAGCTTAAGTTACAAGGAATTAACAAGCATTACAAGGCATTATTCTAAGCATATACAGTTCCATTCAAAAGTTTGGACACACCTACTCATTCAATGGTTTTTCTTTATTTTTACTATTTTCTACATTGTAGAATAATAGTAAAGACATGAAAACTATGAAATAACACAAATGGAATTATGTAGTAAACAAATCAAAATATATTTTATATTTGAGATTCTTCAAAATAGTCACCCTTTGCCTTGATGACAGCTTTGCACACTCTTGGCATTCTCTCAACCAGCTTCACCTGGAATGCTTTTCCAACAGTCTTGAAGGAGTTCCCACATATGCTAAGACCTCGTTGGCTGATTTTCCTTCACTCTGCAGTCCAACTCATCCCAAACCATCTCAATTTGGTTTAGATTGGGTGATTGTGGAGGCTAGGTCATCTGATGCAGCACTCCATCACTCTCCTTCTTGTAGAAAATAGTAAAAAATAAAGAAAAAACTTGAATGAGTAGGTGTGTCCAAACTTTTGACTGGTACTGTAGATCCTACAGTTAACTTACAGGACAAAGAAGCCTAGGAAATGAGAATTGATCATACAACCTTCCTCTATGCACTGGATACAGGACAAGAGAGAAAACAAAGGCATTTAATTAAATTCATAACATCTGAAGTTATAACCTTTCAACCCAAAACCAACCACCATTGACCAATAAAACAATACAAAGTTTACAGCAACCTTAACACTCCCAGGCCCAAAGTGAGTCACAGGCTTGTGTGAGAGATGAGACCTACAGTGCCTTGCGAAAGTATTCGGCCCCCTTGAACTTTGCGACCTTTTGCCACATTTCAGGCTTCAAACATAAAAATATAAAACTGTATTTTTTTGTGAAGAAACAACAAGTGGGACACAATCATGAAGTGGAACGACATTTATTGGATATTTCAAACTTTTTTAACAAATCAAAAACTGAAAAATTGGGCGTGCAAAATTATTCAGCCCTTTTACTTTCAGTGCAGCAAACTCTCTCCAGAAGTTCAGTGAGGATCTCTGAATGATCCAATGTTGACCTAAATGACTAACGATGATAAATACAATCCACCTGTGTGTAATCAAGTCTCCGTATAAATGCACCTGCACTGTGATAGTCTCAGAGGTCCGTTAAAAGCGCAGAGAGCATCATGAAGAACAAGGAACACACCAGGCAGGTCCGAGATACTGTTGTGAAGAAGTTTAAAGCCGGATTTGGATACAAAAAGATTTCCCAAGCTTTAACCATCCCAAGGAGCACTGTGCAAGCGATAATATTGAAATGGAAGGAGCATCAGACCACTGCAAATCTACCAAGACCTGGCCGTCCCTCTAAACTTTCAGCTCATACAAGGAGAAGACTGATCAGAAATGCAGCCAAGAGGCCCATGATCACTCTGGATGAACTGCAGATATCTACAGCTGAGGTGGGAGACTCTGCCCATAGGACAACAATCAGTCGTATATTGCACATATGGAAGAGTGGCAAGAAGAAAGACATTTCTTAAAGATATCCATAAAAAGTGTTATTTAAAGTTTGCCACAAGCCACCTGGGAGACACACCAAACATGTGGAAGAAGGTGCTCTGGTCAGATGAAACCAAAATTGAACTTTTTGGCAACAATGCAAAACGTTATGTTTGGCGTAAAAGCAACACAGCTCATCACCCTGAACACACCATCCCCACTGTCAAACATGGTGGTGGCAGCATCATGGCTTGGGCCTGCTTTTCTTCAGCAGGGACAGGGAAGATGGTTAAAATTGATGGGAAGATGGATGGAGCCAAATACAGGACCATTCTGGAAGAAAACCTGATGGAGTCTGCAAAAGACCTGAGACTGGGACGGAGATTTGTCTTCCAACAAGACAATGATCCAAAACATAAAGCAAAATCTACAATGGAATGGTTCAAAAATAAACATATCCAGGTGTTAGAATGGCCAAGTCAAAGTCCAGACCTGAATCCAATCGAGAATCTGTGGAAAGAACTGAAAACTGCTGTTCACAAATGCTCTCCATCCAACCTCACTGAGCTCGAGCTGTTTTGCAAGGAGGAATGGGAAAAAATGTCAGTCTCTCGATGTGCAAAACTGATAGAGACATACCCCAAGCAACTTACAGCTGTAATCGCAGCAAAAGGTGGCGCTACAAAGTATTAACTTAAGGGGGCTGAATAATTTTGCACGCCCAATTTTTCAGTTTTTGATTTGTTAAAAAAGTTTGAAATATCCAATAAATGTCGTTCCACTTCATGATTGTGTCCCACTTGTTGTTGATTCTTCACAAAAAAATACAGTTTTATATCTTTATGTTTGAAGCCTGAAATGTGGCAAAAGGTCGCAAAGTTCAAGGGGGCCGAATACTTTCGCAAGGCACTGTATGTAAATAAGACAGAATTCCTGAGAGGACAATAACTTAGAGAATAATTTAGAGTTCACCTTGTACAGATACAAGTTACCACAGAGATCATACATCCATATAGATAGCATCAGAGTTATCCTTAGTGAACAAGTTTCACGTAGATACCAAACATGTATAGTATAGTATTATTCTATCACATTGAATATTCAGTCCTCTGAATACTGTAACAGAGATATTTACATGTTGGCCCCTCAGAGGAAAAAGGGCTGACTAGTCCTTGGGCATTGTACTTTGTTCTTGAAATATTAGCCATGCAACTCCTGGTGTCAGAGAGCACATAAATTAGGGCCATACCTACAGGAGCTGTGTTGGGAGGGACACACACACTCAGTTAAGTACAGCAGAGTCCACCCTGCAGAGTTCCAGAAACCCCAGTACATAACAATGGCTAACTGTGAACTTTAACACCTCACAAAGCAACTCTCTTGATGATTCAGAGGTTGTTGATTCTGCTCGCCCCAAGACTTTATCAAATCAAATGTTATTGGTCACAGACACATATTTAGCAGATGTTAGTGGCCAGTGGTTCCAAGTCTATGTATATAGGGAAGCGGCCTCTAAGGGTCAGGGTTGCGTAACCGGGTGGAAGCCGGCTAGTAATGGCTATTTAACAGTCTGGTGGCCTATAGATAGAAGCTGTAATTTTCCCCCTCTGGAGAGCCTTGCGGTTGCGGGCGGTGCAGTTGCCGTACCAGGCGGTGATACAGCCCAATTTGAAGCTTTCCACCTTCTCACACTTGATTGATCAGGATCCGGCAACTCTCCTTCTTGGACTGTTTCGTTACGGAACCTATTTGGCCAGATCTGGTCCATCTCGTGGCATGAAAAATAATGTTCACTTTTTGCAATGTAAAAAAATATAATTCTACACACCCCCCGTGGCCGTAGCCGTGGCCGTAGCCGTGGCCGTGGCCGTAGCCGTGGCCGTGGCCGTAGCCGTGGCCGTGGCCGTAGCCGTGGCCGTAGCCGTGGCCGTAGCCGTGGCTGTGTGAGAAGCTCGCCTGTATCTCTCAAAGAACTAGAATGAGACTTTCTTTCTATGATCTCTCTGCTGTGATAGACATGAGCCTGCAACTCGCATCTCTCCAGCGTTGCACTTCATCATTTATTACCTTATAGAATAATAGACACTGGAGTACCTAAATTTGCCAACATTATAGAATTACTGCTGTCTGTTCAGAAATAAATTAAATAATTCAGAATATCCTATTACATTATGAGAAGGCCCATAATTTAGCCACAGAGGATCAATAGCTTTTTTCTTTAATAGCCTAGCTCTGGATTGTGTGTAGCCCAATAACAAGGCATAGCCTACAGTCGGGAACGTGCAGCAAATCTGTCAGTGAACAAACAGCATGCAGACAAAACAGGCCTTTGGCAATATTTAAAATCCAATTGCACAGGTTGGAAAAGAAATGGCTCCTGCTGAAAAGAGAAGACTTTAATCTGTCTGCTGTAGGCTACCAAAATATTTGATCTACTTCCAAATATTGTTTTAGGCTTTTGACACAAACACATAGGCAATAACCAGTGAGTGAGCTGCGCATCATTGGGTGAGTCAGTGAAACTGGAAAGCATTCTTAGGACTCTTATTTCCTCGTCAGACTGTAGCCTACAATATTTGTCTCCACACACCTAGGCCTAGGCTATTGATGGATTCAAGACAATGTAGTTTTTTATTGACCTCAGATTCTCAGTTTGTCCGTGTCCAAGTAGCCTGTCATTTTGATCATTTGTGCGGTATTAAAAAAGATTCTGCCAAAGTCTCCAGTCATGTAAAATTACATAGAATTGCATGAAATGTATTTATAAAAAGGCCACATTTTCCTGGACCCTAGGCTACGAAAAAATGTCCAAAGCTGAAGAACATACCCACATCCAGGTACTTTACGCAGGTGCTGGGGTTGTAGGAAAACTCATGGAAAACAGAAAGGAAAACGCTGCACACTGCTGCTCATGCTCCCAGGTGAAATTTATTCATAACAATGTTTCGACCCTTAGGTCTTCATCAGGCATCCAAATCCCAGGAGTGGGTGAAAGGTTTTATATATAGTGGCACTACTCTGTGACATCACTTCCTGAAACAGCCTTATTCTAAAATGCATTAAATAAATACAAATCCTCAGCAATCTATACACACTAACCCATAATGACAAAGCGAAAACAGGCTTTTATAAAGTAAAATAAAACAGAAATACCTTATTCAGACCCTTTGCTATGAGACTTGAAATTGAGCTCAGGTGCATCCTGTTTCCATTGATCATCCTTGAGATGTTTCTACAACTTGATTGGAGTCCACCTGTGGTTAATTCAATTAGAGAAAAAACCAAGCCATGAGGTTGAAGGAATTGTCCGTAGAGCTCCGAGACAGGATTGCATCGAGGCACAGATCTGGGGAAGGGTACCAAAAAATGTCTGCAGCATTGAAGGTCCCCAAGAACACATTGGCCTCCATCATTCTTAAATGGAAGACGTTTGGAACCACCAAACGTCTTCCAACTGGCCACCCGGCCAAACTTAGCAATCGGGGGAAAGGGCCTTGGTCAGGGAGGTGACCAAGAACCCAATGGGGTTCCTCAGACTGGGGAGAAGGTTCATCTTTCAACTGGACAACGACCATAAGCACACAGCCAAGACAAAGCAGGAGTGGCTTCGGGACATGTCTCTGAATGTCCTTGAGTGGCCCAACCAGAGCCCGGACTTGAAACTGATCGAACATCTCTGGAGAGACCTGAAAATAACTATGCAGCAACGCTCCCCATCCAACCTGACAGAGCTTGAGAGGATCTGCAGAGAGGAATGGCGTCATACCCAAGAAGACTTAAGGCTGTAATTGCTGCCAAAGCGGCTTCAGCAAAGTACTGAGAAAAGGGTCTGAATACTCGTGTGAATTTGATATTAAAGTTTTTAATTTTTTAACAAATTTGCAACATTTTCTAAAAACCCATTTTTGCTTTGTCATTATTGGGTATTGTGAGTAGATTGATGAGGGGGAAAACTATTTAATCCATTTTATAATAATAGGCCAATTTCAGACCTGAATGGCGTAAGGATAAAGATTGATTGGCTGGTGAGAGCAGGGGTTGGTGGACCCAGCTGTTGAGACATGTACCCGTAACAGCCCCAGCATTCAGACAGATGACACAGCCTCCTAATCACACTGTTAGCCCAGTTCATCACCCAGAAGACTGCCTCCTGCTCGTTAGCGGCTAGATTAATCACCTAAACAGATAGGTGGGGAAAGCAGCGCAGCCTCCCTCCCTCCTTGTCTGTCTGTCTACTGCTCTAATTCACTTCCCAAAGGATCCTTCTGGCTGGCTGGCTGGCTGGCTGGCTGGCTGGCTGGCTAGCTGTCTAGCTAACTGGCTGGCTGGGTTAACATGCTGCAGTGGAAGAAGGAGACACTCGTGATAAGCATCAGTAACTCTGTCAACATGACCTTACTGTACCCTCTGATTCCTATCTGAACCGACTTTCAATAAAATAAGTACAATAGAGCTGAGAATAAGCATGGATAAGAGTGATAGGTTAGACACAGTATAGGTTGTCCACAAGTGTCCAGCCAAGATAGGTGTTAGGGATACAGTATAGGAGAGGAGAGAGTCGGGTGTATGTGAACCAAAGGACAGACCAAAATAACCTAAGGAAGCCCCATCACATCAGCATTATACCATAGCTGGGTGATCCAATGATGAGGCTGTCTCCATAAAGAGATACCTATAAAAAGGGGACACCACATCAATCCCTCCCCTCTCCCTGTGCTGCCATCATTAGAGCTGTGATTGACAGCTGAGATAGAGGAAGAGGGACCTCACTCCTGACAAATGATGGAATATTATCCCACTGAAAGACACTGTGTCTTTAAATCCCATAAATTCACAGATATGTAACTTTGCAATTAGCTTTTTTACCTCTCAGTTGTTACTCAGCCCAGTGTGTCAAAGTTGAAGAATAAAGGCACTGTTAAGCTCCTGTGTCAGCGGTCACTGAGGTGTGAGGATAATTCTTAGAATGTTCTCTTCATCCTAGACAGTTTAGCAAATCAAATCAAATAACATTTTATTGGTCATGATTAGCAAATGTTATTGTGGGTGTAGCAAAATGCTTGTGCGTCTAGCTCTGACAGTGCAGTAATAGCTAACAAGTAATATATAACAAATTACACATCTCATACCCAATACGCACCAATCTAAGTAGCAATTAATTAAGACTATATACTGTATATATATGGACGGGCAATGTCAGAGCGGAACGGACTAAGATACAGTAGAATAGTATAGAATACATTACATGCATATGAGATGAGTAATGCCATATATGTAAACATTATTAAGTGACTAAGATACCGTAGAATAGTATAGAATACAGTATATACATATGAGATGAGTAATGCCAGATATGTAAACATTATTAAAGTGACTAAGATACAGTAGAATAGTATAGAATACGGTATATACATATGAGATGAGTAATGCCAGATATGTAAACATTATTAAAGTGACTAAGATACAGTAGAATAGTATAGAATACAGTATATACATATGAGATGAGTAATGCCAGATATCTAAACATTATTAAAGTGACTAGTGTTCCATTCCTTAAAGTATCCAGTGATGTCAAGTCTATACCTATAAGCAGCAGCCTCTAATGTGCTAGTGATGGCTCTTTAACAGTCTGATGGCCTTGAGATAGAAGCTGTTTTTCAGTCTCTCGGTCCCAGCTTTGATGCACCTGTACTGATCTCGCCTTCTGGATGATAACGGGGTGAACAGGCAATGGCTCGGGTGGTTGATGGCCTTGATGATCTTTTTGGCCTACCTGTGACATCGGATGCTGTAGGTGTCCTGGAGGGCTGGTAGATTGCCCCCTGTAATGCGTTGAGCAGACTGCACCACCCTCTGGAGAGCCTTGCGGTTGCTGGCGATGCAGTTGCCGTACCAGGCGGTGATACAGCCCGACAGGATGCTCTCAATTGTGCATCTGTAAAAGTTTGTGAGGGTTTTAAGTGACAAGCCAAATTTCTTCAGCCTCCTGAGGTTGAAGAGGCTCTGTTGCGCCTTCTTCACCACAGTCTGTGTGAGTGGTCCATTTCAGTTTGTCAGTGATCTGTACGCTCTCTGCTCTCTCTTCATGCCTCGTTCCACACAGACCTAGCCCCGCCTCCTGTCACTCAAGGAGCGCATTTGTTGTTCTTAGACCACGAGACACTTGCGTTCAGTCTGCATGGTCAATGCAGCACATGCAACAATGTTGATGACAACGATGCTGTTTTCACTTTGCTTCTTAATATCAATTCACTAGCGTTCTATAATTACACTATGCGTTTGTGTTTCTTATATCTGCAAACAGCTAGTTTGTCTTTTCTTGTTAGCTAATGCGAATCACTAGTTAGCTGACTAGCTAGCTATTAAATGTACTGAACCATAGCAAACGTAATTAGCTATACAGCCTAATAATGCCAGTGATGGTGTAGACCTAAATCAGCATGTTGTTTGTGCAACAGTATCTTCTAAATCAAAGAGGAATACGTGAAGCATGGAAATGTTAGCTACATGAAGTAGCTAAGAGAAAACGTTAAATGTAGCTAAAGATTATATGGTCCCCTAGGAAACACTTTGGTTCCTACCCTGTCATAATAACTCCTCCCTGGCATTTTAATTTGTTGTCATTTCGAACAACACTATTCTATTATAGAATTAGAATAAGAATTATATTTCCATGATTCCTACAGTTCACCCAAGTGTTTTGCTCTAAATTGCAAGTAAATTGCAACATTTGGTTAAAAATAAGGCCTAGGTTGTTTGCCAATATCGTGCAACCCAGTGTTGAAATGATCTCAAATTAGTGCAGGCAATTGAGAAATTTAAAATACTATAAAAATTATAAAACAATCAGAATGGAGAAAGACTCACTTAGAATGTATGTGTTGCAACTCTAGGGTCACTCACTACTCATTAAGCTTTTATTACTTTTATTATTAAAGAACAAAAAATAGCATCAAATATCGTCATTACATACCGTGATGATATGATATTTCGGCCATATCACCCAGCCCTAGTGTGCTTTAGCATTTAGATTTTGTTCTGGAGAATAATGTGTGTGTCTTGCGTGCATGCGGGTGGAGTGCGTGCTTGCATGCGGGTGGAGTGTGTGCATGCCTGCATGCAGGTGAGGTGCGTGTGTGCATGCGGGTGGAGTGCGTGCATGCATGCGGGTGGAGTGTGTGCATGCGGGTGAATGGAGTGTGTGCTTGCGGGTGGAGTGCTAGTGTCGTACACCCTCTTCCAAAATTATACTACTGTAAAGTCCCTCAAACAACAGCTCAGGGTCAATTATCCCTTTGTGTGTCACAACCTTATGTCTCCACAAGGATTTACAGTGCTCACACACACACACACACACACACACACACACACACACAAACACACGGATAGCCTCCAGTTGCCATGCCCTGTCAGCACAGCCAATGATAATGACACCATAATGGTTCCAGACTCGTCCAGGCTGGTGAAAGTGTCAGAGTCAGAGCCAGAGTCAGGGCCTGTGGTCGAAACAGCAGTCTGTCACACACAGAAAGGTTACCTCTGTCTGTCTTAAGTTTCTAAAGCATAGAAATAAAAGTCATTGTAATTCTACGGTCTAAAGGTTCTATCGGTTCTCAAGGTTCTATCGTCTATTACTCACCTCCAAGAATTGGAAAATGTTTTGTTTGTGCTGTTTGCTCTTGCTTTGTGCACTTACATTGTGAATGTCAAATAAAGGTTTCACAATATTACTAAAGTATTTATTCATTAAAAGGTTTTTATCACACACACACATTATGTTGGACTGCGCCAGCGGGTATAGAAATTCTCAGCGTAGCAATCATATTTCCTACTTAATGCTATTCCTAGACCGGCTCCAGGGCCATGATGGTCAATGTATTTTTAATGTACTTGCTCAGATAGCGGGTGTGAACACAGCCAATGTCATGGGATTCTAGAGCTCATCTGTGATGCAGGGGAGGCTGCCTCTGACCTTGGCTAGCAGGCTGCTATTACCCACCCCTCCACTATTCCCCCACTCCCTGACTTCACTGCCCTCCCCGTCCGTGCATCAAAAGCTATTGAGCATGACCTATCTATGGGTTCCTTTAGCCATATACACTGAAGAAAAATATAAACGTAACATGTCAAATGTTGGTCCCATGTTTCATGAGCTGAAATAGAAAATCAGATATTTTCCATATGCACAAAAAGCTTGTTTCTCTCAAATTTAGTGGACAAATTTGTTCACATCCCTGTCAGTGATCAATTCACCTTTACCAAGAGAATCCATCCACCTGACAGGTGAGGCATGTCAAGAAGCTGATTAAACAGCATGATCATTACACAGGTGCACATTGTGCTGGGGTCAATAAAAGGCCACTCTCAAATTTGCAGTATTGTCACACAACACAATGCAACAGATTTGTTACGTTTTGAGGGAGCATGTAATTGGCATGCTGACTGCAGGAATGTCCACCACAGCTGTTGCCTGAGAATTGAAATCTCATTTCTCTACCATAAGCTGCCTTCAATGTCATTTTAGAGAATTTGGCAGTACGTCCAACCTGCCCCACAACCGCAGACCACATGTAACCATGCCAGCCCAGGAACTCCACATCCGGCTTCTTCACCTGCGGGATCGTCTAAGACCAACAACCCGGACAGCTGATGAAACTGTGGGTTTGCACAACCAAAGAATTTCTGCACAAACTGTCAGAAACCGTCTCAGGGAAGCTCATCTGTGTGCTTGTCGACCTCACCAGGGTCTTGACCTGAATGCAGTTTGGCGTCGTAACCGACTTCATTGGGCAAACGCTCACCTTCGATGGCCACTGGCACACTGAAGAAGTGTGCTTTTCACAGATGTATCCCGGTTTCAACTGTACCAGGTAGATGGCAGACAGCGTGTATGGCGTTGTGTGGGCAATGGTGGTGCCCCATGATGGTGGTGGGGTTATGGTATGGGCAGGCATAATCTACAGACAACAAACACAATTACATTTTATCGATGGCAATTTGAATGCACAGAGAAACCGCGACGAGATCCTGAGGCCCATTGTCGTGCCATTCATCCGCTGCCATCACCTCATGTTTCAGCATGATAATGCACAGCCCCATGGCCTGCATACTCACCAGACATGTCACCCATTGAGCATGTTTGGGATGCTCTGGATCGACTTGTATGACAGCGTGTTCTAGTTCCCGCCAATATCCAGCAACTTCGCACAGCCATTGACGAGTAGTGGGACAACATTCCACAGACCACAATCAACAGCCTGATCAACTCTATGCGAAGGAGATCAATCTGCATGAAGCAAATGGTGGTCACATCAGATACTGACTGGATTTCTGATCCACGCCACTACCTTTTTTATGTATCTGTGACCAACAGATGCATATCTGTATTCTCAGTGAAATCATGTGAAATCTATAGTTTAGGGCCTAATGAATTTATTTCAGTTGACTGATTCCTTATATGAACATTAATTCAGTAAAATATTTGAAATAGTTGCATGTTGCATTTATATTTTTGTTCATTGCACATATTGAGTAGCCAGCAACCTTGGCTAATGATAGTTATATGACTCTGGTTGCTAGGAAATAGAAAGAGGAGAATGGAAGAGAGAGGGCGAGAGTATGACTGCCCCCCTGTTTATTCAAATCCTATTACTGCTGTAGCAGAGGGAGAGACAGAGATACGAGGGAGAGAGGGAGAAAGAGAGTGAGAGAGAGAAGGGAGGATAGTGCCTCGAAAGCTATTCCTGAAAGCTCATTTTGTGTCTTTCTCCTCTCTCTCATCTCTTCGCAACTCAGTTCAAAGATGTTGATGCATTTGAACGCTATGGTCAATCTGTTTTCCACTGCGAGGACTCACCAAGCCATGAAATGGAAAAGGAGATACAATCAGTGTGTATCTGCAAATAAGCCCTATACTCATTCATGAACTGACAACCTGTTGAAATTTGTTGACCAGTGAATGCAGCTCTGCCAGTGTACTTGTACAGTATTCTAATTTTGACCTTTCCTCTCCCCCTCTCACTCTCTCCTCCTCTTATCTTTTTTCTCCTCTCTCGCCCTCCTCTCGCCCTCTTTTCCTCTACTCCTGTTCCTACTTTCATCTGCTTCCACTCTACTTGTCTCATCCTCTCCTTCTTCCCCTCTCCTCTTCTCCCACTTGGTCTCTTCCTCTCCCTCTTCTCCTCTCGTTCCTCTCCACCTCCAGGATACGTACCTTTCCTAAGGAGTCTCCTCTGTTGGGTCGAGATACGGTACGGGCTCTCATGTACTATGCTCTCAAGGTCTGGAGTGACATCTCCCCCCTCAACTTCCATGAAGTGGCGGGCAACGACGCAGACATCCAGATCGACTTCACCAAGGCTGACCACAACGACGGGTACCCCTTTGACGGGCCGGGGGGCACTGTGGCACACGCTTTCTTCCCCGGAGAGAGGTTCACAGCAGGGGACACCCACTTTGATGATGATGAGGCCTGGACCTTCAGATCACCAGGTGAGTGGTTGGTAGTTTACTTGGTAGTTTACTTAGTTGGTAGTGACTAGTGTGTATTGTACATGGATTGTATATGTGCTATACTGTTCATTTATTTGTATGAAGTACATTTCCAGAAGTTTGTGTGTGTGCGTGTGTGCATGAGTGCGTGCGTGCGTGCAATGCCCAGTGACACCTCACGGCTCTAGCAGTTGGTTGGTCAGCCATGGGTCACTCAGTCTGACTAGCCGCTCCCAGAATCACAGATGCTCTCATTAATCATTAAGTCCGCCTGCTGCTGCTAGGCTGATCGACTGCCCACCACTTCCCCCTCTCCCATCTCCCATTCTCATCTGCCTGAGTGGACTCAAGGTGCCCCCCTCCATCTCTCCCTTCCTGTCCATCTCTGATGGAGAAACTAATGCATTTTCTGTTATGTCCTGCCTGAGACAGAAGGAGGAAGAGGATAGCAGGTGAGCATAGACAGTGTTGGGTAAAAGAGAACGAGCTCCCCCTTCATCTCCCCACCTATGATGAGACTAGAACTACTGAGAGCACCCAGAGTCATATTCCACTCTAGCCAAGCCCAATACCTCCACATCGCTTGCCTTGATAAAGATAGCAAGACAACCAAACACATCTGGAAAGGTGAAGTGATGTAATGTGTGATGTATGCTGACCCCATGACCTCTCTGACAGGACAGATACAGTACATCACTCTCCCAAAGATACACCAAACCAGACCTCAGTGTGGGGGGAAGGAGAGGAGCAGGGCTGCGTGATGCAGACTGACCCAGCTGGTGTGCCGTGTTGATGGGGCCAGGCCGCCAGGCCGTGCTCTGGTCTCCCCCTGTCCTGCAGGAGGCCTCCTGGACAGCTGCTCAGTCTGCTCCAATTAGGGCTCCCAACCGGCCAGACCAGGCAGGCAGCAGATGCTTACACGGCGCCTGGAAGGTGGAGTACAGGGGGAGGGAGGGGAGAGACGGTGGTGGTCAGGGGAATACACCAGAAGATGGGCGGATAGAGTGGTAGATTCACTGATGTGGGAGAAAATGGAGGAAGATTATTGAAAAATCCATCTTTTCTCCAAGAATCTCACATCATTGGCACATTGCATGAATAAATTATGATGATGAGGAGGAAGTGAAGGATAATGGTAATGATGAAAATGATGATTTACCCTTCTCAACCCACCCAAGGACTGAGATCGCTCCAGTATTTGCTTATGATATGAATCCTTTAACTGAAACTATTGAATGCCCCACACCACCATCTAGATTCCTAGTATAATTTCATTGCTTGGATTGAACAAGGAATTTGGTCCTCTATTTATTTGTGTTTGTTTGCCTTGACTCTCTGGCGGGAGACGTGAGTCGTCGAGGCAGAGGAGCCAGTTAATTAAACAGCTCTTAATTTCTTCTCAGCTTCACAGTCCGTCGGGTGGTCACCACGGCTCAGTAGGCTGTGCTAACCACGAAGCTCACTTACTAAAACAGACACCAATGCCTTACCTTGGTGAGTTTTTTTATGTGTTGTATGGTTAATGTTGTGTTTACGACACTGAAGGATTGTTTTCTTTGACATGCGTACCGAAAATGTCGTTGGTGCTTTGGGTTAGATAAGAGAGTTAAACGTTAACTAGTTGTTCCTAGTTTTCTGTCATAATAGCGAGCCATACAGGTGATTCTTTCATCAAGGTGCTTTTTAGTCAGTCTGCAACAGGATTCAAGGCCTGGCCTTGGATCTCTTCCCTATCCCCTTTTAGATATTGGAGTGGGTTGTTGTTCCTGCAACTTTCGAACAAGAAGATAATCTTTGGAGAAGTTGTAAACTTGTAAGGTCAGGAGCTAGAAGTGAAACACGGCAGTTCAGCAGATTTCTGGGGCCCTAATCTTCTTAAGAAGGATGGACCTTATCAGAGGAATAAGGATTCCAGTAATTGCTTTCCCTCTCTCCCTTCTTTTCTCTCTCCCCTTGCCTATTTTCTGAAAACTTATCCCAGTGTATTGTTCTTGGCAGAGCCTTAGAACATTCCCCCCTATGAGGGCCATCTGCTAATGTGTTGTAATTAGCAATGAATTGAAACTGGGCGTTTGGAGAACAGCGTAGCTAGCAGAATGCTAAATGCTCCATTTAAGTTTGCTAGCGTTCTGCTCTCCACTGGTTGATTGACAGGGGAGACATCCAATGGGGTGGCCTGGGCAGACTCTCGGGGTCCGGGTCACATAAGTGGAGCCAGGGAAAGGCTGTTTTTGTTTTGACAGCAGGCAGATTGCTTTAATTAATTATCTCTCCGCTGGTTGCTCGCTAATGCGGAATGATTATGCTGGCCGAAACAAAAGGCTCATTAAGCAGGTGTGTTTTGATGACATTCGCAATTTGGCTTTGGTTCGCAACGTGTGTGCACACGTCAGTGTGTTCATGTTTGTGTTAGAGAGAGAGACAGAGAGAGAGAGACAGACAGACAGACAGACAGACAGACAGACAGACAGACAGGCAGGCAGGCAGGCAGGCAGGCAGGCAGGCAGGCAGGCAGGCAGACAGACAGACAGACAGACAGACAGACAGACAGACAGACAGACAGACAGACAGATCGTGAAAGAGAGAGAGAGAGTGAAATGATAGTGTAGAGGGGAGAAATTGCGCCACACTGCTCATCCACAATATCAAGCTGTCAGTCAGTCACTTAGTCTCCCTGCTCTGGCTGACTGGCTCCTCAGCTCCTCAGGGACGAGGCTGCACACCATGGCCAAAACGGCTGTACTCCATCACCACCACCACCACAGAGGAACAGCAGCCCTCTCTTGAGGAATGAAGAGAGACATCAGAATGGAGCGCTATTCATATATGGAGATGGAGTAACAGGGCATGGAGTCAGAGTGAACTAAAGCGTCCCTCTCTCTCCCCCGATTATCTCAGGTTCCACAAAGCTGATAGCATTTTGGCTGAGTAAACAATCACAGGGCTGAACCAGATGTAGTCTAAAGGGAATATGGTATGTTCCTCTCATCACACACACAGCCTTTACTATCATCCTCCACAGACCTCCTAAAGCCTACCAAGCAGGACCCTGGCCAGCTGTGGCTTGCTTATAGAGGGTCCCATCCCCAAATCTGATGGGACAGACAGACTCCATCTGGCCTGCACTCTTTCTCTCCCTCTCTCTGCACCTCCTGCTGCTAGCCATCCCAGACCAGACACCTCTTTTACCAACAGGGTCCAACTGAATGAATACAGCATTTAATTGAATCTAGAACATCAGCCAAATCTCTGTGTGGCAAGGTTTGACACAGGCAGTCAGTATGTTGTGTAGTCACAGGGATGAACACCACAGTGACTCTGTGTAAAATAAATGGCGCCGTAGATACCATGACCTCCCTGCTTCCCTCCCCGTCTCTCCCATCCTCTCTTTCTCTCATCCTCCCTTCGTCCTCCACCCTGCATACTCCTTAAATTAAATGGTATCATAACCTCCCTCCCTCCTTCCCTCCCTTCCTCTCATACATACTCCATTTCTCCACTCCATTTCTGCACAATGTGCTCCTGTAGATTAGGACATGTATTGGGCTTTCAATCACCCTGGTGACTAACCAGGAGGGAATATACCAGCACCTCGCTCCATTGTCTGTGTTTGAGTATGACATTGAGGCGCAGCCAAGCCTGTGCTAATCTAAGGCTAGCCATGCACACAGAGACAGGGAACCTAGCTAACTGTGGCATGCTGACACACACACCACACCAACGAGTTTGGTGGATGGTGGAGCCGCAATCTAAATCTCTTAGCCGCAGGTTTGAACTCTTAGTCTCGCTTAGCAGAGCCAGACTAGCAGGTTTTCTTTCTTTTTTTTTGCAAATTCCGCCGAGGAGGAGGAAGAGGTGTTTTTAGTCTGCTGTAGTCGCTCCAGGTGTCACTACATGCTCTGTGGATGACAGCTTGCGGCTCAGACTGTATTTCCATAGTTATCTCTCTATGCGTTGTGCCTAAAAGCATTAAAAGCGTTTGTGCCTGTCTGCTTCTCCTCTTAACTCTGACAATATGGAGATGTGTTCAGAAGTAAGAGAAACACACTCTGCAATCCACACACTTGATAGTAGAGGTGCAGTAGGTCAGTCCAACACTCAAAATGGAGAGTTGCGATAGTAGTAATAGCATTCTTCTGTCTGTCAGTGAGGTGTGTTTTCATGATATGGAAGCCATATCAAAGCTTTTTTCTGCTCCGATGGATGGAGAAATCTCATTGTTATCTTTCTCACGTCGGTCCTCCCTCTCTCTTTCTCTCTCTCTCTCCCCTCAGACTCTCACGGGATGGATCTGTTTGCGGTAGCAGTGCATGAGTTTGGTCATGCTATTGGCCTGGCCCACACTTCAGCCATAGAGTCCATCATGAGGCCGTACTACCAGGGCCCTGTGGGGGACCCACTCAAGTACAACCTCCCCTATGAGGACAAGGTCCGTGTATGGCAGCTCTATGGTAAGTACCTCAAATCGCCTCATCATCATGGGAAAAAGGCTGCTAAAGGGGTATACAGTACATAGCGACACAACACCACAGCTGCTTCTTACCCCGCAATGTTTCCCAACACTGTGACTAATACATACAGTGCATTCAGAAAGTATCCAGACCCCTTGACTTTTTCCACATTTTGTTATGTTACAGCCTTATTCCTAAATTGATAAAATCTTTTTTTTCCCTCAATCTACACACAATACCCCACAATGAAAATGCAAAAACAAGTTTTTAGATTTCTTTTGCAAATTTATAATAAAAAAACTAAACTGAAATATCACATTTACATAAGTATTCAGACCATTTACTCAGTACTTTGTTGAAGAACCTTTGACAACGATTACAGCCTTGAGTCTTCTTAGGGATGACACTACAAGCTTGGCACACCTATATTTGGGGAGTTTCTCCGATTCTTCTCTGCAGATCCTCTCAGGCTCAGTCAGGTTGGATGGGGAGCGTCGCTGCACAGCTATTTTCAGGTCTCTCAAGAGATGTTCGATTGGATTCAAGTCCGGGGCTGGTCGGGCCGCTCAATGATATTCAGAGACTTGTCCTGAAGCCACACATGCATTGTCTTGGCTGTGTTCTTAGGATCATTGTCCTGTTGGAAGGTGAACCTTCGCCCCCAGTCCGAGGTCCTAAGCGCTCTGTACTTAGCTCCGTTCATCTTTCCCTTGATCCTTACTAGTCTCCCAGTCCCTGCCGCTGAAAAACATCCCCACAGCATGATGTTGGTACCCTTCCCCAGATTTGTGCCTGGACTAAAAACCGATTCAAAATCTCTGGAGAGACCTGAAAATTGCTTTGCAGCGACGCTCCCCATCCAACCTGACTGAGCCTGAGAGGATCTGCAGAGAAGAATCGGAGAAACTCCCCAAATATAGGTGTGCCAAGCTTGTAGTGTCATACCTAAGAAGACTTAAGGCTGTAATCGTTGTCAAAGGTTCTTCAACAAAGTACTGAGTAAAGGGTCTAAATACTTATGTAATTGTGCATTTTCAGTTATTTCGAAAAACCTGTTTTTGCTTTGCCATTATAGGACAATGACCCCAAGTGTGTAGATTGACGAGGAGGGGGGGACAATTTAATCCATTTTAGAACAAGGCTGTAACGTAACAAAATGTGGAAAAAGTCAGAGTCTCAATACTTACCAAATGCACTGTATATATACCTGCCTATCTATCTACCTCTCCCATTCTCTCTCTCTCCACCCCCTCTATCCACTGTCTTGACGTTGTCATAAATACCTCTTCCCCCCTTTTTCCTCTCTCTACCCTACTGATGTGACATTTGAAAACTCCTTGGTTAACATAGAGATTCTGGGAACATCAGAAGGTGGGAGGAAATTAACTATATTCTGGTAATCCGACCAATTGAACATATGTGGTGGTACTTAATGAATATGATGTCCGTTCGGTTGTCATCTGAGACATTCTCATCGATGATAGGATGACATAAACTCTACAGTGGAAAGTCTACACATCAGAGTAATCAGATTCACATGGAATTGTTGTTCAATTTAAATGTTTGAATATAAAATTATTGGTGAAAAGATGAAATGTCATTTTAGGTTCATAAGGTTAGGGCTCTGCTCAATCAGTGGCCCGCCCCTGTGAAGAGACATGGGTTATAAAACTTTTCAGACACACCCTTCTCGCTCCACTATATAAAGCCTTGACGAAAATGTAACCTCCTGTTCCAAGTACGTGAGGTCTGCAGCCTCTGCGTTAAAAGGACTAACATGTCAACTACAGAA
Source organism: Oncorhynchus mykiss (assembly GCF_013265735.2). NCBI lineage: Eukaryota > Metazoa > Chordata > Actinopteri > Salmoniformes > Salmonidae > Oncorhynchus > Oncorhynchus mykiss. Next base: position 26,986,673 of record NC_048569.1, on the reverse strand, counting down.
CTAAGCCAACCTCAGCGTGAGCTTTGGTTGGCGAATGGTATGAACTTTGAACTCTTATTCACTACAGAAGTGATACCTCCTAGCTGTTGAGTTAGCCACCGCAGCTGCAAACGCGGGCTAGGAAAGAACAGACAGAGTATCCCGTCTACCACACAACGACGTTACTACAACGTATCCATTTGACCACCAGAGACATTCTTCAAAGGACAAAGGACTCGGTTTGGCAACACGGCCTTCCATCTACCACCAACCTACCGAAGCGCAGCTCAAAGTAAATATTTATTGCATTTTCCTTTTCCAAATGGGCGGTAATTTAGAATGCATAAGATACTGTATTTACAATAGCACAGCTTCTCCCTTTGTCCCTCAGTCTTCCCGCTCTTTCACTCAAACCCAGCCCCTTTTCTTTTGTGTAACCCGCTGTCATATCTGTTCCGCCCGCTAGGGACGTTTTCCTTTATGACGTAATTTGTAATCAAGGTATGATTAATTCTTTGTATATGTAATTCTGTGTGATTAGTCAGGTATTTAGTAAATAAATCATTAAACCCAATTTTGCATCGCTGATTCAACTTGTTAGCCAGGGTTCGTGAAGATAACCAAGAATTTACAACTTTCAGATGAGACTGAATTAAGGTGACGATTAATATTGACTGCTATTGATGTAAAATATGACTAGGTCTTTAAGAGTTTATTCGGAAGATAACAGCTCTATAAATATTATTTTGTGGTGCCCCGACTCTCTAGTTAATTACATTTACATGATTAGCTCAATCAGGTAATATTAATTATGGAGAAAGGATTTTATAGAATAGCATGTCATATCACTTAATCCGGCATAGCCAAAGACACAACATAATTGGTGCTCCCGTGCGAGGAATCTAAAATAGAATGAAGCTTTCATTTTGATTCAGCCTGTATAAAATTGAAAAGCAGATTACATAATATACCAAGTTTATTGTACACATTTTTGGAGTGTTAGAGACAAGCATTATTGGGTGTGTGTGTGCTGAAGATTCCCCGCCTCCGTGTTGTTCTCTGACGTAGTCAGTGGGTAATGTAAGCGAATACATTTCTGTATGAGAGCTGATAAAGCTAATTATAGAAATCTGAGAAATAAAGCATTTGGCCAAACGCAGGGCTATTTCTGCCTTGCGCGTTACAAACGCGGATAGGCTCGGTCATTATTAATTTCTCGAGCGAGGACAAAGAGCCAGCCGATTGAAATACAGGAGATATAAGCTTGACCAGCGATAGACATCCCTGTCTCTCTCACGTTTCCTTGCGAGTAGACCACGGTGCATTTCGTTGTTTGCCGCGTGTTCCAGTTAAAACATTGTAAAAAATTGCCGAAAAGGGTTTGAACATAATACGTTATAAGTAAAACCTTTCCCTTGCCAAGGGAATCCTATGTGCTGCATTTTCAGGCAAAAAGTAGGGTTAGCTTGCACGAGGTGCTAAAGCTAACAAGGGAAAATAGCCATTTTGTTTTCTTGTGCCACGTTGAAATCTTTGAAATAGTATCCAAATTGATGAGTTTCTAAATAAGACATTGTAAACTTTTTCCAAACTAACCTAGATGAAACAACTTCTCAGGTTATTTAAAGTTTAAATCCCAAATAGGTCTTATTTATCATTAAATTGATCAATCAGTAAAATTTGTTTTTTGCAAAACCATTCAGTAATCCAGTACTGACAGAAGCCCCGCCCCAGCGGGAATCCCATATGGCTTCGGCCTTAGGGAGAAGTGTACCACAGTGTTGAATGTTCCCAACATTTGATCTACTGTTTACACTTATGATATCCAATCAATGGAGATTGAATGAGACAATAATCCATACAATTTAATTTAAGTTAAATTGTTGAACATGTTCTTCCAATCAAATGAGACACTTTTAAACTTCTTATATTAACCTGGATGAAGCAACATCTCAGGTTAATTCAAGTTTAATACCCAGATAGCCCACACAGGTAGGATTAATCATTGGCATTGATTAATTAATTCAATTTGCTTTTGCAAATTCATTCACGTCCAACTTCCACATTACTGGTACGGTACTGATGGTTCGTCAACATCTATAAATCTATTAAACTTGTCTTTGCAGCTTCCAATGAATTCCAAACCCAATGTTTTCTAATAATGTGCAAGCTATCAAAGGAGGTGGTCACCACTCCTCCGTAATTAGTGAACCTCCACCCATAAAATAATTGATCTCTGACCTCAGCAGCGATACCAACCCTAATTATGCCATTAGCGAAAAGACAGACGAAATTGCAAACACAGGCTTTGTGACGGTTCTCCCCACTTTTGCACTGATGTATCGCCATAAAAATGTGGCATCGGTCCAATACCACAGTGCACAGCCGAAGCACGTGCCAGACATGGCTAACATGAGGGGACAGGTGGAGAGAACTGAGCAACTATTGACAAGAGCAGGAAATGGAAACATTCTGCTAGTCAAGGATCTGCATTTGAAATCTGAACAATTAAAAGTAATTGCAAATACTTATGACGATGAACGAGCACAAACTCTTCAACAAAATTGTTGTCTCCAGGAACAACTCGATTAAGCCAAAACTAAATACGATGTAGTCCACTCCAAACTAGATAAATCTGTCGAGTTATCTACAAACAGGAGCACGCAATTTGATAACATGCAGGCAGTTTTGTTGAATGTTACACAAGGTAACAATGTTCTACTCCAAATTCTGCAGACCAAAGACAATGAATTAGTGAACATAATGACTAAGATGGATGACAAATCAGCAGAACTCATTGAAGTCGCTGACCAAATGAATGATGAGAGAACTCGGGTGATGAAGATGGAAATCTTGATTTCTAAGCAAGCGGAAGAAATCTCATCACTGAATCTCTCGCTCCGTACTCAAAACCTCTATCTGCAAATCATAAGATAAGTTTGAGACCGAAAGGAGCAAGTGTGACACTCACGTGTCCAAAATCAGTATTCTAAGCACTCAAGTGGACTCTGCAATGCAGCAGAATACAACCCTTACGTACCATCTGGAGGAAATCTAGAATGGTCACGCTCCTCCGAGTGACTACCCATCCCAAGCAACCGTAGCCCTGTACTCAAAGGAGTGAAGACGATAGGTTTCAGACATTGCCTCCATTAAGTGTCCCTCAGTCTTCTCCTCTTGGCCATTCGGCACTGAGTAATATGGCGCCTCTTGGACAACAAAGCCAAAGCTTGGCTTCTCCTCTTGGCCTTTCGGCCCCAATTTCCCCACAGGATGAAGCCAACCCTCTCCGCTCGCTTGACGCGGAATACCTTGACAAACTCGTCAAGAATTTCCCCAACTTTGACCCCGTTCCAGGTCAGCCAAACAATACTGAGACGTTCCTAGCTGACATAGAGGACGCGTTGGATAGCTACCCGAACGTTACGGGTTCTGACAGGGTTTACCTGTTGAAGCGAATGTCGAATAGACATGCGACAAGGTTCATTCGCCTACAACAGCAACACGTGCTAAATGACTATGCTAAACTTGCCACAGCTTTGAAATTAGAATTCAGTGGTTCTGCAACTCGCAAACACGATAGCTCACTGGCTAAAACTGTCAAACAAGCTCGGAATGAACACGCACAAGCTTACTATCATAGGCTTCTTTCAGCTTACTTTGGCCTACTCGCTGAAACAGGCATGGAAGACCTGTTACCATTTAAACAAATGTTCCTGTCAAACATGTATCCCACCTTAATTACCTACTTGGGCCCTGCAGCCCACATTGGCTTGCCTATCTTACAACTCAGAGAGCTTGCAAGCACAGCTTTTGAGGCATCAAAAGCTCGCAATGCTAAGAGCCCTGACCACTCTGTTTTGAAGTTTGACCAGGAGCACTCACTCCAGTTAGAGGTTGCATTATCAGGTATTGGAGCGTTAAGAGATGACGCACAACAACAGTTTCTACCATTCCAATAACCTCCGCGGTCGAAATAACTGTAAAGTACGTCGCCATCAAAACGACTACCGCTACAATCGACCTGTTCACTACGTTCCTGCACCCAACCCACACAAAGTGTCAGAGCACAAGGGTAAGAAAGGGTTGAAGGAGGATCAAAACGTAGACCAATGTTCTCCAGAAGTTCCACTACGTGAAGAACTAAAGCGAGAAACATTTGAGAAAAGAGTAAAAGATAAGTCACAAGGACTAGACGGGGAATTACCGGACACCAGGTCCGCAGGAATTAACACCCTTAGCAAGGACATTAAAATTCAAATCTCTCCCGCTCTCACTCGAGACCCTATCCAGGGCCCGCTTGATCAAGAAACAAGCCCACGGGCTTTGTCTATAGACTCTGATACAAAGATTGCGAAGAAAAAGATCAAACGCTTCATTAAAGCCAAGCCCACTCAAAATCTGAAAATTCGATCTGCTTCCACCTTGAACAGAAATGACACATCACGTTATTGCGAACGACCACTCCACTTTGTGGGGAATATGTCCAGTAAACACGAATCGAAACGACCATACCTGGAAACAGTCCTGGAGGACATGCGCTAATTGATTCGGGTGCGACAATATCACTCATCTCTCAAACATTGTTTGATGATCTAAAAATGGCTTTGAAGCCAACTAAACGTTGGTTAAAAGTGGAACGATGCGACACTACACTTCGAGGGGTCACTCAGACTACCTCGTCTCTCACATTGAGAGTCATGCTGAAACTACACTTCCAGGACGTCTCGCTCGTTCACCCTGTGTATGTTACCAGCCTCGAAACTGTACCCCTGCTACTTGGAGCAGACTTGATGGATCGGTTACTCCCATTGATGGATTGGAAAACCAACCAGGTATGGTCACAGGCTACAGTGCCTTCTCCACCGACCACACTCTCTTCCCCTAACTCTAGCTGCAACGCAGTCATTCACGAGGGGTATCTGTCAAAAGCACCCCTTGGGAAAAGACGTTTAGAAACCTCTTGGTGCAGAATCCGATCCAAGGAGATATTACGATATCTCGACACATCCATCAGCCGATCTGATTGACCATTCTTTTCCTGATTTCGAGCCAGCTGTCTCTGTGAATGAGCAACTTCCCTCCTCCTTGCAGTCGTGCAATACAGTAGTTCAGATTAACTTCTCTTGCCCTTCGGACACTTCCGCAAGCACTGCGGTCGTTTCAGCAAGAAAAACATTGATGCGCAGAGTATACTCTGCTTCAGATGACACATCTGACACTAATGGCGTCAGTCCAGCAACTGACCCGATGACTCCCACTGGTGAAACACTTTGCGATTACACAGACCGATATCCTCGTCTCAGTTCGCAGGTACTGAAGAGGTTGCCACATGCGGACGCGGTGGTGACTGACAGACCTCGACAGCCACTGAGGGTGTTGAAGCACAAACACCTGGAGATTTGGTTGAAAGGTTACAGCCACTCTCATAATAACGCGGCCACTGACAACTCGTACATAGGGTCCGAACATTTCGTTTACGCCTCGGATACCAACACCACCCGCTGGTGGGGGGGTCCCAAGACACAAATTGGGGGAATAGTAGTCCAGACCCATGATGAGCCTTATCGAGGCTGGTGGGGGGGGGTCGAGACTATGGACAACACCGTATGAGGCCGCCAGAGCATAAATCAAATCTAGTTGTAAACTCCCATTTGAGAACAGTGAGGAGCAGACAGGCCCCTAGACGGGGATTATCTTAGAACACATCTAAGATAGTACTGAGGTGTACCACACTGGTCGTAAAGGAAGTCCAGTGGACTTGTCCATCTCCAAAACAAATGGCAACAATAATCATTCCTTGCCATGTGTAGTAGTCACTACAAGACAACTAGTTAAATGCTCTAATCATGTATTCCTGTAGGATAACATTTCAGAATAAATCGGTAGGACAACTGGACCCCTTGAGTACCAGTACCAATACCACAGTCAGTCCAGCAACACTCAGTAAGAGGATTAGTAACCTCACAAGTTAAATTGCTATTGATAATAGCAACATAGGAGTCACTCAGAGTGCAACACGGGGAAGGGAATCTCCATTGCACTCGTCCAATGGTTACACACGCCACTAATAAATAGAACCCTCCGTTCAGGAGAAAAGTTATTAGGAGTCATGAACCACGATCACACCATGTACGACTGGTCTACTACTTAGAGTACTTCCGTCATGAGGCTAGCTCCTCCGTGGATAACCTCGCTATGAAGTAGACTTCTTCCTACCTACCGCCACTACAATAGTGGAAGACAGTGACTGGTAGTAAAACCACTACAGACTCCCTCGACACCAATTCTGACTGACCTCCAGGCATTGACCTGAAAATTACCTAACTACGTCAGACTCATTCTGAACAAGTTGTAATCTGCCAGGATACTTGGTTTCCTTCCCTTGACATGTGCGCTTGCGTAAGCATAAACGCACTTGCACAACGAAACATCCAATTAGAATTTATGCTAGGATCACTGAAGGGTCCGAGCAAAATACCAGCCTTAGTAAAGTTGAACATTTATTTTGAGGCCTTTAACTCTACCGCTACAGTACTCTCCAGTTTTCTCCCCAGAAGTCCATAGGTCATCCCTGTAGACTGCCCAAAACTAGTGCCTTACAGCTGTAGACTTAACATATAGTTATCAACTTAGGACAGTACCCTAAGCAACACCCCGCAAATTAGGAAAGCCCTAGATATGACATTAGACAATACCATGATAGGGTCATTTTGCCAAGACCATGGACGTAGATGGAATACAGTCCAATTAGATGATTAAGGGGGCATAACTATATTTTGTTTTGTTTATGCTTTCATTCATTTTGTTTCATTTTCTTCAGCACGTAGAAAGTGACAGAGCCATAAACAACTTCCCCATACAACCATCAGTTAGTGCCACAACGCCGCTCATTTGGGAGGAAATGTAATGATATATTTCATGAGTGTGTGTGCGTTGTTAACATCTGCCTAAGTTACTGCCCAGATCTTCCAGTCTGGACGACCAGACGATGGGTCCGGAATGGCGATCCCAATCCGGACATCCGCTGCCCAGCCATGGAGCGGACTTCTTCATTTGCAGACACCCTACCCTGGTCGACCACACCAGAGGGGGGACTGCAACAGCGATCACCAATTGGACATCTGCTGCCCAGCCATGGAGCGGAAACCCTACCCGGGTCGACCACCAGATGGAGACCACAACGATGGTCCACAACCAGGACTGCCCACGGTCATTTTTATGTTGGTTTGCAACATGCAGGTTAATCGCAAGATTGAACCCAACATTGGGGGACTGTCATGACGTTGGCCTGGGGGTAGGTTTATGACAGTCATAAATACCTCTTCCCCCCCTTTTTCCTCTCTCTACCCTACTGATGTGACATTTGAAAATCCCTTGGTTAACATAGAGATTCTGGGAACATCAGAAGGTGGGGGGAAATGAACGATATTCTGGTAATCCGACCAATTGAACATATGCGGTGGTACTTAATGAATATGATGTCAGTTCGGTTGTCATCTGAGACATTCTCATCGATGATAGGGTGACATAAACTCTGCAGTGGAAAGTCTACACATCAGAGTAATCAGATTCACATGGAATTGTTCTTCAATTTAAATGTTTGAATATAAAATGATTGGTGAAAAGATTAAATGTAATTTTAGCATCCAAATGAGAGATTTGGGTTTTCATAAGGTTAGGGCTCTGCTCAATCAGTGGCCCGCCCCTGTGAAGAGACATGGGTTATAAAACTTTTCAGACACACCCTTCTCGCTCCACTATATAAAGCCTTGACGAAAATGTAACCTCCTGTTCCAAGTACGTGAGGTCTGCAGCCTCTGCATTAAAAGGACTAACATGTCAACTACAGAACTAAGCCAACCTCAGCGTGAGCTTTGGTTGCGAATGGTATGAACTTTGAACTCTTATTCACTACAGAAGTGATACCTCCTAGCCGTTGAGTTAGCCACAGCAGCTGCAAATGCGGGCTAGGAAAGAACACACAACAACATTACTACAACATATCCATTTGACCACCAGAGACATTGTTGAAAGGACTCTGTTTGGCAACACGGCCTTCCATCTACCACCAACCTACCGAAGCGCAGCTCAGAGTAAATATTTATTGCATTTTCCTTTTCCAAATGGGTGTTAATTTAGAATGCATAAGATACTGTACTTACGATAGCACAGCTTCTCCCCTTGTCCCTCAGTCTTCCCGCTTTTTCACTCAAACCCAGCCCCTTTTCTTTTGTGTAACCAGCTGTCATATCTGTTCCGCCCGCCAGGGACGTTTTCCTTTATGACGTAATTTGTAATCAAGGTATGATTCATTCTTTGTATATGTAATTCTGTGTGATTATTTAGTAAATAAATCATTAAACCCAATTTTGTATTGCTGATTCAACTTGTTAGCCAGGGTTCGTGAAGATAACCAAGAATTTACAACTTTCAGATGAGACTGAATTAAGGTGACGATTAATATTGACTGCTATTGATTTAAAATATTACTAGGTCTTTAAGAGTTTATTCGGAAGATAACAGATATTCTTTCTCTAGTTAATTACGTTTACATGATTAGCTCAATCAGGTAATATTAATTACGTAGAAAGGATTTTATAGAATAGCATGTCATATCACTTAATCTGGCACAAATCAGAACACCTCTTGCCTAGCTACTCCTCTATACCCGTCCCTCCACACGCCTACCTCACTTATACTAGACATACATCAATGGACTGGCATTCTGCCATCCCTTCCATGTGCATATACTGTGCAGAAAATCCTAGTGGTACTGTATACATTAACTGTCTAATCTACAGGTGCAGACCGCCCCACCACCACCCCTCAAACCTCTCATTGCAAATGTCTCCTAGAATTACCCATGATTCCTAATGGGACGTGTCCGCCCATCCCTTAATGCAACATGGCGGTGTAGAGCAGGAAACCCAAGGCCTCGGCACAGGAAGCAGAATTGATTAGTTTGTATGCAGTGATAATTGATTTAATTAATTATTAGTGGAGAGATTGCTTTAATTGGTCATCCCTGTGGCACAAACCCTGCTTATCACTGTGTGCCATGCTACTGAGAGAGGGAGGAGACGAAGACGGATAGGTGAGGGGTGATGAGAAGAGAGGGAGGAAAGGAAGACTGATAGGTGAGAGGGGATAAGTGGCTGGGGGAGAAGGGAAGAGACTGGAGAGGTAACAGGCAAGGTAGGACAAAGAATAGAGAGAGAGGTGAAATAGAGGGAAAGGAAAGGATGTAGTGAGAGGTGAGATAGGAGACAGGGAAAGGAAAGAGAGAGAGAGGTGAGATAGAGACAGGGAAAGGAAGGGAGGGAGAGAGAGGTGAGATAGGAGACAGGGAAAGGAAAGAGAGAGAGAGGTGAGATAGAGACAGGGAAAGGAAGATAGGGAGAGAGAGGTGAGATAGGAGACAGGGAAAGGAAAGAGAGAGAGAGGTGAGATAGAGACAGGGAAAGGAAGGGAGAGAGAAAACATGTTGAATCATACTGCCGCTGTAGAGTGGGGCTGTATGCTTGGAATGTGTGTATGTGAATGTGGGGTTGTGTGTCTCTAAGTACAGTTGAATTGACCCTTGACCTCTCGTCCTTCCCAGGGGTGAGTGATTCAGTGTCACATACGGGCCAGCCAGGTGACCCCTCCCAGACCGCTGACCCACCTGTACTACTGGACCTCCCTGAGAACAGATCTACTGTCCCGTGAGTCACACCCACACAAACACACACACACACATACACCTTAGCACTCCATATAATATATCTGCTGACACACATACACTCACCCACTCACATACACTCACCCACTCACATACACTCACCCACTCACATACACTCAGAGGACAGTTTATTAGGTACTTCATTCACCCTTTTCACGAAAATGGTTCACCCCTACAGACAGTGAGTCAGGTGGCTGTGGCTTGCTATATAAAGCAGGCAGACAAGCATCATTGAGGCATTCAGTTACTGTTTGATTGAACTATAGAATGGGAAAAACGAGTGACCTAAGCGACTTTGAGCGTGGTATGATCGTCAGTGCCAGGCGCACCGGTTCCGGTATCTCGGAAACAGAGGGCCTCCTAGGCTTTCACGCACGACAGTGTCTAGGGTTTACAGAAAATGGTGTGACAAGCTAAAAACATCCAGTCAGCGTCAGTCCTGTTGGAGAAAACAGCTTGTTGATGAGAGGTCAAAGGAGAATTGCAAGAATCGTGCAAGCTAACAGACGGGCCACAAGCAGGAAAATAACTACGCAGATCAACAGTTGTGTGCAGAACAACATCTCGGAATGCACAAAACATCTATCCTTGTCACGGATGGGCTATTGCAGCAGACGACCACACCGGGTTCAGCTAAATACAAAAATAAGTAGCTCCAGTGGGCACGCTATCACCAACACTGGACGATTGAGGAGTGGAAAAATATTGCCTGGTCCGACAAATCACGGTTCCTGACGGAAGAGTTAGGATTTGGCGCAAGCAGCATGAGTCCATGCCCCCATCCTGCCTGGTGTCAACTGTACAGGCTGGTGGTGTTGGTTCAGTGGGGAATGTTTTCCTGGCAGACGTTAGGACCCTTAGTACTGTACCAATTGAGTAATGTTTCCACTCCCCGAAGAATTCGGGCTGTTCTGGAGGCAAATGGGGCCTGACCCGGTACTAGATGGGTGTACCTAATAAACTGTCCACTGAGTGGATATCTACACACACCCATATACACCCATTCTCTCTCCCTCTGTTTCCAGACTGTTCTGTAGTTCAGCGAGTTTGGACATTGTCACAATGCCGCGGAGAGAGATAACAGTCCTTGTTTCCAAGTGTGCTCAGTATTAAATTTGTATGTTTATACCACACCGCGTCGCCAGTGTTCACACACCAGACTACACAGCACTCAACAGCAAGTGTCAGAACAGAAGCCCTGAGAAAATAATAGATTTTCATACTTGACTGGTAGCAAGTGGATACTTTGTCCTCTTTTTTGTTATTTTTCCTCACTCCTCTCTGTAGCTTTCCCTTATAATTTCTCGTCCACTCCAACTTGCAGGATGATGTGTGTGTGGACAAGGTGGATTTAGCCTGACAAAGGTCACTAATATAGTCCTCTCTGCGCTCCTCTGTTAATACTCCCTGAATAGAGATCTTTGTTAATAAGGAGCTAGGCGAGTAGCGTCTCACAAAAGCAGCCCTGTTGTGGTAATTGCCTCGCCATTTGCAGCCCGGACACGTCAGGCGCTTAAAGTCAGTCATTAGCACTGGGATAATGCATGTGAGGACCTCGGTCTCCTGCGTCAGGACGATAACATCTCCCCGAATGTTTGGCCTGTTTTTTTAAGTGACACACACACATATACTCAGTAGATAAACACACAAGCATAGTGTGCATGAGCGCTCTGCACACATAAACACAAACAGAGACACGCACACAATGGTTTAAGATGGGAAGACACTGATTTAGACTGGTATAGTGACTGGGGATAGAGAAGTGGTTTGGTGTACATTCTGTTTTAGTTTCTTGAATTAATTCCCCCCCCCCCCCCCCCCCCTCCCCTCTCTCTCTTCCTCTCTTAGGCCAGCACGAGATTCCCCTGACAGGTGCACCAGTCACTTTGATGCAGTGGCCCAGATTCGCGGGGAGGCCTTCTTTTTTAAAGGTACAGAGATGGGCCAAAGGGAGAGAGAACAGTTTGTAGCGTTGCCTGCGATCAATATAAAAGGCAGCCAAGCATCTCTCTCAGAGTTCCACACACAACTTCACACTCAACAGACGGACAGATAGATAGACCCTGGAGGGGCCCATGGTCCCATGTTGACTGTAAAGCTATATGGTTTGAATTGAGGAGATTCTTAATTAACATATGTTAACCTCAAGAGATCTCCATGGTAATATAAAAAGTTTTATTTGGTCTGTATGTTATGGACGATGTTAATAGCTTGTAGAGCTGCAGATGAAAAAGTATTATACAACGGGTGGGTCTAATCCTGAATGGTGATTGGTTAAAACCGAATTCTAGCCGGTGTCTATTCCACAAGTTACCACCGGCTAAATCTATGACGCTGAAATGCCTATTTACCCCGTCCCATCTAACTGCGCAGCCAAGCAATTTATGAACTTGATCTCCAGTATCTCACATTTCTTTTAGACCAGCATTTAGATTTCAACAGCAGAGGTTTGTTTAAACATCGCTGTCTGTCTCCGACATTTGCAACATTGTTTCAATATGCAAATTCAATCTCCAGCTGTCCCATAGTAATGAACTTGTCGGGAGTCGGATGAGACAGAAAGGCAGGCAACTTTTCTCAGCCATTCGAAATCATGAATCAGCATCATTTTTATGGATATACACAAAGAACTATTAATAGAAAACAGGCCAAACGAAACAAAGTGCAGCTAGTTTGCTGTCTTTCCAGCTTCAGTTTGAAGTGATTGTGTTAGCTTTATTGTTGACTAGCTCCTCTGAACAACTGTGTCTTGACGAGAGAGCACATTTTCTCCGCCAGGTGAAATCGTGCATCATTAGCTCATTGTTAGGATGTATCCAAATAAATGTCATTAGAAAACAGCTTAAACAAACGCAAATGTAGCTACTTTGCTGTTATTCTGGCTGCAATGTTTGACGTGACTGTAAGTTAGCTGTAGTTGGCTAGCTAGCAGGCAAGGGATAAGAACGTTGTCAGGCAGTATGGCAATGAAACGACTGGGTCGCGTCCAGAGATACAGAACAAAAAGACTGAACGACTGGGTCGCGTCTCTGGCAATTGAACCTATACAATGAATGACCAGCTGGCTTGGGTAGCAACCCTAGATTTGTGTCAGGACTATATCTTGTGGTAGGATGAATGTATGAATACATTTATCAAAATATTTTTTTTAATGAAAATATGTCAATCACTATTTGAATATATTGGTAACACGTTGTATAAAAGTGATAATGACATTGAAACCGGTGTTTGGAGGTTATATCGGCACAGTTTGCCGGCCCTCAACTTTTTCTTGGGCCTAACAACACCCGTGCCAATTGATCCTCCAAACACCGGCTCCTCTGGCATTATCACTTAAATAATACAGAGGCTGTGACCCAACTCAGACAAACTTAGACTAAATGTGTCCCACACAGATACTGGAAGCCAGGCTGAATCTGCCTCTCTGTGTTCGCTTGGTTGGTTCAGCCAGTTGAGTGCCTAACCGGGTAAAATCTCCTCTGCGGCATCCACACATGTTTGTCCTGTGGACCATTTGAATATGGACAACAGCGTAAACAAGCACACTCACAAATAAACATTGACACATGGGATGTATACAAACACACACTTTTCACTAGCGTACACACATACAGTACACTCCCACACATACACAAGTGTGTACACACATTCACACAAACACTTACACAAACGCTTAATCAGGCCGCGGAGCCAGACGGATTACCAGGACGTGTACTTAGAGCATGAGCGGACCAAGTGGCAAGTGTCTTCACTGACATTTTCAACCTCTCCCTGACTAGTCTGTAATACCTACGTTTCAAGCAGACCACCATAGTCCCTGTGCCCAAAAAAGCGACGGTAACCTGCCCAAATGACTGCCGCCCCGTAGCACTCATTTCGGTAGCCATTAAGTGCTTTGAAAGGCTGGTCATGGCTCACATCAACACCATCCTCCCAGAAACGCTATACCCACTCCAATTCGCATACTGCCGCAACAGATCCACAGATGATGCAATCTCAATCACCCTCCACACTGCCCTTTCCCACCTGGACAAAAGGAACACCTATGTGAGAATGCTGTTCATTGATTTCAGCTCAGTGTTCAGCACCATAATGCCCACAAAGCTCATCACTAAGCTAAGGACCCTGGAACTAAACACCTCCCTCTGCATCTGGATCCTGGACTTCCTGACTGGCCGCCCCCAGGTGGTGAGGGTAGGCAACAACACATCTGCCACGCTGATCCTCAACACGGGGGCCCCTCAGGGGTGTGTACTTAGTCCCCTCACTGTTCACCCATGACTACATGGCCAAGAATGACTCCAACACCACCATTAAGTTTGTTGATGACACAACGGTGGTTGGCCTGATCACCGACAACCGATGAGATAGCCTATAGGGAGGAGGTCAGAGACCTGGCAGAGTGGTGCCAGGACAACAAGCTCTCCCTCAACGTGAGCAAGAAAAAAGTAGCTGATTGTGCACTACAGGAAAAGGAGGGCCGAACACACCCCCCCCCCCCCCCCCCCCCCCCCCCCCATTCATATCGACGGGGCTGTAGTGTAGTGGGTTGAGAGTTTCAAGTTCCTTGGTGTCTACAACGCCAACAAATTATCATGGTCCAAACACACCAAGACAGTCGTGAAGAGGGCACGACGTCAACTTTTCCCCCCCAGGAGACTGAGAATATATGGCATGGGTCCCCAGATCCTCAAAACGTTTTACAGCTACTCCATCGAGAGCACTTGTTGCATCACGCTACTACCCCCTGTATAGCCTCGGTATTGTTATTTTATTATTCTACTTTTTTATTTAGTAAATATTTTCTTAACTCTATTTTCTTAAAACGGCATTGTTGGTTAAGGGCTTGTTAGTAAGCATTTCACGGGCATTTCACCTGTTGTATTCGGCGCATGTGACAAATAAGATTTGATTTGAATAACTTTGTACCTGTCCTCCTTTACCTATTTACCTACATTTATTTTCTTCCTACTTTCTCTCTCTTCCTCCTCATAGGGAAGTATTTCTGGCGTCTGACGCGGGAGAAGCACCTGGTGTCTCTGCGTCCAGCTCAGATCCACAGGTTCTGGAGAGGCCTGCCTATCAACCTGGACAGTGTGGACGCTGTCTACGAGAGACCTGGGGACCACAAGATAGTCTTCTTCAAAGGTACCCGACCCAGAAACCCAACCATGGTTGTGGTGGTGGCAAGGAGGTCAACCATATACCAACTATGTTACATCAACTATGAAAGGGAGTGTTGTGATGTAATTTAAAGGTTTTTGATTTGTCGAGGAGACTGTTATGACTATTATTTTGAAGTGTCAAGGCTGTTCAAATAAATGTGAAGGTGTTCTGAGAAAGATATGAAAAGAGGTCCATCAAGTGATGTGTCATTATGGGCTTTGAACTTTGTTAACGGTTTTATGGATGATAGAGGGCTTAAAAATGCAATCAACCTTACAAAAGAACAAAAACAAGGACATCTCTCTTACACCTCTTGGTAAAATGTTTCTTTCTCTGTCTGTATTTCAAGGTCAATTGAATATTTTCATCACAAAACACATGTATTTTTTATTAATTTTTTGAGCCTACGGCACCTGGTATTTCCAGGCGGTCTCCCGACCCAGTACTGACCAGGTCCGACCCTAAACAGGTGTGTTCAGGGTGGTATGGCCACAAGCGTATTTTTCTTACCCCGTTTTCTCCCTGAATTTGGTCCCTTGGCTCATCTCTGTAACTCTTCAATGGGCTCGGGAGAGGCCAAGGTGTTTTCTGAACCATGACTCCCCTGGCCACCTATTTCTTATCACATTGCTTTCCAACCCGGATGTCAGCCACACCAATGTGTTGGAGGAAACACCTTTCGACTGACGACCGGAGTCAGTGTACAGACGCCCGGCCCAGTCACAACATAATCCAGCCTCTCCAACAGAATCCAGGTAGAATCAGGAATTCAGGGCAGCTATCTAGGCCACTTACTTTTTTCAATCTTTGAGTAAAGCCAGTGTGTCTATGTATGCAGATGACTCAACACTTTACACGTCAGCTACTACAGCAACTGAAATGACTGCAACACTTAACAAAGAGCTGCAGTTAGTTTCAGAATGGGTGTCAAGGCATAATTAATCCTACATATTTCATTTGGAAATGTATTTGGAACAAATCATTCACTAAATCATAAACCTCAATTAAATCTTGTAATAAATAATGTGGAAATTGAGCAAGTTGAGGTGTCTAAACTGCTTGGAGTAACCCTGGATTATAAACTGTTATGGTCAAAACATATTCATACAACAGTAGCTAAAGAGTACAGAGAAGTCTGTCCGTAATAAAGCCCTGCTCTACCTTCTTAACAGCACTATCAACAAGGCAGGTCCTACAGGCCATAGTTTTGTTACACCTGGACTACTGTTCAGTCGTGTGGTCAGGTGCTACAAAGAGGGACTTAGGAAAATTGCAATTGACTCAGAACAGCGCAGCAAGGCTGGTCCTTAAATGTACACCGAGAGCTAACATTAATAATATGCATGTCAATCTCTCCTGGCTCAAAGTGGAGGAGAGATTGACTTCATCAATACTTGTATTTGTGAGAGGTGTTGACATGTTGAAAACACAGAGTTGTCTGTTTAAACGACTAGCACACAGCTCAGACACGCAGGCGCAGACTTTGGGAGGCGCACAGTACTACATAGAGCCATGACTTCTACATCAGGTAACTGATAAAAGCAGTAGAATCAGATTTAAAAAAACAGATACAAATACACCTTATGGAACAGCGGGGACCGTGAAGCAACACTAACATAGGCACAGAGACATGCACACACACACATGATAACTGACGCACTATACACACGTACACATGGATTTTATGTGGTAGTGGAGTAGGGGCCTGAGAGCACACACTTAGTGTGTTGTGAAATCTGTTATGAATCCATTGTAATGTTTTTAAAATTGTGTAACTGCCTTAATTTTGTCAGACCCCAGGAAGAGTCAGCAGTTAATGGGGATCCATAATAAATACAAATACAAATAAATACAAGGAGTTTCTAGAGCCAAGGAAAGCACCACCGTCAAACCCTCCCTTATCCCGGATGGCCAATTGTGCGCCGTTCTATGGGGCTCCCTATCATGTCCGATCTGCGCCACCCAGAACCCTCAAAACACATCTAATCACTTTCAGTTGGTTGAGTTATCAAATTAGTTGTTTTTTTCTTCGGCTTGGTGCTATTTTCACAAGTATGTGGTGAATGCCCCCTATCATATGTTCAGAACCTTTGATTGGGCATTCATTGGGGTTTCACACATCTTTCACCCCTGAGTCATTCATGCGAGTGTTTTCTGTTAAATGCCATGAGAACATTTTGTTTAGTCACCAATACATAAGATAATGTTAAGCTCACCATTTAGTCATTTTAACTACCATTAAATCCAATAGCTAAAAATAAAAGATACACATTTCAAAACTGAATAGTAGATTTCCATATAGAATTTGGCTATAACTTGACATGCACTATTTTTAAAATAATTTGTATCCAATGGCAGGCTGTGAACATGTGGAGAAATGTCAGGCCCTGTGACAGACTAGCGCCCTGTCCAGATGGTGTACTTGTACATCAAACAGCCTTGCCCAACAGAAACAGGAGATAGGCTTCTGCTCCGATGAGTGTCGGCTCGCACAAGCCAAGGCTACTTTTACAGTTGCATTATTCTTATGCAATACATACGTAGGAAAAACCATGACAAATAGGGGTATTGTAAAGCAGTTGGCTATTTTAAAAACATAGCACAGTGTTGTAGGCCATTTCTTCCCCATGCAACATTGTCAAGTTCACCTTTTCTATGTGACTTGTCAACTGATACAGAATCGCCTGTCTCTCTGCTTGAACTTCATCAGCTTACAGTGCAACAATGAAATTCAGATGAGTGGAATACTGTATATGCAAATCAAATATTAATTGTATTAGTCACATGCGCCGAATACAACAGGTGTACACCTTACAGTGAAATGCTTACTTACGAGCCCCTAACCAACAATGCAGTTTAAAAAAATAAGGATAATAATAAGAAATAAAAATAAGGATAATAATAAGAAATAAAAATAAGGATAATAATAAGACATAAAAATAAACAAGTATTTAAAGAGCAGCAGTAAAATAACAATAGCGAGACTATATACATGGGTACCGGTACAGAGTCGATGTGCGGGGGCACCGGTTAGTTGAGGTAATATGTACATATAGGTACAGTTATTAAAGTGACTATGCATAGATGATAACAACAGAGAGTAGCAGCGGTGTAAAGGGGGGGGGGGGGGGGGGGGCAATGCAAACAGTCTGGGTAGCCATTTGATTAGATGTTCAGGAGTCTTATGGCTTGTGGGTAGAAGCTGTTTAGAAGCCTCTTGGACCTAGACTTGGCGCTCCGGTACAGCTTGCCATGTGGTAGCAGAGAGAACAGTCTATGACTAGTGTGACTGGAGTCGTTGACAATTTTTAGGGCCTTCTACAACCCAGGTAAATCAGTGCATTGTATAATACACTATAATTTCAAATGGTAGCACATGGTAGGCTATTTCCACTTTGTCCTACTGAAGCACCCTGGCTGATGGAGAAGAATGGTTTTACCTTCCAACACAAATTCATGTCAAATTAATACATTTATGAGGTGAAAATATAAAATTGTACCGTGTTCAGCAGAATCAAACTATATACGTTAACTAGGCAATTCATCATTGTGGTTCAGTAGTTATCAGTTTTGAGCAGTTTAATTACTGTAAGTGATAGTTTATTGTATTGTTAACAAATTGCAAGAAAATCATATCAAAATTAAGGTAAATATAGCATTTTGAAAAGCAGATACATGTACTTAGAAAGAGTGATTTGTTGCAGTGAACAAGTGGTGCAGTGAACAAGTGACTGCGAATGTATTTATTGTATTCAGTCTATTGAAAATGTGCTTTGAGTTTTGAAACATGAGCCATTTTGATGACCTGTTTAGATTTTTGTGATTAGAGTTGTGAAAATGTACCACGTACTTCTGAAAATTGCACCAAAGTGATTGAAATAAAATGTAAACAACTTATCCAGTTAACTCTCGTTGATTGACGTTCCTTTGTCCCGTCTCCTCAGGACTAAAGTATTGGATATTCAAGGACAACAACGTGGAGGAGGGTTATCCTCGGCCAATCAGTGACTTTGGCCTGCCCATGGAGGGCGTGGACGCAGCCTTCGTGTGGCTCCACAACGACAAGACCTACTTCTTCAAGGACAACCACTACTGGCGCTATGATGACCATCTACGGCGTATGGATCTGGGCTACCCCAAAGACAGCACACTGTGGAAGGGGGTCCCGCCCCAACTAGACGACGCCATGCGATGGTCGGATGGTGAGTATTAGACAAATGCAGACACACACACAGTTCCTCTGCGTCCACATCACCGAGGACTTGACATGAACTTACAACACCACCACTCTTGTCAAGAGGGCGCAGCAGTGTCTCTACTTCCTAAGGCGGATGAAGAAATTCGGTCCTGGGTCCTCTCCAAATACTACCGCTGCACCATCGAGAGCATTGCGGCCTGGCACGGGAATTGCTCCGTCCACGACCGCAAGGCACTCCAGCGGGTGGTGAAGACGGCCCAGTACATCACTGGGAACATGCTCCCGCCATCGGAACAGTGAGGAAAGGACTCCGCATCATCAAGGACCCACACACCCCAGTCATGAGCTGTTCACTCCCTTACCGTCGGGCAGACACTTGAACTGGACTGACCACCTGCACTGATTCTCCGCATCTTAGCACACATACACTCACTCATGCAGACAGACATATACACTCACTGGCCAGTTTATTAGGTACACCCATCTAGGACTGGGTCGGACCCCCCTTTACCTTCAGAACAGCCTGAATTCTTTGAGGCATTCTACTGAAATTTTCCACAAGGATGTTGGTCCATGCTGAAGCGATGATATCACTCAGTTTCTGCAGATTAGACGGCGGTGCATTCATGCTGTGAACAGCCTGTTCTCTCATCCCAAAAATGCTCCATTGGGTTGATGTCTGAGGACTGCACGGGCCACACAAGTAAGCTGAGCTCGCTGTCATGTTCTAGGAAATATTTTTCCACTCCTCAATTGTACATTGTTGGTGATTGCATGCCCACTGAAGCCGCTTCTTCTTGTTTTTAGCTGATGAGAGTGGAAACCAGTGTGATCGTCTTCTACAATAGCCCATCCATGACAAGGATCAACGAGTTGTGTGTTCAGAGATGCCGTTCTGCACACCACTGTTGTATTGCACTGTTTATTTGTCTGTTTGTGTCTCACCTTTTCACTTGCACGATTCTTGCCATTCTCCTTTAACTTCTCTCATCAACGAGCTGTTTTCAGCAACAGGACTTCAACTGAATGGATGTTTTTTGTTTCTCACACCATTCTTGGTAAACTGTTGTGCGTAAAAATCCCAGGAGGGCAGACGTTTCTGAGATACTGGCTCCGGCGCGCCTGGCACTGACGATCATACCACGCTCAAATACGTTAATGTCATTCGTTTTGCCCATTCTAACGTTCAATCGAACAGTAACTGAATGCCTGTCTGCCTGTCTGCCTGCTTTATATAGCAAGCCGCGGCCACGTGAATCACTGTCCGCAAGAGCGATCCATTTTCGTGAACAGGGTGCCTAATAAATTGTACCTAATAAATTGGTCACTGATTTTACATTCATGCTACACTCGTCACAGCTGCTTCTACCAGACTTATTATAGTGCTCAGTTTTTACACTGCCCCCAATCCCCCCCTTCCCCAATACATGTGTAAATATTGGGCTATACATTGTGCCTTCCTGTACTATACTTATGATAAAACAATTATTTTATTCTACTACTTTTCTATTCTTATCTTTTATTATTTATTATTGTCGACAAGGAACCTGCAAGTAAGCATTTCATTGGATGATGTATACCGTACAAATCCCGTATGACTAATAAAACTGCTGAGGGGAGGACGGCTCATAATAATGGCCGGAACGGAGCAAATAGAATGGCATCAAACACATGGAAACCATGGAAACCATGTGTTTGATCTATTTGATACCATTCCATTAATTCCTCTCCAATCTTTACCACGAGCCCATCCTCCCCAACAAAGGTGCCACCAACCTCTTGTGACACACACACACATCAACAAGCTAAACATTCACATACTGTATACTCTCACATACACACTCCATATACACACGACACTCACTTCTAAACACTCACGCAATACAAGCTAAATACTTACACATACAGTACTGCACTAACACAAAAATAACAAGCATTTGTCAAAAAGAATGCAAAATGAATGGAGTACCTCAATGTATTTTATTCATGCTTGCCCTTAGGGTACTAACAGAAGGTTTAGTTCCATATCCACTATATTAGCCCACACTGCATACTTTTTCTCTCCACTCCCTCCTGCTTATAATATAATAATAATAAATGCTATTTAGCAGACGCTTTTATCCAGAGCCACTTACAGTCATATGTGCATACATTTTATGTATGGGTGGATTTGAACCTATTATCCCGGCATTGCAAACGCCATGCTCTACCAACTGAGCTACAAAAGACCAGGGCCCGTAGGGCTCTGCTCTGGTCAGAAGTAATGCATAATAGGGTGTCATTTGGGACAACCATAGTGTTTGGGTGAATGGGGCTGGCTGGTCCAGGAAGGAGAGCGAAAGTAGCTGAGCTGAGTCTGTGTTTTCATTGTTGGGTCGTCATGGCAGCGAGCGCCTGCAGCTGGGATATGTTTGTGTGTGTGTGTGTGTGTGTGTGTGTGTGTGTGTGTGTGTGTGTGTGTGCGTGTGCGCGTGCGTGCAAGAGAGCAGGATGGTGCTAGGGCATCATGTCTCGGCTCATGCACAGCATTCTCAGCAGTGAGCTCCTTATTCATGCCTATCTCAGAGTCAGACCCTTAATCATGGAGGGCCAGTCTACCTGCAATTAAAGTACACTCACCGCCTTAAACATTGGGAAATATTGGGAAATCATTTACATAAATCATATCACACCAAAGCACACATGCATTATACTCACCTCTCCATCTGTTTCATACAAACTCAAGCCCACACACACACAAACAAACAGTCAAGCCTTCACTGTAGCTTCGTAGTACACACGCATATCAAATAGCTTATCAAAATTCTTCAGTAAAGGCATTACACACACACAAACATGGCACGAGCCCAGTCTTCACATGAACGCTACCCTCATTCAGGGTCTGGGCTCTTTACCACTTCTAGCTCCAAGGTCCTGCTCAGAGCTGATTAATGTGTGTGTGTAAGCACAAGCCAAGTATAAAAGCAAGAGTCCCCACACAGCCTAAGCTACCAGAGTGGAAGCACACACTCATACACACACACAGACCTGTGGGCCTGGGAACTGGAAGCACGTCAGAGAGCTCTCTCTCCAGGCCTATTCCATCACCTCAGGAAGAGAGAGAGCTGTGGCGACAGGGATGGAGAGAGAGGGAGAGATAGTGCTAGGGAGGATGAGAGCTAGGGAGGGAGAGTGAGGGAGAGAAAGCGGCTGGGAAGGAGGAGACAGATAGACAGGAAGGGATGGCGAGAGGGGGAAAGACAGAGATAAGGGAGGGAAAAAATGACATGCGAGAGAGGGAGAGTTTATTTTGTGTAAAAAACGAACTGGTGGATAGAGAGAGCAGCCTGATAGGAAAACAGTGTGACAGAATCAAGCGACATTGATGTATTACCATAGCAATAGCAATCATCATCACAGTCCCCTTGTAATCCTCATGCAGCCTCTGTCTTCTTCCTCTCCTTCAGATTCCTCATACTTCTTCAAGGGGAAGGAGTACTGGCGCGTGGTTGGCAGTGATATGGAGGTGGAGGCTGGGTACCCACGGCCCATAGGAAAGGATTGGCTGGTGTGCACAGAGATGCAGTCGGACTCCCCAGCCACAGAGGCCAATAACACAGCTAACACGCGGCTACACGGGCAGCACCACGCCGACCATGCCGAAAATGGCTACGAGGTATGCTCCTGCACTTCTGACTCTGCTTTACCCCTGGGAGCCCGGCCCTCGCCCTCCCCCCTCTGGCTGCTCACCCCTCTCTTGACTCTCTCAGTGGTACAATCCTACGCCCCTCTATGATGTAAGTAGAGGTGAGCAGCCTCACTCTGTGACATGAAGTACAGCAGCCAATCTGATGAGAGTGGGGAAGTGGCTTAAGGGGTACTGTCAGACCAGCTCCACTGTCCGACAAAACGATGACTGGAGGAATTAGCTGTTATTGTTATTATTATCTTAATTGGGATCCTCGGTGTTTATTTGTTTTTTTGTGTTTTTGTTATTTATTATATTCAATGGATCAACTTGCTTTTAAACTATTTATGTTAAAATTATGATATTGGATTGAATTAGAAATGTGATAACATGACAAATGGAAATAGTTTGTCAATTTGATTATAGTTATGATAAGTTCACAGCAAATGAGTTCCTCTGTGACTAAGCAGTCTAGCAAGAGAGTGGTACTCTGGGATGACGCACGCCCTGTCCCCTTGTTCCTGCAATCACTATAAGTGCTTTAAGAACCCTCGCACATACACAGACCACTCCATGTGCGGTTTCTATGGACTGAGCTAGCTGGGAAATAATGTTCCGTCTCTGCTCACTCGCTCAAATGGGAATGTCTGGTCTGGCCGGATGGACACTACGCTCTCATTGGACAGCTTGCTCTCTCACTGAGTTTTTAATGTCAAGACTATCTGGATGGAATGGACACTACTTCCTGTAATGACACTGACTGTCCTTCCTTGACTGCACTCACGTGCCCTTTTGTGACCTTTGCACCTGTATCTTTCTTTTTTTTCTCAGCTCAGTAACAGTAGCACCTCCTGCCGTTATCAGAGAGGGTAACCTGTTAGTATTGATTATTAGGACGTATTTTTGTAATAAACACAGAGGGATTGTGGTTGGGCCCTACTCGGGGATGTGCATGATGTGGTTTTCATAATGCCTTGGTCTTGGTCAATAATAACCAACAGTCACCCAGGGACACCGTTCTCCTTCTCCAGTGGACATCTCTCCTAACATTAACTTTCTCTAAGGATAGGGGGGATGCCTGTGTACAGGGCAGTGACAGGACATGGATATCCACCAGAGACCTGCCTGCTTAGAGGAGTGCACCCACTCACTACACAACTGGATTTATTAATATTACTAAGATATATTTACTTACAGTCTATATATATATATATATATATATATATATGTATATATATATATATATATATATATATATATATATATATATATATATATATTGAATATAAATTGAACTTTTCAGCTCAAATATATCTGTATATATATATATATATATATATATATATATATATATATATATATATATATATATATATATATATATATATATATACAGTGCCTTGTGAAAGTATTCGGCCCCCTTGAACTTTGCGACCTTTTGCCACATTTCAGGCTTCAAACATAAAGATACAAAACTGTATTTTTTTGTGAAGAATCAACAACAAGTGGGACACAATCATGAAGTGGAATGACATTTATTGGATATTTCAAACTTTTTTAACAAATCAAAAACTGAAAAATTGGGCGTGCAAAATTATTCAGCCCCTTTACTTTCAGTGCAGCAAACTCTCTCCAGAAGTTCAGCGAGGATCTCTGAATGATCCAATGTTGACTTAAATGACTAATGATGATAAATACAATCCACCTGTGTGTAATCAAGTCTCCGTATAAATGCACCTGCACTGTGATAGTCTCAGAGGTCCGTTAAAAGCGCAGAGAGCATCATGAAGAACAAGGAACACACCAGGCAGGTCCGAGATACTATTGTGAAGAAGTTTAAAGCCGGATTTGGATACAAAAAGATTTCCCAAGCTTTAAACATCCCAAGGAGCACTGTGCAAGCGATAATATTGAAATGGAAGGAGTATCAGACCACTGCAAATCTACCAAGACCTGGCCGTCCCTCTAAACTTTCAGCTCATACAAGGAGAAGACTGATCAGAGATGCAGCCAAGAGGCCCATGATCACTGGATGAACTGCAGAGATCTACAGCTGAGGTGGGAGACTCTGTCCATAGGACAACAATCAGTCGTATATTGCACAAATCTGGCCTTTATGAAAGAGTGGCAAGAAGAAAGCCATTTCTTAAAGATATCCATAAAAAGTGTCGTTTAAAGTTTGCCACAAGCCACCTGGGTGACACACCAAACATGTGGAAGAAGGTGCTCTGGTCAGATGAAACCAAAATTGAACTTTTTGGCAACAATGCAAAACGTTATATTTGGCGTAAAAGCAACACAGCTGAACACACCATCCCCACTGTCAAACATGGTGGTGGCAGCATCATGGTTTGGGCCTGCTTTTCTTCAGCAGGGACAGGGAAGATGGTTAAAATTGATGGGAAGATGGATGGAGCCAAATACAGGACCATTCTGGAAGAAAACCTGATGGAGTCTGCAAAAGACCTGAGACTGGGACGGAGATTTGTCTTCCAACAAGACAATGATCCAAAACATAAAGCAAAATCTACAATGGAATGGTTCAAAAATAAACATATCCAGGTGTTAGAATGGCCAAGTCAAAGTCCAGACCTGAATCCAATCGAGAATCTGTGGAAAGAACTGAAAACTGCTGTTCACAAATGCTCTCCATCCAACCTCACTGAGCTCGAGCTGTTTTGCAAGGAGGAATGGGAAAAAAGTTCAGTCTCTCGATGTGCAAAACTGATAGAGACATACCCCAAGCGACTTACAGCTGTAATCGCAGCAAAAGGTGGCGCTACAAAGTATTAACTTAAGGGGGCTGAATAATTTTGCACGCCCAATTTTTCAGTTTTTGATTTGTTAAAAAAGTTTGAAATATCCAATAAATGTCGTTCCACTTCATGATTGTGTCCCACTTGTTGTTGATTCTTCACAAAAAAATACAGTTTTATATCTTTATGTTTGAAGCCTGAAATGTGGCAAAAGGTCGCAAAGTTCAAGGGGGCCGAATACTTTCGCAAGGCACTGTATATATATATATATATATATATATATATATATATATATATATATATATATATATATATATATATATATACAGATATATTTGAGCTGAAAAGTTCAATGGCAGTTGCCCAAAAACAACATGTACATTTTAAGCCATCTTTTCTAAGATGAAATATTTTTGTAGGAAAATAAAGAGGGGTAATAGAGAGAGTGTGTGCTGGGTTGTGTAATGATGTTGTGTCACATGGAGCCCAGGTGGAACAGGGAGAGGAGGACACGCAACAGCTGCAGTCACACAGGCTGGCAGCTACTTTCTGGTTTGAGTTGTTGGGAGCCATGTTTCCCATGTACAGGCAGGTTATTGTTTCCTCACTCCAAAACCATGCTAATCAAGATGTGCTCTCCTGGTAATAAGACATCTTCCTCTACATGCATTCCTTGTTTCAGATCTGTTTATTCAGGATTATGTGTATACATAATATATTATGTGTATGTATGTTTTGTCATAGGAATCAGTGACTTTTGAGAGGAAGAGTGAACAATGTTGACTTAGTAAATAGAGACCATAAAACTCCAGATATTATTGACTCAAGGAAAAATAAATGTGAGGCAGACACTCAGGAAGCAGACACGCACACAAACAGTGAGTCTTTTTCAGCATTAAAACCTGTTAGATGTAAAGTCCCCTGTTTTGGGGACCTGCGTGGTTCTGGTACCGGTTCCAACCAACATTTCTGCTTATAAATCGTTATGTGGACATCGTACTTTAGATTGAAACGGCTTGCATTGAGCGGTAGCCTTAATTCTCAGGGACACGGGAGTATGTCTCTTCTGCCTGTGTGACACAAGATGTCAAATCTGACACCAATTGAAGCTGGGATGTCCTTCCTACCATTTAATTCGCTCTTCCAACTGTCCATCAACTCCTGGCTGAACCCTATGTTACAGCCACTAACAGATATGCCTGGAATCCTTAAATCATAACACAAAGGGAGAAAGTGGTTTTGTCACTGTAGCACATTCAGAGATCGATTTACAACCAGTAATCTAAAATAATTAATAGATTTTAAACAAAAAAACACTTTCTGTTTGTCATAGACTGACAATATTAATATGAGATGAAAGGCAAGTTCCTAGCCAAGCTTGAGCTCTGTGAGACATTCACTGTAGAACAGGTGTGTACTGTAGGTCAGGTTTGCACTGTAGGACTGGTGAGCACTGTAGGACCGATATGACGTGTGAGTGTGTGTAGTGTATGAGGTTGTGTGTGCATGTATGTGTCTAACCTGTGTGTTTGAGCTAACCTCAATCCCTACTCAGCCAGAAGACCGCAAGACTTTGGACCAAGCCGCAGACGGACCAGGTTTTTTAACCAATCCATCACCCCCAGGGGCTCACAATGCCGCCCACATCCAAGACCAGAGAAAACGCTTACAGAGTGCAGCATCTGCTGGTATTGATAACAATGACAGGAGGTGGTGTTGTGATGCTTACGGCAGGTTACACCACCTGCACTGAGGGGAGATTCTGACATGAAAATACACACCGGATGTGAGAACCGAACAACCACTGAATCTTAGTATTGTCTACATTGTATGCAATGTTATATACATGAGCCATGTGCCACTGCCCACACTCATGCTGCATTTGTCAGTCTGATTTTAGATGGATCTTTTGGCCTTGTTCCTCTGCTGATGGTATATTTGACACACAAGCACACTTCTTTAATAACCCTTTCTGATGTGCCTCCTAAAGGCACTGTACAACTACTACATGTCACACATTCCACACATGACACATTGTTCACCACACTGACTATTGGAACAGTTAAAACCTTACACTGCTCTGGCTCTCTAATCTCAATTTCTCAAGCCACCTGCTCCTCTACACCCAATCTGCCATTTTTTTTACCTTTATTAAACTAGGCAAGTCCGTTAAGAACAAATTCTTATTTTTAATGACGGCCTAGGAACAGTGGGTTAACTGCCTTGTCCAGGGGCAGAACAACAGATTTTTACCTTGTCAGCTTAGGGATTTGATGTTGCAACCTTTCGGTTACAAGTCCAACACTCTAACCACTAGGCTACCTGTCACCCCAAGGCAGAGCCTAAAGAGGCTGCAGTGCTGCTGTCTGGGAGTTTATCGGGACAAGAATGGCATTGGCATGTATAGCAGTCGTTTTACGGGCTCCTAACCAATTATGCAAAATAATAATTAAGCTGATCTGAGCTTTTTTTTGTACATAGCCTTTCCGCCATATTTTCCTATGACCGAAAATAGCTTCTGGACATCAGAATAGTGTTCACTAACCTCAATTTCTATGAAGAATTCTACTTTAATGACCCGGGACCAGGCCCTAATCCCAGACACTAGGAAAAGAGTAAAAGACGACAAAATAGAGCCCAACGTGGGGCAATCTGATGAAACTACGAAATAGAGACCGACATGGGGCAATCTGATGAAACTACGAAATAGAGACCGACGTGGGGCAATCTGATGAAACTACGAAATAGAGACCGACGTGGGGCAATCTGATGAAACGACGAAATAGAGACCGACGTGGGGCAATCTGATGAAACTACGAAATAGAGACTGACGTGGGGCAATCTGATGAAACTACGAAATAGAGACCAACGTGGGGCAATCTGATGAAACTACGAAATAGAGACTGACGTGGGGCAATCTGATGAAACTACGAAATAGAGACCGACGTGGGGCAATCTGATGAAACGACGAAATAGAGACCGACGTGGGGCAATCTGATGAAACTACGAAATAGAGACTGACGTGGGGCAATCTGATGAAACTACGAAATAGAGACCGACGTGGGGCAATCTGATGAAACTACGAAATAGAGACTGACGTGGGGCAATCTGATGAAAAGACAGCGGCAAGTGAATAAACCGCCTCGATCCCCCCGACCCCCCCGTCTCAGCCTCCAGTATCTATGTTACAGTAGTCTATGTGCCGGGGGGCTCCTGTCTCATCTGGTGAAATTCTCCTGTCTTATCTGGTGTCCTGTGTGAACTTAAGTATGCTCCCTCTAATTCTCTCTCTCTCTCCCTCCTTTCCCGGAGGACCTGAGCCCTAGGACCATGCCTCAGGACAACCTAGACTGATGGCTCCTGGCTGTCCCCAGTCCACCTGGTCGTGCTGCTGCTCCAGTTTCAACTGCTCTGCCTGTTCTGCCTGACTCCCCCTCCCTCTCTCTCACTTACTCTCTCTACCAAACCTGCTGTCTCGACCTCTGAACGCTCAGCGATGAAAGCCAACTGACATTTACTCCTGGGGTGCTGACCTGTTGCACGCTCTACAACCACATTATTTGACCCTGCTAGTCATCTATGAACGTTTGAACATCTTGAAGAACACTATGGCCTTAACGGACATGTATCCTTTAATCTCCACCCGGCACAGCCAGAAGAGGACTGGCCACCCCTCAGACCCTTTGTCCTCTCTAGGTTTCTTCCTAGGTTCCTGCCTTTCCTGCCTGGAGTTTTTTTTATTTTTATTGTTGAATGTACAATCACTGGAGAACAAACTAGACAAGCTCCGTCTGAGACAATCCTATCACCGGGACCTGAAGAACTGTAATATCGTATGCTTCACAGAGTCGTGGCTTCACAGAGTCGTGGCATAGATACATCTAGCTAGTTTATCTATGCATCGGCAGGACATAATGGCAGCGTCTCGTGAACTCAAGGGCAGGGTGTGTGTCTCTTTGTCAACAACAATAGGTGTACGATCTCTAATATTAAAGAAGTCTAAAGGTTCTCCTCGCCTGAGTTAGAATACCTCATGATAAGCTGTAGACATTACTATTTACCATACTATTATTTTTTATAGCTGTCTACTTACCACCACAAACTGATGCTGCCACTAAGGCCACACTCAACAAGTTATTATAGGGCAATGAGCCAACAAGAAAACGCTCATCCAAAGGCAGTGCTCCTAGTGGCCGGTGATTTTAATGCAGGAAAACTGAAATCCGTTTGACCTAATTTCTACCAGCATGTCACCTGTGCAACCAGAGGGAAAAAAGCTCTAGATCACCTTCACTCCACAGAGACGCATATAAAGCTCCTCCTCGCTCTCCATTTGGCAAATCTGACCATAACTCTATCCTCCTGATTCCTGCTTACAAGCAAAAACTCAAACAGGAAGTACCAGTAACACGCTCAATTCGGAAGTGGTCCGATGAAGTGGATGCTACACTACAGGACTGTTTTGCTTGCAGAGACTAGAATATGTTCCGCGATTCATCTGGTGGCATTGAGGAGTTCAGTCACCGGCTTCATTAAGTGCATCGACGACATCGTCCGAACAGTGACCGTACGTATATACTGTATCCCATCCAGAAGCCATGGATTATAGGTAAAATAAAAAAATAAAATAGCAAACATCTGGACAGAGCTAAAGGCTAGAGCTGCCGATTTCAAGGAGCGGGACACTAACCCTGACACTTATAAAAAAATGTGCTACTCATCATACACCGAGTGTACAAAACATTAAGGACACCTGCTCTTTCCATGATATAGACTGACCAGGTGAATCCAGGTAAAAGCTATGATCCCTTATTGATGTAACTTGTTTATTCCACTTTAAATCAGTGTAGATGAAGGGGAGGTTAAAGAATGATTTTGAAGCTTTGAGACAATTGAGACATGGATTGTGTATGTGTGGCATTCAGAGGGTGAATGGAAAGACAAAATATTTAAGTGCCTTTGAACAGGATATGGTAGAAGGTGCCAGGCGTACCGTCTGTGTCAAGAACTCCAATGCTGCTGGGTTTTTCACGCTAAACAGTTTCCCATGTGTATCAACAATGGTCCACCACTCATAGGACATCCAGCCAACTTCACCCAACTGTGGGAAGCATTGGCATCAACATGGGCCAGCATCCCTGTGAAATGCTTTTGACACCTTGACACCCTGACAAATTGAGGCTGTTGTTCTGAGGGCAAAAGGGGGTACAACTCAATATTGGAAAGCTGTTCCTAATGTTTGGTATACTCAGTGTACATACATTGACTTATTTACTTGTGGAACAGCGCATACAGTGCAACATGAAATAGATGCATAATAAATGCTATCAATGTCGACTTCAAATACTGTACCAACATCAATGTGAAAGTAACCAGAGCATAAAACAGTTGACTGGAAATGCCATATCAGTTTAAAAACAATGTAAAAAATATATATTATAAAGCCCTTTTTTGCTTTCTTGATTAAGGCATCTCCAAAATGTAGGTGTTTCAGCCTAGCTCAGTGCTTTCTGTGGTGGTGGGGCAGCCAGCGGAAAATACAGAGCGTCGGGGTTGGTAATGTTCTCTAGTTGCGCCGTGATTGGCTCAGTGTTCTGTCACTCATGGGGACACTACGTCACTGCAAAATCTACGGGGAGAGCTCGATAATTCAAGCCCCTTGGGTGCTGCCATAGATAAAATGACGTCAAATCACCTCATAGCTTAAATTGGAAACTGATAATGTCAACATCCTACTTTCTAAATCTTAGCTAGCAAGTTAGCAGTCATCATCGTGAATCAAGTTGACAATCTACTGGCAAATCATTTTATTTTCAGTGGAGTGGGTGTCCAAGTCTGGGTTTAAGGGTCTCTTTTCCAAGCTTAAAAGGATAAACATTCAACACTGGCCATTCTGTCAATCCAGCATGACTTCTCGGAGCTGGGAAATCTCAGACTTCAGTGAGTTCAAGACAACTGGGATCTCCGACTGGGAAAATACGTTTTGAACGGTAATCCAACTCGGAATTCCAAGTTGGGAACTCTGGCCTCTTTCTAGAGCTCGGAACTGAAGATCACTGATGTCATGATTCAACCTTGTTTTTTTTTCTTCGAGTTCCCAGTTGTCTTGAAAGCACCATAAATCCAAAGAATGGCAGACTTTGATGACAAAATTAACGACAAAGGATCGCTGCGCCACCTTCCTGTTCAAGTGAGTCCAAAATTGTATTGTATGCTGCTGCATAAATTATGTAACATGACAGGGAGATATGTATACTATAGCTAAGAAAGCAATACCAAGTGTATATTGTGTAGTAAGCTCTTCGTAGCCCATGTGCCTCACCCTAATAATTTTCTCCCTTTTCACCTAATAACTTAGCCTACTTTTCTGACTTGGTGGCACACATTTAGCCTATAGTCTGTATTAGAGAAATGCCATCATTGAATATTGTAAGAGCTTTCATTGTCTGCTTATATGCCCCCTTTATTTATCCCACGGTTCTGACTTGGTGTACAGGGAGAATACAGTCAGAACGGCCCATGTTCTGAATTCTGTCACGGTACATTTTAAAAGTGCTGAACAACTAGTTATATTGAATACGTCCGTCCTAGCTCGCTCATTAACGTCTTAATCTAAATTATGGATTCCTTCCTATCCGCTCATTATCCCCTTATGCCATAGTTTGTACATCCCAATTGTCAGTAGAAACCCCATTTGTTTAAGCAACTCAGTCATATCAGCTACGTTTTTTTAAGGCAGTAAATGAGACTGAATGAACTGTTTTGCTGCCAGAATAGGCTGCGCTGATAGCCAGGTGTAGCAGGCATTGGGACTGCTGTAGGACCTAACAGTTTGTGGGCACAGTTTGACACCGTTATAGTGCAATTCATGTATTGTTTAGTGTTGTGTAGTGGCTGTGCTGGCATGCCCCACCAAGAGTTACATGCTAAAATCGCCACTGATTGTATAAACAAAGAAGACGGCTCTGAGAATATAAAAACATTTTGTATCAACAAGGCAGCGAGAATATTAACATTGCAACATAGTTGCCAACAAGGAGGAGGACCGCACAAATGTTTCCCCAGGACAGCTTGTCTCTGTCTGATTATTGTGGTGCCTACATAGCATTTGCACTATCTGGGTGCTCATTATATTTACTTAGCAATATTTAATGATGTTTTGCCAGCAATATTAATCAGTTAGAATATGCCATTTTAATTCAGGAAGATGGGCAAGCAAGACTGATCGAGTGAGAGGTGGAAATGCATTATACCAGAGGCAGATAGGCTTCAGGTAGGGATTAGGGATGCAGGCAGAGGATGATGATGAACTAGGCCTACAGCAAGAAGTTAAAAAGTTAGCCCAACTAAATCATTAATGATTTGCATTTCCTCAATTATCGTTCTGTCACTGCAATGCAATGCACATTTGTTATTGCCTACCATTGTTATTGTATTTGAAGCCAAAAACAAGACGTGTTTAGGGGAAATGCTCTAAATTGCAAGTTGTTCAGTTCATACCAATAGGCCTACATGAAACCAAAACTGCACTAGCCTATTGGGCAAATAAATTAAAATAACAATTATGCTTACAGCTATCACAACTTATATTTTAATAGCAATAAAGCAGGTTTTAATTTCGAATGGTCCCCACCTCTCAATTCCCAGTTAAATTAACCCCTGGCTATCAATTTACATTATGTTCAAATTACATAAAATTCAAAGCAATAGGTGCACTGCCCTCAGCTTTCTAAAACAGTCAGAAAAGGCGCACAGACTGGCTGCTCTCCAAGCAGTGCTCCCATGGTCCTAAAGTCAACCACAATGCTAAAATGCCGTTGCATTTTAATCGGAATTGGAATTATTTTTTTATTTTTGTTGTTGTTGCCAACTTTAAAGGAATACTTTTTTGGTCTTTACCTAGGGTATGGGGACCCAACTAACGCCCCCGGTGACAACTTTTTGGTGTCACTCATCTGCAGTACATCATCTCTAGCTTCCGTGTCCTCACTTGGGAAGACCTGCACTGTCCCCTAGTGGTGAAAAGAAATCAAATACTATTGTGATAACGTGCGAAAACTATTTTTTATCTTTGTAATATAGGACTTTTTTTGCACTTGCAAAAAAATCCGCCATTCAGAAGATAACGGTGGAAAGATGATAATGCTATCCTAAGGAATGAAGGTAGAATGTTGGTGGAGAAGACAGGAAATAGACTGTGTCTGAGTAGGGGGGCAAAGTCTGACAAGGAGGCTAAAGCATAGACAGCACTCTGGGGCCAAAGTCTGTAGTGAAACAGAAAGTAAGGTTCGTAATGGGCTACCAAAGTCCGAGTAGGAGGGCAAAGTCTGAGTAGGAGGCCACAAGGTGACCACCACAAGAGAGCTCGAAGTTGCTTTACTGAAAATATTGATACTTTTGATGATTGGCCAAATTATAAAACACAAATTAGCCTATGATATGAATTAATAACTACAAAATTGGCTAATTACTTCAAATCAAATTGTATTTCTCGCATACACATATTTAGCAGATGGATGTTATTGCGGCAGCGGGGGCTGGTAGAAGGAGCTATAGTAGGAGGGCTGACTGTAATTCCTGGAATGGAATCAATGGGACGGTATAAAACAGGAAACGACATGTTTGTATGTATGTATAAATATCTAGTACCAGTCAAAAGCAGTCAAAAGTTTGGAACCATCTACTCATTCAAGGGTTTTTCTTTATTTTTTTTTTACTGTTTTCTACATTGTAGAATAATAGTGAAGACATCAAACTATGAAATAACACATTTGGAATCATGTAGTAACCAAAAAAGGGTTAAACAAATTCTTCAAAGTAGCCACCAGGTGAGGTAGTCACCTGGAATGCGTTTCAATTAACTGGTGTGCCTTGTTAAAAGTTAAGTTGTGGATTTTCTTTCTTTCTTAATGTGTTTGAGCAAATAAGTTAATGTTGTGACAAGGTAGTGGGTGGTATACATGAGATAGCCCTATTTGGTAAAACACCAAGTCCGTATTATGGCAAGAACTGCTCAAATAAGCAAAGAGAAACGACAGTCCCACATTACTTAAAGGTGACATGAAGGTCAGTCAAAGCGGAACATTTAAAGAACTTTTAAAGTTTCTTCAAGTGCGGTTGCAAACACCATCATGAAACAAGTGGTGTAAAGCACTTAAGTAAAAATACTATAAAGTACTACTAAAGCAGTTTTTAAACCACTACTAAAGGACACCAATAAGAAGAAGACATTTGCTTGGATCAAGAAACACAAGCAATGGACATTAGAACAATGGAAATTTGTCCTTTGGTCTGATGAGTCAAAATGTGTGATTTTTGGTTCCAACCTCCATGCCTTTGTGAGACACAGAGTAGGTGAACGGATGATCTCCGCATGTGTGGTTCACACCGTGAAGCATGGAGGTGGAGGTGTGATGGTGTGGGGGGGCTTTGCTGGTGACACTGTCTGTGATTTATTTACAATTCTAGGCACACTTAACTAGCATGGCTACCGTAGCATTCTGCAGCGATACGCCATCCCATCTGGTTTGCACTTAGTGGGACTACCATTTGTTTTTCAACAGGACAATGACCCAAAATACACCTTCAGACTGTGTAAGGGCTATTTGACCAATGAAGGAGAATGATGTAGTGCTGCATCAGATGACCTGGCCTCCACAATCACCTGACTACAACATAATTGAGATGGTTTGAGATGAGTTGGACCACAGAGTGAACGAAAAGCAGCCAACGAGTGCTCAGTATATGTGGGATCTCCTTCAAGACTGTTGGAAAAGCATTCCTCATGAAGCTGGTTGGAAGAATGCCAAGAGTGTGCAAAGCTGTTATCAAGGCAAATAGTGGCTACTTTGAAGAAACTCAAATATAAACTATATTTTGATTTCTTTTTCATTACTACATGATTCCATGTTTGTTATTTTGTAGTTTTGATGACGAATTTGGGAAAAATAAAGAAAAACCCTTGAATGAGTATATGTGTCCAAACTTTTGAATGATACTGTGTGTATATACAGTGGGGCAAAAAAGTATTTAGTCAGCCACCAATTGTGCAAGTTCTCTCACTTAAAAAAATGAGAGAGGCCTGTAATTTTCATAGGTACACTTCAACTATGACGGACAAAATGAGAAAAAAAATCCAGAAAATCACATTGTAGGATTTTTATGACTTTATTTGCAAATTATGGTGGAAAATAAGTATTTGGTCACCTACAAACAAGCAATATTTCTGGCTCTCACAGACCTGTAACTTCTTCTTTAAGAGGCTCCTCTGTCCTCCACTCATTACCTGTATTAATGGCACCTGTTTGAACTTGTTATCAGTATAAAAGACACCTGTCCACAACCTCAAACAGTCACACTCCAAACTCCACTATGGCCAAGACCAAAGAGCTGTCAAAGGACACCAGAAACAAAATTGTAGACCTGCACCAGGCTGGGAAGACTGAATCTGCAATAGGTAAGAAGCTTGGTTTGAAGAAATCAACTGTGGGAGCAATTATTAGGAAATGGAAGACATACAAGACCACTGATAATCTCCCTCGATCTGGGGCTCCACGCAAGATCTCACCCCGTAGGGTCAAAATGATCACAAGAACGGTGAGCAAAATTCCCAGAACCACACGGGGGACCTAGTGAATGACCTGCAGAGAGCTGGGACCAAAGTAACAAAGCCTACCATCAGTAACACACTAAGCCGCCAGGGACTCAAATCCTGCAGTGCCAGACGTGTCCCCCTGCTTAAGCCAGTACATGTCCAGGCCCATCTGAAGTTTGCTAGAGAGCATTTGGATGATCCAGAAGAAGATTGGGAGAATGTCATATGGTCAGATGAAACCAAAATATAACTTTTTGGTAAAAACTCAACTCGTCGTGTTTGGAGGACAAAGAATGCTGAGTTGCATCCAAAGAACACCATACCTACTGTGAAGCATGGGGGTGGAAACATCATGTTTTGGGGCTGTTTTTCTGCAAAGGGACCAGGACGACTGATCCATGTAAAGGAAAGAATGAATGGGGCCATGTATTGTGAGATTTTGAGTGAAAATCTCCTTCCATCAGCAAGGGCATTGAAGATTAAATGTGTCTGGGTCTTTCAGCATGACAATGATCCCAAACACACTGCCCGGGCAACGAAGGAGTGGCTTCGTAAGAAGCATTTCAAGGACCTGGAGTGGCCTAGCCAGTCTCCAGATCTCAACCCCATAGAAATCTTTGGAGGAAGTTGAAAGTCCGTGTTGCCCAGCAACAGCCCCAAAACATCACTGCTCTAGAGGAGATCAGCATGGAGGAATGGGCCAAAATACCAGCAACAGTGTGTGAAAACCTTGTGAAGACTTACAGAAAACATTTGACCTCTTTCATTGCCAACAAAGGGTATATAACAAAGTATTGAGATAAACTTTTGTTATTGACCAAATACTTATTTTCCACCATAATTTGCAAATAAATTCATAAAAAATCCTACAATGTCATTTTCTAGATTTGTTTTTCTCATTTTGTCTGTCATAGTTGACGTGTACCTATGATGAAAATTACAGGCCTCTCTCATCTTTTTAAGTGGGAGTACTTGCACAATTGGTGGCTGACTAAATACTTTTTTTGCCCCACTGTATATAGAGAGAGAGTTGAAGTCGGAAGTTTACTTACACCTTAGCCAAATTCATTTCAACTCAGTTTTTTACAATTCCTGACATTTAATCCTGGTACAATATCCCTGTCTCAGGTCAGTTAAGATCACCACTTTATTTTAAGAATGTGAAATGTCAGAATGATAGTAGAGAGAATGATTTATTTAAGCTTTTAATTCTTTCATCACATTCCCTGTGGGTCAGAAGTTTACATACACTCATTTAGTATTTGGTAGCATTGCCTTTAAATTGTTTAACTTGGGTCAAACATTTTGGGTAGCCGACCACAAGCTTCCCGCAATAAGTTGGGTGAATTTTGGCCCATTCCTTCTGACAGAGCTGGTGTAACTGAGTCAGGTTTGTAGGTCTCCTTGCTCACACACGCTTTTTCAGTTCTGCCCACAAATTCTCTATGGGATGGAGGTCAGGGCTTTGTGATGGCCACTCCAATACCTTGACTTTGTTGTCCTTAAGCCATTTTGCCACAACTTTGGAAGTTCTCTTGGGGTCATTGTCCATTTGGAAGACCCATTTGCGACCAAGCTTTAACTTCATGACTGATGTCTTGAGATGTTGCTTCAAATAATTGTCCTCCCTCATGATGCCATCTATTTTGTGAAGTGCACCAGTCCCTCCTGCAGCAAAGCACCCCCACAACATTTTTTATTTTATTTTATTTATTTATTTCACCTTTATTTAACCAGGTAGGCAAGTTGAGAACAAGTTCTCATTTACAATTGCGACCTGGCCAAGATAAAGCAAAGCAGTTCGACACATACAACAACAGAGTTACACATGGAGTAAAACAAACATACAGTCAATAATACAGTAGAAAAATAAGTATATATACAATGTGAGCAAGTGCGGTGAGATAAAGGCAAAAAAAGGCCATGATGGCGAAATAAATACAATTATACCAAGTAAAACACTGGAATGGTAGATTTGCAGTGGAAGAATGTGCAAGGTAGAGATAGAAATAATGGGGTGCATAGGAGCAAAATAAATAAATACAGTAGGGGGAGAGGTAGTTGTTTGGGCTAAATTATAGATGGGCTATGTACAGGTGCAGTAATCTGTGAACTGCTCTGACAGCTGGTGCTTAAAGCTAGTGAGGGACAAAAGTGTTTCCAGTTTCAGTAATTTTTGTAGTTCGTTCCAGTCATTGGCAGCAGAGAACTGGAAGGAGAGGCGCCCAAAGGAAGAATTGGTTTTGGGGGTGACCAGAGAGTAGTACTGTTTCTTATCGATGGCGGTTAAGATATCGTTTAGGACCTTGAGCGTGGCTGAGGTTCACCCATGACCAGCTCTGAAACCAGATTGCATAGTGGAGAAGGTATGGTGGGATTCGAAATGGTTGGTAATCTGTTTGTTGACTTGGCTTTCAAAGACCTTAGAAAGGCAGGGTAGGATAAATATAGGTCTGTAGCAGTTTGGGTCAAGAGTGTCCCTCCACCCTTTGAAGAGGGGGATGATGCCGGAAGCTTTCCAATCTTTGAGAAACTCAGACGACACGAAAGAGAGGTTGAATAGGCTAGTAATAGGGGTTGCAACAATTTTGGCAGATAATTTTAGAAAGAAAGGGTTCAGATTGTCTATCCCGGCTGATTTGTAGGGGTCCAGATTTTGCAGCTCTTTTAGAACATCAGCTGACTGGATTTGGGAGAAGGAGAAATGGGGAAGGCTTAGGCGAGTTGCTGTGGGGGGTGTAGTGCTGTTGACCGGGGTAGGGGTAGCCAGCTGGAAAGCATGGCCAGCCGTAGAAAAATGCTTATTGAAATTCTCAATTATAGTGGATTTATCGGTGGTGACAGTGTTTCCTATCCTCAGTGCAGTGGGCAGCTGGGAGGAGGTGTTCTCATTCTCCATGGACTTTACAGTGTCCCATAACTTTTTTGAGTTTGTGTTGCAGGAAGCAAATTTCTGCTTGAAAAAGCTAGCCTTGGCTTTTCTAACTGCCTATGTATATTGGTTTCTAGCTTCCCTGAAAAGTTGCATATCACGGGGGCTGTTCGATGCTAATGCAGAACGCCATATGATGTTTTTGTGTTGGTTAAGGGCAGTCAGGTCTGGAGAGAACCAAGGGCTATATCTGTTCCTGGTTATACATTTCTTGAATGGGGCATGCTTATTTATGGAAGGCATTTAAAAAAAACAACCAGGCATCCTCTACTGACGGGATGGGATCAATATCCTTCCAGGATACCGCGGCCAGGTCGATTAGAAAGGCCTGCTCACTGAAGTGTTTCAGGGAATGTTTGACAGTGATGAGTGGAGGTTGTTTGACCGCTGACCCATTACGGATGCAGGCAATGAGACATTGATCGCTGAGATCTTGGTTGAAAACAGCAGAGGTGTATTTAGAGGGCAAGTTGGTTAGGGTGATATCTATGAGGGTGCCCGTGTTTACGGCTTTGGGGTGGTACCTGGTAGGTTCATTGATAATTTGTGTGTGATTGAGGGCATCAAGCTTAGATTGTAGGATGGCTGGGGTGTTAAGCATGTTCCAGTTTAGGTCACCTAGCAGCACGAGCTCTGAAGATAGATGGGGGGCAATCAGTTCACATATGGTGTCCAGAGCACAGCTTGGGGCAGAGGGTGGTCTATAGCAGGCGGCAACGGTGAGAGACTTGTTTTTAGAGAGGTAGATTTTTAAAAGTAGAAGTTCAAATTGTTTGGGTACAGACCTGGATAGTAGGACAGAACTCTGCAGGCTATCTTTGCAGTAGATTGCAACACCGCACCCTTTGGCAGTTCTATCTTGTCTGAAAATGTTGTAGTTAGGGATGAAGATTTTAGAATTTTTGGTGGTCTTCCTAAGCCAGGATTCAGACACGGCTAGAACATCCGGGTTGGCAGAGTGTGCTAAAGCAGTGAATAAAGCAAACTTAGGGAGGAGGCTTCTAATGTTAACATGCATGAAACCAAGGCTATTACAGTTACAGAAGTCATCAAAAGAGAGCGCCAGGGGAATAGGAGTGAAGCTACGCACTGCACCTCTACATCACCAGAGGAACAGAGGAGGAATAGGTTAAGGGTATGGCTAAAAGCTATGAGAATTGTTCGTCTAGAACGTCCGGAACAGAGAGTAAAAGGAGGTTTCTGAGGGCGATAAAATAGCTTCAAGGTATAATTTACAGACAAAGGTATGGTAGGATGTGAATACAGTGGAGGTAAACCTAGGTATTGATTGATGATGAGAGAGATATTGTCTCTAGAAACATAATTGAAACCAGGTGATGTCATCGCATGTGTGGGTGGTGGAACTGAAAGGTTGGATAAGGTATAATGAGCAGGGCTAGAGGCTCTACAGTGAAATAAGCCAATAAACACTAACCAGAACAGCAATGGACAAGGCATATTGACATTAAGGAGGGGCATGCTTAGTCGAGTGATCATAAGGGTCCAGTGAATAGTGAGGTTGGTTGGGGTCACGGCGATTCAGACAGCTAGCCGGGCCATCGGTAGCAAGCTAGCATAGGATGGAGGTATTTTTGAAGCCACCTCGTGCGTTTCCGTCGGTAGATTAGTGGGGTTCCGTGTTGTAGAGAGGATCAATCCAATTGAAAAAATAGATATAGTTATAGTGACCCAAGAAAAATTGTCGGATAGACCTATTCAGATAGCAGCCGATAAGACAACTAACGATTAGCGGGCCACAGATGGGCGTTCAGGTAACGTCGCGACGGAGGGGCCAGTTGGATAACTCCCTCGGGCAGATAACGTCGGTAGTCCAGTCGTGAAGGCCCGGTGGGGCTCCGCATCGGCAGTAAAAGATTGTAGCCCAAGAGTGGCTGATGGAACTATTCAGCTGGCTAGCTCTGGAATAATTGATGTTTGCTCCGGGATCGACGTAAGCCAATAGTCACACGGATAGCAACTAGATGCGAGATCTAGGTGTAAAAGTCCAGAGCTTGCGGTTGAAATCCGGGGATATGGAGAGAAAAATAGGTTCGGTATGTTCTGGTCTGAATCGCGTTGTACAAAACTGGTGATAGCTTTTTGAGCTAAAGGATAGCTGATGACCACAAACCGTGGTTAGCTGAATACTAACGTTAGCCAGTAAACTGGCTAGCTTCTGGCTAGCTTCTGGTTAGCTTCTGGCTAGCTTCTGGTTAACTTCTGGCTAGCTTCTGGTTAGCTTCTGGATAGCTTCTGGTTAGCTTCTGGATAGCTTCTGGTTAGCTTCTATTGTGGATTTCAGATTTGAGGTAAATAATACTTTTTTTAAATTGGTGAGGCGGGTTGCAGAAGAGTGTTTTGAAGTTGAGTTTTTGGAAAAGAAAATATATAAAAGATATGCGAAGAAAGATGTAAATATATATATCCACGGGACATGACGAGGACAAAGGACGTCTGACTGCTATGCCATCTTGGTATGAAAAACTGATGCTGCCACCCCCGTGCTTCATGGTTGGGATGGTCTTCTTCGGGCTTGCAAGCCACCCCCTTTTTCCTCCAAACATAATGATGGTCACTGTTTCATCAGACCAGCAGACATTTCTCCAAAAAGTATGAT
Source organism: Oncorhynchus mykiss (assembly GCF_013265735.2). Lineage (NCBI taxonomy): Eukaryota > Metazoa > Chordata > Actinopteri > Salmoniformes > Salmonidae > Oncorhynchus > Oncorhynchus mykiss. Next base: position 26,945,040 of record NC_048569.1, on the reverse strand, counting down.
CTTTGTCCCCACCGTAGTCTGGCTTTTTTATGGTGGTATTGGAGCGCTGGCTTCTTCCTTGCTGAACGGCCTATCAGGTTGATATAGGACTTGTTTTACTGTGGATATAGATACTTTTGTACCTGTTTGCCCCATTTCTTCACAAGGTCCTTTGCTGTTGTTCTGGGATTGATTTGCACTTTTCTCACCAAAGTACGTTCATCTCTAGGAGACAGAGCACGTCTCCTTCCTGAGCGGTATGACGGCTGCATGGTCCCATGGTGTTTATACTTGCATACTATTGGAACGAAGGGGCCTAGCCCGAACCATGAAAAACAGCCCCAGACCATTATTGCTCCCCCACCAAACTTTACAGTTGGAACTATGCAATCGGGCAGGTAGCGTTCTCCAAACCCAAATTTGTCCATTGTACTGCCAAATGGTGAAGCGTAAGATTCATCACTCCAGAGAACATGTTTCCACTGCTCCAGAATCCAATGGCAGTGAGCTTTATACCACTTCAGCTGATGCTTGGCATTGCGCATGGTGATCTTATGCTTGTGTGCAGCTGCTCGGCCATGGAAACCCATTTCATGAAGCTCCCAACAAACAGTTATTGTGCTGACGTTACTTCCAGAGGCAGTTGCAAGTGAGCGTTGCAACCAAGGACAGACGTTGTTTCGCACTATACGCTTCTGTACTCGGCGTTCTGGTTCTGTGATCTTGTGTGGCATACCACTTGCTCCTAGACATTTCCACTTCACAATAACAGCACTTACAGTTGACCAGGGCAGCTCTAGCATGGCATGGCAAATCTGACGAACTGACTTGTTGGAAGACAACGGTGCCACGTTGAAAGTCACTGAGCTCTTCAGTAAGGCCATTCTACTGCCAATGTTGCATGGTCGTGTGCTCGATTTTATACACCTGTCAGCAATGGGTGTGACTGAAATACCCAAATCCACTCATTTCAAGGGGTGTCCATATACTTTTGCATATATAGTATATGTAGTATATTTGAAGAAAACGTAGGATAAAATAGTATGTGTATGGCAACAGTTGAGTAGGATGGTCTTGACTAGAATACAGAATACAGAATACAGAATATTTTTTCCACATTTTGTTATGTTACAGTCTTATTCTAAAATGTTTTTTTTTTATTCATCGGCAATCTACAAACAATACCCCATAATGACAAAGCAAAAAAAAAAAACTAGAAACATAAATACCTTATTTAAATAAGTATTCAGACCCTTTGCTACTGTCATTTATGAACATTTGAACATCTTGGCCATGTTCTGGTATAATCTCCACCCCGGCACAGCCAGAAGAGGACTGGCCACCCCTCATAGCCTGGTTCCTCTCTAGGTTTCTTCCTAGGTTTTGGCCTTTCTAGGGAGTTTTTCCTAACCACCATGCTTCTACACCTGCATTGATTGCTGTTTTGGGTTTTAGGCTGGGTTTCTGTACAGCACTTTGAGATATCAGCTGATGTAAGAATGGCTATATAAATACATTTGATTTGATTTGCTATGAGACTCGAAATTGAGCTGAGGTGCATCCTGTTTCCATTGATAATCCTTTAGATATTTCTACAACTTGATTGGAGTCCACCTGTGGTAAATTCAATTGATTGGACATGCTTTGGAAAGGCACACACCTGTCGATATAAGGTTCCACAGTTGACAGTGCATGTCAGAGCAAAAACCAAGCCTTGAGGTCGAAGGAATTGCCCATAGAGCTCCGAGACAGGATTGTGTCGAGGCACAGATTTCTGCAGCATTAAAAGTCCCCAAGAACACAGAGGCCTCCATCATTCTTAAATTGAAGAAGTTTGGAACCACCAAGACTCATCCTGGAGCTGGCCGTCCAGCCAAACTGAGCAATCAGGGAAGAAGGACTTTGGTCAGGGAGGTGACGAAGTACCCAATGGTCACTCTGACAGCTCTAGAGTTCCTCTGTGGAGATGGGAGAACCTTCCAACCTTCTGCAGCACTCCACCAATCAGGCGTTTATGGTAGAGCCAGACGGAAGCCACTCCTCAGTAAAAAGCACAACAGCCCACTTGGAGTTTGGCAAAATGCACATAGACTCACAGACCACAAGAAACAAGATTATCTGGCCTGATGAAACCAAGATTGAACTCTTTGGCCTAAATCACAAGCGTCACTTCTGGAGGATTTTATTAAAAAATGTATTTAACTAGGCAAGTCATTTAAGAACAAATTCTTATTTACAATGACGGCCTATCAAAAGGCAAAAGACAAAAAGACCTGCGGGGACGGGGGCTTGGATTAAAAAATATATGTAACATATAAATATAGGACAAAACACACATCACGACAAGAGAGACAACACAAAACTACATAAAGAGAGACCTAAGACCGCAAGGCAGCAACACATGCCAACACAGCATGGTAGCAACACAACATGACAACAACATGGTAGCAAAACAACATGGTAGCAGCGCAAAACATGGTACAAACATTATTGGGCACAGACAACAGTGCAAAGGGCAAGAAGGTAGTGACAACAATACATCATGCAAAGCAGCCACAACTGTCATTAAGAGTGTCCATGATTGAGTCTTTGAATGAAGAGATTGAGATAAAACTGTCCCGTTTGAGTGTTTGTTGCAGCTCGTTCCAGTCGCTAGCTGCAGCGAACTGAAAAGACGAGCGACCTAGCGATTTGTGTGCTTTGGGGACCTTTAACAGAATGTGACTGGCAGAACGGCTGTTGTATGTGGAGGATGAGGGCTGCAGTAGATATCTCAGATAGGGGGGAGAGAGGCCTAAGAGGGTTTTATAAATAAGCATCAACCAGTGGAGCGATTACGATAGAGGGAACCAAATCTAGATTTCACTTTAGCCTGCAGCTTTGATATGTGCTGAGAGAAGAACAGTGTACTGTCTAGCCATACTCCCATGTACACGTATGAGGTGACTACCTCAAGCTCTAAACCCCCCGAGGTAGTAATCACACCTGTGGGGAGAGGGGCATTCTTCTTACCAAACCACGTGACCTTGGTTTTGAAGGTGTTCAGAACAAGGTTAAGGGTAGAGAAAGCTTGTTGGACACTAAGAAAGCTTTGTTGTAGAGAATTTAACACAAAATCCGGGGAGAGTCCAGCTGAGTATAAGACTGTATCATCTGCATATAAATGGATGAGAGAGCCTCCTACTGCCTGAGCTATGTTGTTGAGAGTGGGGCCTAGGACTGAGCCTTGGAGTACTCCCTTGATGACAGGCAGTGGCTGAGACAGCAGATTTTCTGACTTTATACACTGCACTCTTTGAGAGAGGTAGTTAGCAAACCAGGCCAAAGACCCCTCAGAGACACCAATACTCCTTAGCCAGTCCACAAGAATTGGAATTGTCTACCGTATCAAAAGCTTTCACCAAGTACAATAAAAATAGCAGCACAACATTGCTTAGAATCAAGGGCAATGGTGACATCATTGAGGACCTTTAAGGTTGCAGTGACACATCCATAACCTGAGCGGAAACCAGATTGCATACCAGAGAGAATACTATAGACATAAAGAAAGCCAGTCAGTCAAGTTTTTCCAAAACTTTTGATTAACAGGGCAAAATAGAAATAGGCCTATAACAGTTAGGATCAGCTTGATCTCCCCCTTTAAATAAAGGACGAACTGTGGCTGCCTTCCAAGCAATGGGAACCTCCCCAGAAAGGAGAGACAGGTTAAAAAGGTTGGAGATAGGCTTGGTGATGGTAAGGGCAGCAACCTTAAAGAAGAAAGGGTCTAAACCATCTGACCCAGATGTTTTTTGGGGGTCAGGTTTCAGGAGCTCCTCTAGCACCTTGGACTCAGTCACTGCAGGGGAAAAAGAGGGAGAAGCATCAGGGATAGTCGCATTAGAGAGATGGGAGATGAGGAAATGTTGGACGGGCAAGGAGGCATGTCTAAGTCAAATAGGAATCCTGACTTAATGAAGGAAACCTGGCACCATCCCTATAGTGAAGCATGGTGGTGACAGCATCATGCTGTGGGGTTGTTTTTCAGCGGCAGGGACTAGGAGACTAGTCAGGATCCTTGATGAAAACCTGCTCCAGAGCGCTCAGGACCTCAGACTGGGGCAAAGGTTCACCTTCCAACAGGACAAATATCTTAAGCACACAGCCAAGACAACGCAGGAGTGGCTTCGGGACAAGTCTCTGAATGTCCTTGAGTGGCCCAGCTAGAGCCCAGACTTGAAAATAGCTTTGGAGAGACCTGAAAAATCCAACCTGATGGAGCTTGAGAGGATCTGAAGAGAGAAATGGGAGAAACTCCCCAAATAGAGGTGTGCCAAGCTTGTAGCGTCATACCCAAGAAGACTCGAGGCTGTAATCGCTGCCAAAGGTGCAGGGGACATCAGGGGTATGGGGGTCATCACTGGTCAGGTAGGGGGATTCTAGCCTACTTTTAAAATAAATATCCAAAATAAAAATTCTTAGTCCATACATTATTTGGCTCTGGTATTAGTAAAAAATAAAAAATAAACTTTTAATTAAATAGAAAAGAATGGCAAACGAATATCATCATGAGCCAACTTTTGCTGTTTTTAACCAAGTGGGAGTAAATACCAGTTGGATGCGCTCTTGTGATTAGAACTAGTTGAAAAATGTTGATTGGCTAATGGCCAACAAGCTGGCTCTGTAAACAATAAATTAAAGTATGGATATCATGCTTGTAAACAAATGATAGTGTTCAAAAACTATATTATTAATCGATTGCTTTTCGTAAATAATGTTTTATTGTTGCATTTAACTGCTGAAAATACTGTTATCGAGGTCATTTCCTTGGTAGGTGACATCAGAGGTCAGCATATGGGAGCTCAGTATGATAGACAAGTTTCCCACCTGTTAGAGGGCCATTCAAGTGGATTTTTCCCAGTCGTGTGTGGTCAATTCCCATTTCCCACTTGGTTACAAATGCAGCATTAACCTGCTGTGTTGGTCTACATTTGGCTGTTCCTGATGTTTTGTTCTGTATGTCCTGTCCTCTATGTTGTTTGTTATGTGTGTACTGTGTAGTCTTCTAAGTACTCCAATTCCTTCAAGGGAAAATAAATTGCATCGAATTCAATTGAAATACTGTTTGTTAGTCAGTATGTCCCTAGAATGTTGGAAACACTGTCTACTACAGAGTAGACAACATTCTATTCTCACATTCTATTATATTGTGATGTCAAGCCTTTTTATTACATTTTGTTTTGTAGCCGTGATAAAACACTCAGGACAACACATATGTCCTTTTTAATCAATTAAATTATTAAAGCTCTCGAGTGGCACGGCAGTCTAAGGCACTGCATCTCAGTGCTAGAGGCGTCACTACAGACACCCTAGTTTGAATCCAGGCTGCATTGTAACCGGCTGTGATTGGGAGTCCCATAGGGCAGCGCACAATTGGCCCAGCGTTGTCTGGGTTTGGCTGGTGTAGGCCATCATTGTAAATACAGTAAGAATTTGTTCTTAACTGACTTGCCTTGTTAAATAAAGGTTCAATTAAAAAACAGCTGTACTGTAGTTCAGTGGGCAGCTAGCTAGTGTTCATCATAATGGCCCTTTAATATTCAATAATGTAGCAATTCATATTTAAAACTATAATAAGTAACTCATAAGTCTGTGTACATACACACACACGCTTGCACAGACGGGTATTGGGGATGTGTATGACCCTCACTCAACACTGATTTATAACACATGGTGCCATAATGTTATTATTACACTTGTGTTATAAGATTCCATAAAATGTGTGCTTTTACTATAATAATAATAAGACCCATAATAAGACTCGACATCAGCTCTGCTATCAAAGACAACAGCCTATTGTAGTCTAACTACTGGTATTGGCTAGGACTAGGTGGACTATAGCTCCACATTGGAGGTTTCATAATACCTATAAAACCTACTGGTCAAACAGGGTTCCAATCGTTTTTCCACCATTCATTTTTCCCATAGGGGATTTTAGAAACGTTTAAAATAAGGGCAGTGTTTTGTGTAGGGTTACCTTGGCATGACCTTTTGATACCCATTTAAATCTCTCTATGACAAGGTAACTTTTATCAATATATTCGGCTCTATTTACTCTCAGATTCTAAAATGCTAATTAGCATCAACGTAGACATCGTTTGATTTGAAAAAGCATGGAAAACTACAAATACCTGCAAGCTCCTGCACGTCATCTCTAGTTTACACCTTTGCTACCAGGTATTGTGTCAATTTAAAACTTGCACAAGACAGTTGAAATGTAGCCAATTTATTAATTACTACATTTAGCTAACATTAGATAGTTAATCCATAGAATCTTACCTTTGTCTCGATTGGGCAGTCTCGTCCAGATCATCATGGCATTCGTAGTACTTTAATAACTAAATGACAATCGCCCCGTAGCACACACTTCTGTCATCATGAAGTGCTTTGATAGGCTAGTTAATTAAGGATCATATCACCTCTACCTTACCTGACACCTTAGAACCATTTAAATGTGCTTACCGCACCAATAGATCCACAGACGATGCAATCCCCATTGCACTGCACACTGCCCTATCCCACCTCGACAAGAGAAATGCTGTTCATTCACTATAGCTCAGCCTTCAACACCATAGCACCCTCCAAGCTCATCATCAAGCGCGGGGCCCTGGGTCTGAACCCTGCCCTGTGCAACTGGGTCCTGGACTTCTTGACGGGCCGCCCCCAAGTGGTGAAGGTAGGAAACAACACCTCTACTTCACAGATCCTCAACACAGGGCCTCCACAAGGGTGCGTACTCAGCCCCCTCCTGTACACCCTGTTTACCCATGACTGCTTGGCCACACATGCCTCCAACTCAATCATCAAGTTTGCAGACGACACAACCATAGTAGGCCTGATTACCAACAATGACGAGTTGAGGGCCCTGGCGGAGTGTTGCCAGGAAAATAACCTCTCCTTCAACGTCAACAAAACGAAGGAGTTGATGCTGGACTTCAGGAAAAAGCGGAGAAGGTGGAAAGCTTCAAGTTCCTCGGCATACACATCACTGACGATCTGCAATGGTCCACCCCCATAGAGAGTGTGGCTCAACAGTGCCTCTTCAACCTCAGACTGAAGAAATTTGGCTTGGCCCTTAAGAACCTCACAAACGTTTACAGATGCACAATTGAGAGCATCCTGTCGGGCTGCATCACCGCCTGGAACTGCAACTGCACCGCCCGCAACCGCAGGGCTCTCCAGAGGGTGTTGCAGGCAGGCCAACGCATCACCGGGGGCACACTGCCTGCCCTCCAGGACACCTATTGCAACCGATGTCACAGGAAGGCCAAAAAGATCATAAAAGGACATCAACCACCCGAGCCACGGCCTGTTCACCCCGCTATCATCCAGAAGGCGAGGTCAGTACAGGTGCATCAAATATGGGAAATAAATTCTGAAAAACAGGGTTACTCAACCCTGCACCTTAGAGGCTGCGGTCCTATATACATAGACATGGAACACTAGTCACTTTAATAATGTTTACATACTGCTTTACTCATTTCATATGTATATACTGTATTATATTCTACTGTATTTTAGTCAATGACACTTCGATATTGCTCATTCTAATATTTATAAATTCCACTTTTTATTTTTATTTTACCTTTATTTAACTAGGCAAGTCAGTTAAGAACAAATTCTTATTTTGCGATTTGTGTGTATTGTTGTGAATTGTTAGATATTACTGTACTGTTGGAGCTAGGAACACAAGGATTTCGCTTCACCCGCAATAACATCTGCTAAATATGTGACCAATAAAATTTGATTTGATAGCCACATTAGCAGCTAATTAGCGTTTCATTTTTCGGAGGTAAATATATTGATAAATGTGACCTTGTCCTAGAGAGATTTACATGTGTCAAAACGTCACCCGAGGAAAAGCCTACACAAAACACAGCCCTTTTTTTCTATAATCCCTTATGAGAAAAATTAATGGTGGAAAAACGATTGGAACCATTTACCTGTTTGGCCGCTAGGTGTAATGGGTGATATGGCTCATACCGTTGTACTCTATAGTGTAGGAGGTGGTATAGTATTTACGTGGTTACATGCAGTAGAGTAGGCAACAACAGAACACCGATGTGACACCTCTCTTTAAATTAAAGCTTTAAGTTCGTGCGCCTGCGCAACATTTCGGGGCTTGGAGAGTAACTGGAGGCTTTTTAGAGACCACCATTGATACGAGGATTGCTCTGCAAAGAAAAAATAACTACTACTCAAGTCCATTTAAATTATTACGAGATGCCGCTAGCCTAATTATCGTGAACTTGCGTTGGAACAAATTACAACACATTATTGAACGGGTTGCAATGGAGCCAACGATTTCCTCCGTATACAAACAAAACCGAGGCTTCTGTTTTTAAGGTGGATATTTAAGCTAGCAGCTACCTAGCCAGTCTACATTGGAGTTAGTATCTTTGTAAACACTGCGTCAGTTGTGCTAGCTAGCTAACTACCATAACAAAGAAACATGGGACTCGTATATTGTTGAAAGGAGGCAGACTCCTTTCCATACGTTAGCTAAACATGCGAGAAGAAAATCGTTCTTTCTCAGGAAGGCAGCCAATGGCAATCGAAAGACGAGGTGAACTTTCCAGCTGTGCCTACTTCACGGAGGAGAAAGGGACATCCGAGAGAGATCTGCAACCCTGCAACGCTTTTCATTTTACCTCAAAATAAAACCCTGAGGTTCTGGAGCGATGGAAACCGTGGGGAAATTCGAGTTTAGCAGGAAGGATTTGATAGGACACGGTGCATTTGCGGTGGTGTTCAAAGGCAGGAATAGAGAGGTGAGGCGACGATGTGGCATTTTTTTAAACGTGTTTTAATGTATTTTTTCTAGATCTAACAAGATTGTATCAATTTAGCTATTATTCAAATTAAGTCTTCCCGTATGCATTGTTCATCATGTTTCTCCTACGTTTGTAGAATTTGCTCTGATGTTGTTTTAGTACGACCTTAAATCGAGAGGCCTGGCAGCTGAAGGATGTGATCGTCTGGGTTGATGATGAAAAATATCAACAGCCATTTGCAGATGAAATGTGATCTTTTGAGTCTCATGATGATAATTTATTACAAGTGTATTATGAACATACATTAGTATTTTTCTTTAACAGTTTGGGCGGTGGGTTTGTGATGGTCTAACATCTAGGCTAGAATTATAATTTTATGTTGAAGTGGGTGGGTAGGGTGTTGTGAAATGATAAAGAGGGGAAAAATTGCTATTCCAAAAGACCAAATGTAAGTATTGACCACAAAGGCATGCTGAGACATGTCTGTCCAACATCAACACACTTCATGCTGAGGGAGGATTCTGGTCCATGGGAAAATGGAGCCAAGCCTGCTATACATTCCTCTATATGTTGTCACCATGCCTCTTATAGCTAGTAGGTAACTAAGGATTTAAGTCCTGTGTCCATGGGTAATTCCTTCGCTATATAGTAGGCTACCTTACCACTTTCACTATTTTATGTTCCATGCATTTCACCTATTAACATTCTTTAAACAGCCTTACAGGCATCCAGAAAATTCTAGTCAAACTGCATTATAATTCATCATTCTTGTTTGTCTGTCTTTAGAAACACGACTGGGAGGTGGCCGTGAAATGCATAAACAAGAAGAACTTGGCAAAGTCTCAGACCCTTCTGGGGAAAGAGATCAAAATTCTCAAGGTAAGGCAACCAGTTTTATTTTTGATGTAGTATATTCAATCATTTCCATATGTTCACTCAAATTGAGTTTTTATTTGCAAAGAACTAACATTTCCTGTTTATTTTCCCCAGGAACTAAAACATGAAAACATTGTTGCATTACATGACTTTCAGGTATGTATTATTAAACCAAATACATTTTTAAGAAATGTGTGGACAGGGCAAGATTTCTACTATGGAGTTTGAACTTCTGTTTATACTAAGTTTAAAGCGTGTCATGTTGTTCTTCCATGTCCCAGTTGTCATATCAGCCAAGAAGAGCATTTGTGCGTGTTGGTGGAAATTCTAATTTTGACCCACTTCTGTTAATTTAATCTTTGTTACATCACTTGCTGATTGTGACCAAAGTTTGATCATAGGCCTGTTTATATTGTAACGACCCTGGGTTTATAATCGCGGATATCAACTCTGTCGCTTGAGCATGCTTTTGGGGCACAGTTGATAGCGCGCTGGACTTCGGGCTAGAAGGTCAAAGTGCCTGCTCCCTGCCTGTTTCATTACAATATTATTATAAAAAACTTTTTGCCAATGATCTACATTTTTATTATTCATGGTCTTCCTACACATGAAAAAATTGACAATCATGAATACTGGAGCAGCTTCAAAATATCCACATCTTACAACACAAATTGGCCCGACCCAGTGTAGCTTGATCTGTGCTAATTTTAAGACACATTAGTTCATTTGACGATCCTTTCCGCCTCAAGCAATAACAAGGTCACGGTCAGGTGGTAAAAATGGTTCCAGAAACTGGAATGTCACATCCCACTGAAGGGTGTTGGTAGCCATCTTTCTGTGGTCCCACTATGAAACCATATGGCTCTAAGTGGCGATGATTGAAGATGATCTCATACAGGCGTGTTCCAGTAGTCAGAGGTTTGTGTTGTCACAGTGCTAAGCCAATACAGCAGCCTGCCATGTTTACACCTGTCCTCTGAGCCGCAGCCTAGGCAGCCATGCAAACTGTGTTCTCAGGTATATGATGCGTTTGATTTGTTTTCCTATGGAGTCACATAAAACTGGGGATGGTAAGGATTGTAATTAAACCACTGCTACCTAAATCACTTTATAAAGCTAAGTCCTTTTTTACATCAGCAGATTTCACAAAGTGCCTATACAGAAACCCAGCCTAAAACCCCAAACAGCAAGCAATACAGATGTTGAAGCACAGTGGCTAGGAAGAAACCTAGTGATGAACCAGGCTCTGAGGGGTTGACAATCCCCTTTTCGCTGTGCCGTGCAGATATTCTAAGAGTACATCTTCAAGATGTTCAAACGTTCATAGATGACCAGCAGGGTCAAATACTAATCAGTGGTTGTAGAGGTTGCAACAGGTCAGCACCTCAGGAGTTAATGTCAGTTGGCTTTTCTTAGTTGAGCGTTCAGTTGTCAATGCCAGGAGGGTTGCCATTATTGATCGCTAAAAATTATTTTTACACCTCTCCCTCACTAAATTTACAAAATTGACATCAGAACAGCGATTACTCACCACAAACTGGCAGATGCTTTTTTTTCCTTTAACAAGTCCGACGAGCCCGACGTGAAGGACATACTGCTTTCCTAGGAATAGGCCCAAATCCCTGTCATTTGCTTGAAGAGAAGATGGAGAAAAAGAGGACAGAGGTCAGGCTGCCTTCTGAGAATTCATAGGCGATCGAGTAAACCCCCACTGCCTTCTGTTCTACTAGTTAACATGCATGCATCATTGGGGGGGGAATTGCCGACCTACAAGGATGTTTAACCTACCAACGTGACATTAAAAACACATTTCTTAGACTTCACGGAGTCGTGGCTGAACGACAACAATATCAACATACAGCTGGCTGGTTATACACTGTATCGGCAGGATAGAACCGCGGCGTCTGGTAAGGCAAGGGGGGGAAACTATGTATATATGTAAACAACAGCTGGTGCTAGATATCTAAGGAAGTGTCGAGGTTTTGCTCGCATGCGTTAGAGTATCTTATGATAAGCTGTAGACCACACTATCTACCTAGAGTTTTCATCTGTATTTTGCGTATACCACCACAGACTGATGCTGGCACTAAGACCGCATTCAATGAGCTGTGGTCTGCTATAAGCAAACAGGAAACCGCTCATCCAGAGGCGGCGCTTCTAGTGGTCAGGGACTTTAATGCAGGGAAACTAATGTGCAACCAGAGGGGGGAAAACTCTGGACCGTCTTTTTTCCACAAACAGAGACGCGTACCAAGCTCTCCCTCACCCTCCATTTGGCAAATCTGACCATAATTCTATCCTCCTGATTCCTGCTTACAAGCAAATATTAAAGCAGGAATCACCAGTGACTTGGTCAATAAAAAAGTGGTCAGATGAAGCAGATGCTAAGCAACAGGACTGTTTTGCTAGCACAGACTGGAATATGTCCCAGGATTCTTCCGATGGCATTGAGAAGTACACCACTTCAGGCATTGGCTTCATCAATTACAAGGGCGTGTACTGCGAGCCTGCGCTGACCAGCTGGCAAGTGTCTTCACTGACCTTTTTAACCTCTCCCTGTCCAAGTCTGTAATACATGTTTTAAGCAGACCACCATAGTCCCTGTGCCCAAGAACACTACGGTAACCTGCCTAAATGAATACCGACCGTAGCGCTCACATCTGTAGCCATGAAGTGCTTTGAAAGGCTGGTCATGGCTCACATTAATACCATTATCCCAGATACCCTAGACCCACTCCAATTTGCAGATCCAGAGATGATGCAATCTCTATTGCACTCCACACTGTCCTTTCCCACCTGGACAAAAGGAACACCTATGTGAGAATGCTGTTCATTGACTACAGCTCAGCATTCAGCACCACAGTGCCCTCAAATCTCATCAATAAGCTAAGGACACTGGGACTAAACACCTCCCTCTGGATCCTGGACTTTCTGACGGGCCGCCCCCAGGTGGTAAGGGTAGGTAACAACACATCTGCCACACTGATCCTCAACATGGGGGGCCCCTCAGGGGTGTGTGCTTAGTCCCCTCCTGTACTCCCTGTTCACTCATGACTGCACAGGCAGGCACAACTCCAACACCATCATTAAGTTTTCCGATGACACATCAATGGTAGGCCTAATCACAGAGGGAGGAGGTCGTGTGGTGCCAGGACAACAACCTCTCCCGCAACGTGATCAAGACCAAGGAGATGATTGTGGACTACAGGAAAAGCAGGACCGAGCATGCCCCCATTCTCATCGACAGGGCTGTAGTGGAGCAGGTTGAGAGCTTCAAATTCTTTGGTGTCCACATCACCAGCAAACTAACTTGGTCCAAGCACACCAAGACAGTCGTGAAGAGGGCACAACAAAACCTATTCCCCCTCGGGAGACTGAAAAGATTAGGCATGGGTCCTCAGATCCTGAAAGTTCTACAGCTGCACCATCGAGAGCATCACTGCCTGGTATGGCAACTCCTCGGCCTCCGACCGCAAGGCCCTACTGATGGTAGTGCACACGGCCCAGTACATCACTGGAGCCAAGCTTCCTGCCATCCAGGACCTCTATACCAGGCGGTGTCAGAGGAAGGCCCTTAACATTGTCAAATACTCCAGCCACCCTATTCATAGACTTCTCTCTGCTACCGCATGACAAGCTGTGCCAAGTCTAGGTCCAAGAGGCTTCTAAACAGCTTCTACCCCCCCAAGCCCTAAGACTCATGAACATCTAATCAAACCTACATGTACATATTACCTCAATTACCTCGACTAACTGGTACCCCCGCACATTGACTCTGTACCGGTACCCCATGTATATAGTCTCGCTATTGTTATTTTACTGCTGCTCTTTAATTACTTGTTCCTTTTATTTCTTATTCACATTTTTGAAACTGCATTGTTGGTTAGGTGCTTGTATGTAAGCATTTCACTGTAAGGTTGTTTTTGGCGCATGTGACTAATAACATTTGATTCGATTTAGTTTCCACATTTTTTCAATAGCCTTTCAATTTGTTCCTATACTACAAACTTTTCCAAAACAACAAACCGAGCTCTCCTTAGTTCTGCGTTCAACAGGAAGTGACGAGAACACAAGTTGCAATTTCGAAATTTGGTTGTGCATCAGCAGTTTTACTCTTATGTCGGTCAATTAGCCCATGTCAGCTAACATTTTTGGGATTACTAGCTATCTAAATTTGTTATCATTGTTGAGGCCCCTCATTGTCGGGGCCCCCATTGATTTTGTTAGTCTCACACCAATATATTAAAAACTACAAATATTTCAGGATGCGGGTACGCAGACCCGCGAGCAACTGCGGCCCCTTGTGATGAGTTCAGATTATTTGTGGGACTCCGCCCCCATCAAAGTTGCACATCCCTGATCTAGATCATTAGGCTTGCCTTGTCTTTTCCTATTCCACCAGCTTCAAAGTCTTACTATATTTCATGCTACAGTATTTCTATAAGATAGGTTTTGTATTTACCTTTGCTGCAGTTAACCTCGTAAAACCATCCAGAAATCTCGGAAGTTTACATTCTGTTTCGCTACAGTCTGGTAATTTTCGAGGCTAGGCTGATTTAGGCCTCTGGGCAAACATACATGTATGTTTGACCTGTGAGGTAAACACAGTTCTGTGCATCCCTGCATGATATGTGCTGCAGTTCACTGGGCTCCTTGCTACATGTGAGTGGCGTGGTGTGTGGAGAAGAAAAGCCATGCCCTGTGTTAAGCTCCTGTGTTGGCATGTGTTAACACCTGGCTGGCATGTAGGCCTACACTCCTCTTGGCACGTAGCATTGGGGAGGAGCGCTGTATGCATCATTTTCTATTGTATGCTGGTTGTCATAAACAGGATATGCTAGCAGGTCAGTAAGCCAAAACCACCTTGGGCAGACATACTGTATCTCTGTCCCTGCCTGCCTGGCAAAGTACAATGGAAACCAGATGGCTGGCTGCTATCTGGCCAAAAAAACAACTTCAGAAGCTTTGACTCAGCAGTAGTTAACTCTGAGATCAGCCAGTACTCTAGCTCTGATTGGCTGTCGAAAGAGACCTAGACATGGAGAAAGAGCAGGGTCATCTGTTTCTATGTGAAGGGCTTTTTGAAGTGTGCTGCACTGTCTTGTTTTCATAAGGCATGTGCCATGGCTGACAAGCTGTTGGTAAAACGTAGAGAAAAAAAATGGTTGCCAGGGCTCAGTAATGCCCATTTGTTTTCAGTGTCAAAGAGCAGCCAAGCTACTAGGGCCTGGACGATACCAGTATCGTGATACTCGTTAGTATCGTGGCAAGGAAACAAAACAGGCTGATTTAACTTCTTTAGGAAAACAGCCCTAATGTTGGAAACAAACATTATGTTGTCATCCAGGGTCACATTTTATGTATTTTCCAAGCTATGTAGCACACAATATTTGACATACAGCAGGTTTTTAAAGGACCACAGAGTTTGGTCTGCTTCTTGTTTTAATATATTCTGATACTGGTATCGTCACAGCCCTACAAGCTACTGAGGTGGGCCTAATATGGCGTACAACTCTAATTGTTTGTTTGTGCTTTGGAAGATAATTTGTTTTGGTTTCAGACAATAGACTTGTACCATCTCTTTAACAGTGAACCTCCCTGGTGGTCCAATATTGCCTTTGTCAACCAAGTCAAGCTGTCCCCCCACAAAAACCCAATTAGCTTTAATGCAGATGCCTCTCTGAAATGAACGCTCAGACACTGCATACAGTAATTTTTAATTACAGTGCTTTATAATCCATTATACTCTTGACATGCCAACTGTTGCTATGGGAGAAGACGAGCCTATCCGTTTCTAAATTGAACTTTCCTGTTTGTGTGTCATGCAGGCAGCCCCCATATTCATATGGCTCTGTGGCACATTCATGGTGCTTCTGAATTTTAATTAGTCAGGTTAAGCCTTGCTCCCAATATGTTCTATGATGAGCTCAGTTCTATCGGTGTGCTACTTGTGCTGAAGGCAGCAGTACTGGAGAACCCTGTAGAGGTTAGCTTGCTAGATGTTGATCCTCTCCACCTTTAGCTGAATGAGCGTGATTACTCAGATAATCGCTTTAACATGGTTCACACTTTATCTGTCACAACAGGGGGACCCTCTGAACTCTTCCCCACTCCTGGTCTGCACTAACCTCTGTGACCCCCAGGCAAACACGGCCCATACTGTTAGCTCAGCATGGATGGCCCAGGGACTTAGTGTAGTGATGTGCCGTTGCTTCTATCTTTGGTTTGAGCTCAAACAACTTAAAAAGCCAGTTGTCATTGTAGTGGATTATGTCAAAGAAGATGTAAGTTCCAGTGAGGTAGACTTTAATTTGACTAACATACATTTTTTGATTACATATTCTTCTCTACAAATGTCCCTGTTTAGAAGTCATCTTTCTTAATTTACCCTACCTACTCCAGTGAAGCAATGACTTTTTAC
The DNA here is from genome assembly GCF_013265735.2 of Oncorhynchus mykiss. Classification (NCBI taxonomy): domain Eukaryota; kingdom Metazoa; phylum Chordata; class Actinopteri; order Salmoniformes; family Salmonidae; genus Oncorhynchus; species Oncorhynchus mykiss. Next base: position 26,928,951 of record NC_048569.1, on the reverse strand, counting down.
TTAAGTCACAGAGCACAAGTAGGTGTGTGCCTTCATCAACTCCTGCTCCATAACACATTGTCACAGATCCGATTGTTCCAAGTGGCCAAAGTGTTGACATGCGAAAACCTCCGACACCTGGATGTATTGCTCTTTCCTTTTTGTCCTCTGCACCCACCCTGACTTGTGTGTGTTTGTCTCTCTCTAGGAAACGGCCAGTTCTGTGTACCTGGTCATGGAGGTAAGCTTGTTCGACATAAGCACCCCTGCTCTAACTCGACCCTTACTGAGACTGTAATTAGCTAGGTCCTTTGGCTCGCAGGAGACATGTGCATTGGGGAGAGAATTAACTTCTGTATAAAGAAGGGGAAAAAAGCTACAGATCCTCGGTTGTGCCTAATCAAATTACAATCAGACCTCAGGACAGCTATTGTGTTCAGTTAGGCTTAGGGTTGAACAATTCGGGGAACTTTCTATAATTCCCTGGTTTCCCAAAATCCCATTTGGAGGAATCAGGAGGGTTGGTATATGCAGGAAAACAGGAATCCTCCAACATGGATTTCTGGGGGAAAAAAGGGAATTTATTGAAACGTCCCAGAATTTTACAAACCTATTTACAGTGGCAAGAAAACGTATGTGAACCCTTTAGAATTACCTGGATTTCTGCATAAATTGGTCATAAAATTTGATCTGATCTTCATCTAAGTCACAGCAATAGACAAACAGTCTCTAAACTAATACTACACAAACAATGATATGTTTTCATGTCTTTATTGAACACACTGTGTAAACATTCACACTGCAGGGTGAGAAAAGTATGTGAACCCTTGGATTTAATAACTGGTTGACCTTCTTTTTGGCAGCAATAACCTCAACCAAACGTTGTCTGTAGTTGTGGATCAGACCTGCACAACGGTCAGGAGGAATTTTGGACCATTCCTCTTTACAAAACTGTTTAAATTCAGCAATATTCTTGGGTTATATGGTGTGAACCGCTCTCTTGAAGTCAAGCCACAGCATCTCAAATCGGGATGAGGTGAAGGTGTATTTTCTTCTGTTGAAGCCATTCTGTGTTTTGGGTCGTTGTCCTGTTGCATCACCCAACTTCTGTTGAGCTTCAATTGGCAGGCAGACAACCTTACATTCCCCTGCAAAATGTATTGATAAACATGGGAAGTCATTTTTCTGTTGATGATAGCAGCTGTCCAGGCCCTGAGGCAGCAAGGCAGACCCAACCCATGATGCTCCCTCCACCATACTTTACAGTTGGGATGAGGTTGTTGTGCTGTGCCTTTTTTTTTCTCCACACATAGTGTTGTGTGTTCCTTCCAAACAACTCAACTTTAGTGTAATCTGTCAAAGAATATTTTGCCAGTAGCGCTGTAGAACATCCAGAGTTATTTTGCTAACTTCAGACGTTGTTTTGTTTTTTGGACTGCAGTGGCTTCATCCGTAGTGTCCTCTCACGAACACCATTCTTGTTTAGTGTTTTATGTATCGTAGACTTGTCAACAGAGATGTTATCATGTTCCAGAGGTTTCTGTAAGTCTTTAGCTGACACTAGGATTCTTCTTAACCTCATTTAGCATTCTGCATTGTGCTCTTGCAGTCATCTTTGCAGGACGGCCACTCCTAGGGAGAGTAGCAACAGTGCTGAACTTTCTCCATTTATATATATTTTTTTTTACTGTGGACTGATGAATATCAAGGCTTTTAGATACTTTTGTAACCCTTTCCAGCTTTATGCAAGTCAACAATTCTTAATCTTAATCTATTTTGTTCTAGGCATGGTTCACGTCATGCAATGCTTCTTGAGAATAGCAAACTCAAGTTTTGTGAGGGTTTTTTATAGAGCAGGGCAGCTCTAACCAACATCTCCAATCTCGTCTCATTGATTGGACTCCAGGTTAGCTGACTCCTGACTCCAATTAGCTTTTGGAGATGTCATTAGCCTAGGGGTTCACATACTTTTTACAACCTATACTGTGAATGTTTAAATTATGTATTAAATATAGACAAGAAAAATATAATCATTTGTGTGTTATTTGTATAAGCACCCTGTGTTTGTCTATGGTTGTGACTTAGATGAAGATTTTGTTTTTATGACCAATTTATGCAGAAATCCAGGTAATTCCAAAAGGTTCACATACTTTTTCTTGCCACTGTAGGCTAGTAGGTTTCATGGTTTCCATTGGGTCATGTCAACTTAACCGCCCTCCATCTATGAGGGTTCTGACTAAACACCTCAGTAGCTTAACAAAATAAAAGACCCAATTCCTGCTGAACTTGACTGTTTCTCTAGCTTTCTTGTTAAAAGGGAACTTGTATGTCTTACAGAGTGAAGTGACACAAGACAAAACCTGTTCAGGGTTATACAAAGGAGTCAAAACGTACCCCACCCAATGACCAGGCTTCATTCATATTAATGCTGCACCATCAGGGTCATTCAGTTAGCCGCCACCCCTCTCTCTCTCACACACCTCCTTAGTGAGGAGTATTATGTATCTATCCCCATTAGGGCTGTCCCCGACTAAAACTTTGTACATTTGCTAAAAAATGTAATTTGATTGAGGGTAATGTCAGGCATTTAAAGCCTTTAATGTTTCTTCAGCAATTCAACCTCTGTGTGTGTTGCTCTCTGCTGATTGTATGTCTCCTAATGTCATTCCCTTTCATCTCTCTATCTTTCTCTAGTACTGCAATGGTGGGGACCTGGCGGACTATCTACACTGTAAGTGGACTATTTCATCTGTCAAAAGCCCAGAGAAGCTCTCATTAGAATTGCTTGCTTTCCTTCAGTTGGGCCTCTGTAGCACATAGTGTGACAAATTCAGTGGGGGAAGGTTTCAGAGCACTCAGTGAAATGGGGGAAGGTTTCAGAGCACTCAATGAAGTGGGGGGAGGTTTCAGAGCACTCAATGAAATGGGGGAAGGTTTCAGAGCACTCAATGAAATGGGGGAAGGTTTCAGAGCACTCAATGAAATGGGGGAAGCACATAGTGTGACAAATTCGGTGGGGGAAGGTTTCAGAGCACTCAATGAAATGGGGGAAGCACATAGTGTGACAAATTCAGTGGGGGAAGGTTTCAGAGCACTCAGTGAAATGGGGGAAGGTTTCAGAGCACACAGTGACTGGAGCCAGCTTGTGTGTGGAAAAAGCTGGGTATATTGAAAGTCACCTAGAGCATCAAGGCAGAGTATTAGAGTATGTTGGCAAAGTGAAAATGAAAGCTGGGATGATGTAATGGTGGGTAATGAGGGTGTGGGCTGAAGCAACCAGGCCTCTGAATTTAGCACAGGAAGTTTAGGCCCTCCCTAGGCTGCTTGTTTATTTAGACTCCAGTCCCAGGCTACAGGGAAGCTGTGTTTTGATAGGCTGCTGGGGAACAGGAACAGGTCTGGTGTTTCTGTTAGGATGCAAGGGGGGCACGCTGTCTGACTTCCACAGACAACTAAGGGGGAGGGAGGGATTATGACACCATCTCTGGGCCAGGGAAGTGATTGGAGAGAGAGGTCAGTGGGGTGAGAGCTAGAGGAAGGTGGAATGAGAGACGATGCCTCGTCTGGGCCTGTTTTTGCCGTTACATTTGGAAGTGAAATGAACATGCTTGTTATGGTCTGTGAAGCAAGGCTAACCACACGACAGTCAAATGGCACCAAAAAGAAAGTTCAGTATTGAAAAATAAGGTCATTTACATACTTTTGATAGTCAAATAAGGTGGAGTATTTTATTTTCCCTTAATGTCAGTCTGTCCTGTCCCACCCCTCCACCCCTAGCCAAGGGCACCCTGAGTGAGGACACTATCCGAGTGTTCCTGCAGCAGATAGCCGGGGCCATGAGGGTGCTGCAGGCCAAGGGGATCATTCACAGAGACCTCAAACCACAGAACATTCTGCTCTCCTACCCCGCAGGACGCAAGTCCCACTCTACCAACACCTGCATCAAGATAGGTAGGGGGGTGTGTGTGCACATGCTCAGTAATGCATCATATAAATGATAGAGACGTGTTCAAGCTTATAGCTGTGAAGATTATTATTATTATTATTTTTTTAATTTTCCACCTTTATTTAACCAGGTAGGCTAGTTGAGAACAAGTTCTCATTTGCAACTGCGACCTGGCCAAGATAAAGCATAGCAGTGTGAACAGACAACACAGAGTTACACATGGTGTAAACAATTAACAAGTCAATAACACAGTAGAAAAAAGAGAGTCTATATATGCAAAAGGCATGAGGAGGTAGGCGGATAATTACTATTTTGCAGATTAACACTGGAGTGATAAATTATCAGATGGTCATGCACAGGTAGAGATATTGGTGTGCAAAAAGAGCAGAAAAGTAAATAAATAAAAACAGTATGGGGATGAGGTAGAATGAATGAGTGCAGGGCTGAAGACTGAAGAGCAGAATTTTATACATCGTTAGTCCTTACTCATATTAATCCTTCTCAAGCCCATGTATCCTGCAGACAGAATTGATTGCCTTTGTGAAGACTGAAGCATGCTTCACAACAGACTGCTATAATCCTGATACTTCTTTTGAAACTTGCTCATTTATTTTTGTGTGGATATTTCTCAGTGCCCATTGATCTTGAATGTTAGCCTTTTTAACCCCCAAAGGTCGATGTACGCACCCCCACAAATCTAATTAGCATTAAACAAAATCCCCATAAAAATCAGTCAGGCATCTGCCTATGTTGCAGTTCTGCATCTGTGGTGAAAGGTGACAGAGCTACAGCAGTGTTTGTCAGACCATGAGACATCCCGAAAATTGTTCTTCACACAAAATCGTCTGTAGCGTCGAACGGTTTAGCCTACACACTAATACCCCTCTATGGTAAGATGAGACTCTCACGAACACATAGATGTTGCTTTAGGACGCCCACAGGTCTCACAAGACTTGTCCGAAGGTCCCCGGTACCAGTTGAAAAAATGAGTGGCACTATCTGTTGTTCCATGTAGTGAATCTGTTATTCAATGCGTTTGTATGGGCTAATAGCAGTAAGGCCTAAAAAATAATATATATTTATTTTGATACTTCAAGGGGTCTCAACACTTAAAATCAAATAGCTAAATGATTCTTGGTATGACCTTAAAACTATTTCATATAGTTTAGTAGAGGTGTTTTGACTGATTTCTTGTCAACGCTAATATTACAAAAAATTGCTAGCTAATCAACAACTGTAACAGTGTATTTGAGAGACAAGTGCTCGTTGTACAAATGTATTTGTTGCAATAAACATTTGGAGAGGATGTATAGTTTATATGTTATCAGCAATCTAAGCCAGCCCTGTCTGTTTTACACCATAGTTGTGTTCGCATCGGTTTTGTTGCTAAACAACCAACCGGTTTATTGCTGAATCATCTTTTCCCCCTTCTATCCCTCTCTCTCCTATTCCTCTCTCCAGCTGACTTTGGGTTTGCACGGTACCTTCAGAACAACATGATGGCTGCTACTCTGTGTGGGTCCCCTATGTACATGGTGAGCACTTCTAGTTCCTTACACACCCTCAAACAGCCTATGGTCATACTCCCTAGTGGCGCAGCGGTCTAAAGCACTGCAGGAGGCGTCACTACAGTCCCTGGTTCGAATCCAGGCTGCATCACATCCGGCCGTGATTGGGAGTCCCACAGGGCGGCGCACAATTGTCCCAGTGTCGTCTGGGTTTGGCCGGGGTAGGCCGTCATTGTAAATAAGAATTGAATTGACTTGCCTGGTTAAATACAGCATTTGTATTTATTTGTATGTTTTATCTGCCATTAAGTCCAATTTTTGATGTGGGCAACTCTGAAATGTTTTCCTGTATCCACCAGGCACCTGAAGTCATCATGTCTCAGAACTATGATGCCAAGGCTGACCTGTGGAGCATAGGAACCATTTTGTTCCAGTGTCTGACAGGGAAAGCCCCGTTTCAGGTGAGCACCATAGTCCTAACGATATAAGACTCAATCATACGCAGATATACCCAACTCAAAGAGAGGGTGTTTAAATGTTTAAAATGAATCCACTCAATTCAGAAATGGGTCATTCAGAGAGGGAGAGAGAGAAACAGACCCCCCCCCCCGTAGCATATTGCCTGTTTCTGTTTGTTTCACATTCTTCAATAAAATACTCAATGTTGTCTATTTGCTGCTTTTCATTCAATCATGTAGCTGTTCTTTAGGCTATGGCCTAAAATTAATTCATATGGTCAGAATATTATACTTTGTAGCATAGGCTTCTGTTTTTATGAAAATATTACATCTGGTGAAAGGCCAACGACATTTGGTCCTTTCAAGACTGTTACATGACATTAGAAATGTGATTTCAGAGACACAAGGTAACAATAGTTTATGATTAAAGGGACCAGAGTCTGTCTGTTACCATCATCATTATCATGATTTATATCATTCAAAATCACAAAATAATGTATTTAGAAGCCCACTAGGCTACTAACTTGTTGTCATTAAATGTCCTGGATAATAGAAAGGAAATACCTTTGGGTGTTCCTACAACAGCCTAGGCTATCCTACACAGTCACGCAAAGTAGCCGACCTCGGTGTCTAATCCCATGCACAGAAACATATGAAAACATTAACTCATTGCCTTGATGCCTTCTCTGTTAAATCTGTAATACCCTGGTGGTTTCTCTGTTAAATCTTTAAGTATTTAAATATTAAAAATGTACCCTACTGTAAATCTGTAGACAATAGCAGATAATCAACATAAATGTAGGGGTATTGGGTTGGATCTTACGCGGATCACAACTTCCCTTGCGCAGCGAATGAGACCTCAACATGTTCTGGACACCGTTTTCCACACTGGGTGTTTTTGCATCGTATGCTAGATCACAACAGCTGTTTGTCACTTGACTGTCAAGTATTTCCTGGATCAGAAGGAGATGATCCAGGATGGTTGACAATATCACTAGGCCTAACTAAACAGGTACCTAATGCGCATCCAACAGGTAAGTCGATTAACTTTGGCATAGCCTATTGAAGAACCATACAAAAGTTAGGTGACTCTTTCAGGAAGAAGCATTTGAATTTGCAATCATTTTGGATTTGTGTGCCCATGAAAAGTGTTTTCATCGCGTAGCCTAAAATATCAAAGGAACGCTTGATAAAGCGGTAACACACCTTCTTATAGACTCAGCTAGACTTGTCCCGCTGATGGGCCATAAGGGGTTGGAAGCAAATGTCAAGGAATTATCATAGGCCTAGTTTTATTATATTGATAATTAGATTCCATGAAGCAATTTGAAAGTAAATTAATTATTACACGCTTGAAATAACTTTTCTTTATATGTGAACATTTGAAATATATTCATATATTAATAGGCTTATCGATTTCACGTTATTCCCCCAACCTTGATTTATTTTCTGTGTCTAAAAGGAAGACAACGATTGCAGTTTATAAAAAATATATATATTTTATACAATATTCTGCCCATATGAACAAATGTATTTTAAGACATACGTGAACAAATATATGAAAACCTTCAGACGGGTTTTAAATGAGTTTACCCTCTAATGTATGCTTATGGATTAAATTTGTAAAGTTATTCGCCCAACCCTGTTTTATTTAGGTTATTCTGTTTAAAAGAAAGGCAGCGAATGCAGCACATTTTTATTTATTCAAGCCCTATATTCTGCCCATATGAACAAACTGACCACTAGCCAGCCGTCGTTCCCCAGCCATTTGCACACACGTGCTTTGCCTGCACTTCAATATTTCAGACTGGTATGGAAGCAATCTGTTTTGGTTTTCTCTCAGACTTGTCCAAACAGACTGACTTTTCTAAACAAACCGTCTTATCTCAACAATACTATTTATTCAGCCTTTCCTAAGGCTCTCAGGTAGGTCAAAACATGACAGTCTAATTTAGGGAAACCATAGAGGTGTCTTGTCTCTGAGAGTGAACTACATACAAGTAATCCAAACTGTCCAGAAAATTATTTTTAAAGGTCAACTGACTGTTTCCACTTTAGATCTTTCCACTCTGAAAATAATATGTGTGCAAACATTGCAAACATGCAAACATTCAAGTGATTTGTTCTGTCTGTATATAAAAAAAATGGTATTGTATTTGTGAGACGTTCTAATGCACATTTGGAGCTAGTAACATAAGCATTTCACTGCACCTGCTATAACACCTGCAAATCTGTGTACACGACCATTCAACTTTGATTTGATGTGTGTGTGTACCCGTAGGCTAGCAGTCCCCAGGACCTCCGGCTATTTTATGAGAAAAACAAGAACCTCAGCCCCAAGTAAGTGTTCACGAACTGTCTGTTTTTAGAGACCGAGGGTTCAGATTTCTTAGATTTATTCTTTCACAGGAGATTGTTTGTTGAATGTTGCTTCCATTTTAATGCACTAATGTTGCTTCCATTTTAATGTACTAATGTTGTGGGAGATCACATTTCATCATTGCCTGTGTTACAAATGACTTTTGATTATCATACTCTCACATACTGCTTTTAGTAGCTTTCACTACCACAATTGTAAAATTAACCATTTTTGGCAAATTGCAAAACATGCCCCTGATCAGTTGTTACAGCAGGAATTACGCGTAAAGTACCATCACGCATTCATGGTGACTTGTGTGTTTCCCCTCCCAGTATCCCCAGAGAGACCTCCTGTCCCCTGAGGCTTCTGCTGCTGGGTCTTCTGCAGCGAAACCACAAGGACCGCATGGACTTTGGTCAGTCTGGCCACGCTCATTATTTAAGAGATGTTTCAAATTGATAGGGTATCCCTAGCATGTTCCTCACTTTCAATCTTTTTCTCTTCTCATTGTAGAGGAGTTCTTCCGTCACCCCTTCCTGGAGGCGAGCTCGTCCATGAAGAAAAGTGACTAATAGTCCTTATTCATCCATCTTCCCATCCCTAACTGAAACCTCCAAACCATCCCAATATTGATTTTCACTTGTTTTCTTGGTGATTTTTGATGGGTTTGACTTAATTGGCCTATCTATCATATGAAGAGGACAGTCTGATTTATTACTTTGAGAATTGATATTGATATTTTTCTTTCATACAGCAACTCCTGCTGTGACCATGACGTGCTTTCCCAGCTCTGCTTCAGCCAGCTCCTGTAGCAGCTCTTCCACCTCACACCTGGCCTCCCCACCGGTGAGTGTGTGTGTGTGCATCAATATATACATGCTTGTGTGCATGCTATACAGTGTATATACCATGTGTTTGTTTAAAGCATCTTGTAAACCGCGTGATTCAGAGGTGACTGTAGTAACTCATCCGTGGGGCCTCAGTCTTATCACTGATGATGTGTTCAACTCTGTGTGATAAGGCCCAGCTGTCTGACTTAATGACCCATAGGCAGAATAGACTGTTATTGCCCAACAGTTGTTAACTGAAACATACTAGGTTAGAGCTACTGTTGATCAAATCAAATTGTATTTGGTCACATACACACAGTTAGCAGATGTTTTGCGAGTGTAGCGAAATGCTTGTGCTTCTAGTTCTGACAGTGCAGCAATATCTAACAAGTCATCTAACAATTCCCTACCAACTACCTAATACACACACATCTAAGGAATGGAATAAGAATATATAAATATATGGGTGAGCTATGACAGAGCAGCATAGGCAAGATGCAATAGATGGTATAAAATACAGTATATACTGTCAAAGTGTGTGCTCGGTCTTGTGTTTGCTGGCTGGTATAGGGCTTTTTGTCTAATCTAGTGTAATGTGCTGCTGCCTGTGAAATTTGATGACACCCTTGTGATTATAGTCTGTTATCAGTGATACTGTATATGGTGGATGGTTGATTGTTTGAAACATAGACGGTGTGGGTAGTTCAGGGTCAGTGCTGTGGTCATCGTTCCTTCCTACATCTCTCTTTCTCTCTCCTTTCTCTCTCTGCAGCAGTCCCTGGCTGAGGTCCAGCAGGTCCATACTAAGACACTCGCTTCTCCTACCCAGGATTCCCCTGGCTTCCTCCTCAAGGACTCGTCTGGAGGGGGCTGCAGCAGTAAGAACTCCTCCTGTGACACAGACGACTTTGTCATGGTACCCGCCCACTTTCCCAGTGAGTACACTCTCTACTCTACCAATGTACTCCCATAGAGCTCAGTCAGTGATGTATAGAATCCAGAAATTGTGAGTGAAGTTTAGAATTGATCACTTTCTCTCGGAGTAAGAAAATAAAGGTTTAAAGCCAGACTAATAAAATGTTACTTAAAAAAAAATATATCTCAATGGATGAAAGATGAATTTGTCATTTGGATCACTTCGAAGTGATACAAATGAAGATTTTACAAATTCTAAGTACAGCAGCATTGTTAAGAAATTGCAGGTAAGATTTATCCAGGTAATTATGACGCATAGAACATGCACTAGGCCGATCTGTCCCTCTGATCCATCCACGACTACAGCAACACAATCTAGCTATATCCCTCTGAATACAAACAAGACTCACAAATGAGAGTTGAGTGACACAGAATAAACATGTAATTTAGCTGACAAATGCATGTCGTAAAGGTTATTAATATTGGCTCCTGTCTGTGGGTCTGTCTGCGACAGCTGATGATTTGCAGATTTGAAACCACTGGTGGGTCTGTTGTTAGAGTTGCTTTGATATTGCTAGCTTGAGCTTCTTAATGAATTGTGGGCAATTTTCATTCAGCAGGGGATTGAGAATATTTTCCTAGTGCAGCACTTGCTAGTTTGACCATATTTCAGACTTCTCAGCACGATCTGTGCCAGCACCATGCTGGACACTATGGATAATATTTACGAAAGTCAGCTCTGTCTACTGGGAAGTGAAGCAAGCTAACTAGGAAACAGATAGATCTGACCACACACGCATTGCTTGCAAATGTGCATAGCCTACCGTTGGGTGATTCGTTTACAGCTAAATAAACATTCATACTCTTGCAAATGTATCTGGAGTTGCTAGCTGGCTTATTGTTTTCCTCTTGGATGTGGAGTTTATTCTATTTATTCTGTTTATTCTAATGCAACCTTTTTGATGGCGAGTTTATTAAACCCTATAGTTGCTGAGTGTCAACTTTTCCAGGCAAGTGTTTGCACTGCAAGAGATCAAGCTTATAACAGCGCTACCATCGCATGGCAGTAGACGGCCTATATTGTTGAACATGTCTATGTCAATTAGAATTACATTTTAGTGCTGCAACGTTCATAGCTGACTCACTTGTAAATTGTAATTTTTATGCAGTAGAGTAACCTACATGCTTGTCTGGTACTGACTGATGGAAGGGTGGCTGGCCCAGGAGCCACTTGAGAACTCTCAGAGCACATTATGACGTCTTGTCTGGGTTTGTTTACATTATGTCTTGCCTGGTTTTGTTTTGTCGCCTCGACAATTTTATATTTCATAATCACAAATTATTTAAATGAGACGTACTAAGTCTGGATTTAAGGATGTAGTAGGTTTCTACTCCAAGGTTTCATCAGTTTGGTTTGATGTGTTGCCATGGTTTCTCAGCAGGTGAGCTCACCTGTGAGGGGCCTACTGGAAAGGTGTTCCACGACAGTCTGATGAACAGCGGGTGAGTTTAGTGGTCAGGGTCGTACCTAGATGCTGATGGTAAATGCACCCAATCCTACTTCTTCATAGTAATATAATATACATTATAATCACAAAACTTTTGTGTTCTCAACTCCTCATTAGCTCTCTGCTAGCTTTTGGTGGCCTGGGCAGTCAGGGCAAGACCCCACCCCACTCCCCCTCCTACAGTGGCTCCCCCAATCCTATCAGGTAAGAGCAAAACACACTCTTACTGGACAGGAATTAATTCTCAGTGTTCAGACAGATTAAACCATCTAGGCATGCTAGTCAGGTCACCCTGGTAGCTGGGTGGTGTATTGTGCACTGAAAGCAAAGGTCGATGATATACCCTTCTATAGTAAGAGGATTAGTGTGTAAGGCTCGATGACCGGCAAGTCAGTAAAGAACAAATTCTTATTTACAATTCATGGCCTACACCAGCCAAACCCTGTGCGCCGTCCTATGGGACTCCAAATCACGGCTGGTTATGATACAGCGTGGATTCGAAATAGGGTGTCTGTTGTGACACCTCTAGCACTGAGATGCAGTGCCTTAGACCACTGCGCCACTCGGTTGGCCAGTACGTCAACCCCAAAGCAAGGGCTCTCTCAGCTCTCATTCTCTCTCACTCTGTTTGTCTCTCTCTCTTTCACTCTTTCTCTCACACACTTTTACATAGATTTTTTTCCTCAGTATTTTTGCAGTTTCACTCTCTTAATGCATTTAACAGATGGAATGGTTAAACGTAACCAACTCCCCCTTTCTCTCTTCTTTCAGTCGGCCTAACGAGTTCTCTGGCAGTAACTGTGGTAACTATGGTCAGTCGGTGCCCATTCCGGTTCCCACTCAGGTCCAAAACTACCAGCGTATGGAGCAGAAGCTCCATTCCCCCAGCCAGGACGGCTCCCCACGGTCAGTGTATGGGCCTTCAGAAAGTATTCACACCCCTTAACTTTTTCCACATTTTGTTGTTACACAATACCCGATAATGTCAAAGTGGTATTACGTTTTTAGAATTGTTTTATTAGTAAGTTTACCTTTTTGTTATGACAAGTCTAAATAAGTTCATGAGTAAACATTTGCTTAACAAGTCACATAATATGTTGCAGGGACTCACTGTGTGCAATAATAGTGCAACATGATTTTTGAATGACTACCTCATCTCTGTACCCCACGCATACAATAATCTGTAAAGTCCCTCAGTCTAGCAGTGTATTTAAAACACTGATTCAACCACAAAGACCATGGAGGTTTTCCAATGCCTCGCAAAAAAGGACACCTATTGGTAGATGGGTAAAAAGCATTAATCCTGTTTGCAATAAGGCACTAAAGTAAACTGCATGTCCTGAATAACGAACAAATTGTTATGTTTCGGGCAAATACAACAAATCAAATCAAATTTATTTATATAGCCCTTTGTACATCAGCTGATATCTCAAAGTGCTGTACAGAAACCCAGCCTAAAACCCCAAACAGCAAGCAATGCAGGTGTAGAAGCACGATGGCTAGGAAAAACTCCCTAGAAAGGCCAAAACCTAGGAAGAAACCTAGAGAGGAACCAGGCTATGTGGGATGGCCAGTCCTCTTCTGGCTGTGCCGGGTGGAGATTATAACAGAACATGGCCAAGATGTTCAAATGTTCATAAATGACCAGCATGGTCCAATAATAATAAGGCAGAACAGTTGAAACTGGAGCAGCAGCACGGCCAGGTGGACTGGGGACAGCAAGGAGTCATCATGTCAGGTAGTCCTGAGGCATGGTCCTAGGGCTCAGGTCCTCCGAGAGAGAGAAAGAAAGAGAGAATTAGAGAGAGCACACTTAAATTCACACAGGACACCGAATAGGACAGGAGAAGTACTCCAGATATAACAAACTGACCCTAGCCCCCCGACACATAAACTACTGCAGAATAAATACTGGAGGCTGAGACAGCATCACATCACTGAGTATCACGATTCATATTTTCAAGCATGGTAATAGCTGCATCATGTTATGGTATGCTTGTCATCGGCAAGGACTAGTTGTTTAGGATAAAAATAAACAGAATAGAGCTAAGAACAGTCAAAGTCCTAGAGGAAAACCTGGTTCAGTCTGCTTTCCAACAGACACTGGGAGACAAATTGAACCTTTCAGCAGGACATAACCTAAAACACAAGGCCAAATATACACTGGAGTTGCTTACCAAGAAGACATTGGCCTAGTTACAATTTTGACTTAAATCGTCTTGAAAATCTATGGCAAGACATAAAAATGGTTATCTAGCAGTGATCAACAGCCAACTTGGCAGAGCTTGAAGAATGTTAAAAAGAATATTGTACAATCCAGGTGTGCAAAGTTCTTAGAGGCTTACCCAGAACGACTCACATCTGTAATCACTGCCAAAGGTGATTCTAACGTGTATCTAATCAATTTGGAATTCATGCTGTAACACAACAAAATGTGGAATAACTCATGGGGGTGGAAACTCATGGAAGCACTGCAGATATACATGCATTATCTACACACACGCTTATATTAACCTATAGTCTCCTCTGTGGCACAGTAGTATAATTTCTGGCTTGGCGGTAATAGGGAATATTGTCTTATTTTGTGACTTCTCTGTTTCTCTCCCCACCACAGGCTGTCCACCCCAGTGCGTCGCTGTAGCAGCAATAGTTCACTGGGATTTGGAAGGACTGGCCCATCTCTGCCTTACCCAGGAGGCCACGGGGCCTTGGCTGGCCTCCGCAGGCTGTCTGTAGGAGGGGCCAGACCCTTCCAGCTTTCACCTCAAGGTCTGCCAGAGTGCACTGATGTGTCATAAAATGTCTCTTTTTCTCTCCTCTTATTCTTCTTCTTTCTCCCCCCCCCCCCCCCCCCTCTCTCATTTCCCTCTGTGTCTGAAGTGGGTACCATCCCTGAGCTGCCAGGGCAGGTGCGCCCGCTGGGCACAGACACCGGTAGCGGGGGGTCGCAGGACGGAGGTGAGAACCCAGAGTTCCCCTCCTTCTTTCCCTTTTCGTCCCCCTAACTTCTATGTTGACTGTTTTAGTGTTTTGTTAGTGGTGGATGTCATGGTTAAACTGGTCAGGGGCACTGGAGACTCTTGCTTTGTATCCCAAGGTTATCCACTTCCTGTTGGCTTGATCAGTGGGGTTTAAAACTGACTTAAAGGAACCTTTTGATGTTTTACTTCTATGTGTCTTTCCCTCACCTTGTCAGTGTGTATATAGTTAGTCCCTCATCTAATATAATATATATTGACATTTCATTGTTCACATTTTGCTGCACTATTATTCCTCCTCTAACCCCTGTCCCTCTCCAGCTCTCCAGTTCCTCGACATGCGGCCTCCCGCTCAGCAGCAAGGCCTGGTCACCCGGCTTCACAGCGCCCCATGTCTCCTCGAGGCTGCTAGCAGGGGCGGCAGGCAAAATATCAGGAAGCAGCACTCTGACCCAGTGGTGGCCAACCACCAGGCAGGCATGGTGACTATGCGGCCCCTGCACTCCTCCCCCAGGCTGAGTGAACTCATGCAGCGCAGCCCCCTCCCCACCATTCTAGGATCTCCCTCGAGAGTAAGTTCATGTTTTGGACAGCGCATCAAGTATAAGACCTATGCTTGTGTTTACAGGAAGCTGAGGTATCCAGCAAATGGCTTTAATCAGTCAATCTCACTGTCCATAGTCTTTATATTCTCTACTTTGGCTGAGTCTTGCCTCTGACACTGACATCCTGTCTACAGGCCATCCCACCCTTTGAGTTTCCAAAACCTCCCAGCACCCCCAACCTGGTGACCTTCCTGGCCCAGCAGGGCCTGGTTCTGGCCCCGCCTGGCAGCAGGACTGCCTCAGACCACAGGGACCCAGGACAGCAGGTTGGCAGGTCTCAGAGTGCAAGTCGTCTGTCTGACATGTTGCTGATGGCTGCATTTGGAGGGCCGCTGGGGGAGCAGGGGAGCAATGAGAACCTCGGCTCTAACAGAGGAGCCATAGACATCACAGGTGGGCTTAGTAGAGCTGTTTACCAAGTTTTACTCTTCAGTAGATGACTACCTGAATGACTAAAGAGAGAGCTGCTATGTTCATGAACTGAGCTTGACTAGAGATATATATATATATATATATATATATATATATATATATATATATATATATATATATATCAGTGACTGACTGGAGATCCTTGTTTAAAGTTAAGCAACTTCGTTGGTTCACTCTTTGTATGAATGTTCAGCAAGACTAAACAGATTTCTTCACTCACTTTTTCAACTGGGGTCACGGTATCAATTGGGTGACATTCCACAGGGGTAAATTTCAACACTTAAACCTTTGAAAAAGAGACAAGGATCCCATTTTATTCTAGATGAGATAAGGTGGAATATCATGCTAGTCAGTTTGGTCAGGATAGAGGCTTTCAGTGTGGCGTTCAGCTTTGGACTGTAACTGTAGCACATTTGGCGTGCAAAACCACACAAAGAGCCAATAATTTTTCAAGGTGGCCTGTCTAAGTGGGTCAGTGAAAGTTGATTCTGATAAGATGGAGGTTTCCTTACTGGTATATTATGTTTCAACATACTAAAATATTAACTGTTTTTAAACCCCTGCTGTTGGAGGACATCAGGTTTTATTTATACTGCTCTGCTAATAATATGGGCAAACTGGATGTTAAAAGCATGCATCTAACTACCACGGTAAATGACTACGTGCTCCACTGCACATAGCTAGGTCATTAGTTACTATGGTTCATATTCTCTGGCCTATGTGTTTTCTAATTTAAAAAATTAACCTCTCCAGAAATAAGTCTCTCACTGTTGCCGCCTGCTATCGACCCCCCCCTCCACTCCCAGCTGTGCCCTGGACACCATTTGTGAATTGATTGGCCCCCATCTAGCTTCAGAGTTCATTCTGTTAGGTGACCTAAACTGGGATATGCTTAACAACCCGGCAGTCCTACAATCTAAGCTAGATGCCCTTAATCTCACACAAATCATCAAGGAACCTACCAGGTACAACCCTAAATCTGTAAACATGGGCCAAATACACCTTCGCTGTTTTCAATCAGGATCTCAGCGATTACTGCCTCATTGCCTGTATCCGCTATGGGTCCGCGGTCAAACGACCACCCCTCATCACTGTCATACGCTCCCTAAAACACTTCTGCGAGCAGGCCTTTCTAATCGACCTGGCCCGGGTATCCTGATAGGATATTGATCTCATCCCATCAGTCAAGGATGCCTGGTCATTCTTTAAAAGTAATTTCCTCACCATCTTAGATAAGCATGCCCCGTTCAAAAAATGCAGAACTAAGAACAGATATAGCCCTTGGTTCACTCCAGACCTGACTGCCCTTGACCAGCACAAAAACATCCTGTGGCGGACTGCCATAGCATCGAATAGTCCCCACGATATGCAACTGTTCAGGGAAGTCAGGAACCAATACACGCAGTCAGTCAGGAAACGCAAAGGCTAGCTTTTTCAAGCAGAAATACGCATCCTGTAGCTCTAACTCCAAAAAGTTTTGGGACACTGTAAAGTCCATGAAGAACAAGAGCACCTCCTCCCAGCTGCCCACTGCATTGAGGCTAGGTAACATGGTCACCACTGATAAATCCATGATAATCGAACATTTCAATAAGCATTTCTCAATGGCTGGCCATGCCTTCCTCCTAGCTACTCCAACCCTGGCCAACAGCTCCATCCCCCCCGCAGCTACTCGCCCAAGCCTCCCCAGCTTCTCCTTCACCCATATCCAGACAGCAGATGTTCTGAAAGAGCTGCAAAACCTGGACCCTCTCTTTCTAAAACTCTACGCCGCCATTGTTGCAACCGCTATTACCAGCCTGTTCAACCTCTCTTTCGTATCGTCCGAGATCCCTAAAGATTGGAAAGCTGCCGCGTTCATCCCTCTCTTCAAAGGGGGTGACACCCTAGACCCAAACTGTTAGGCAGGGCAGGATGGATATAGGTCTCTATCTAAAGTCTTTGAAAGCCAAGTTAATAAACAGATCACTGACCATTTCGAATCCCACCGTACCTTCTCCGCTGTGAAATCCGGCTTCCGAGCCTGTCACGGGTGCACCTCAGCCACGCTCAAGGTACTAAACGATATCATTAACCGCCATCGATAAGAGACAGTACTGTGCAGCTGTCTTCATCGACCTGGCCAAGGCTTTCAACTCTGTCAATCACCGTATTCTTATCGGCAGACTCAATAGCCTTGTTGTTTCTGATGACTGCCTCGCCTGGTTCACCAACTACTTTACAGACAGAGTTCAGTGTGTCAAATCGGAGGGCATGTTGTCCGGACCTCTGGCAGTCTCCATGGGGGTACTACAGGGTTCAATTCTCGGGCCGACTCTTTTCTCTGTCTAAATCAATGATGTCGCTCTTGCTGCGAGCGATTCCCTGATCCACCTCTACGCAGACGACATCATTCTGTATACTTCTGGCCCTTCCTTGGACACTGCGCTAACGATCCTCCAAACGAGCTTCAATGCCATACAACACTCCTTCCGTGGCCTCCAACTTCTCTTAAACTCTAGTAAAACCAAATGCATGCTTTTCAACCGTTCGCTGCCCGCACCCGCCCGCCCGACTAGCATCGCCACCCTGGACAGTTCCGACCTAGAATATGTGGACAACTATAAATACCTAGGTGTCTGGCTAGACTGTAAACTCTTCTTCCAGACTCCTATTAAACATCTCCAATCCAAAATCAAATCTAGAATCGGCTTTCTATTTTGCAACAAAGCCTCCTTCACTCACGCCGCCAAACTTACCCTAGTAAAACTGACTATCCTTCCGATCCTCGACTTCGTCGATGTCATCTACAAAATAGCTTCCAACACTCTACTCAGAAAACTGGATGCAGTCTATCACAGTGCCATCCGTTTTGTTACCAAATCACCTTATACCACCCACCACTGCGACCTGTATTCTTTAGTCGGCTGGCCCTCGCTACATGTTCGTCGCCAGACCCACTGGCTCCAGGTCATCTATAAGTCTATGCTAGGTAAAGCTCCGCCTTATCTCAGTTCACTGGTCACGATAACAACACCCACCCGTAGCACACGCTCCAGCAGGTATATCTCACTGATCATCCCCAAAGCCAACACCTCATTTGGCCGCATTTCCTTCCAGTTCTCTGCTGCCAGTGACTGGAACGAATTGCAAACATCGCTGAACTTTTATTTCCCTCACAAACTTGAAACATCAACTATCTGAGCAGCTAAACGATCACTGCAGCTGTACATAGTCCATCTGTAAATAGCCCACCCAATCTACCTACCTCATCCCCATACTGTTTTTATTTTATTTACTTTTCTGCTCTTTTGCACACCAGTATCTCTACTTGCACATCATTATCTGCTCATTTATCACTCCAGTGTTAATCTGCTAAATTGTAATTATTTGCTCCTATGGCCTATTTATTGCCTACCTCATGCCTTTTGCACACACTGTATATAGACTTTCTTTTCTCTACTTTGTCATTGACTTGTTTGTGTTATTGGCTTGTTTATTGTTTACTCCATGTGTAACTCTGTGTTGTCTGTGTCACACTGCTTTGCTTTATCTTGGCCAGGTCGCAGTTGCAAATGAGAACTTGTTCTCAACTAGCCTACCTGGTTAAATAAAGGGGAAATAAAATACATGTAAAAAATTATTAGTGCTGTGTTTCTGTCCGTCAGCACCCTCTGGTGATGGTGCCATGGCTGCAGGCTCAGCCAGCCCAGCCCAGGTGGTGTTCACTGTGGGCTCCCCACCCAACAGCAGCACCCTACCACACACCTCCAGGACCAGGCAGTACTCAGGTAAATTCTCAGCAGCCTGGTGATGTCATCCTTTACTCAGCACAGCACCACTATGTAATGTGTTAAAAAATTATATTGATACCAATGATGAAAAACAGCAGTAGAGTATACAATGGCACAGTTTGGTAAAGGTTACAAATGGTACAATTTGGATATTGCAGTATGAAACAAAAAAGGTTGTGGTAGACCATAAGATTCCCTCCTCCCACAATCCCAGGTCCCCGTAGACCTGACCCTCCCATCCCCCCTCCCCAGCTCCCACCTGCCAGGAAGATAGTGAGACACCTCCTAGCTGTCCCACCACAGAATAAGAATGCGACTGGCTATGGCGATCTCAGTGGCAACGATGTACACAATACATTTCCCTATGTTAGCCATGATCTAGTGCCTGTTCTGAGCTTCTTGCCATGCTCTAACCTCTACTTTCTATAGCAGGCTCCTCCAGCTCTATCAGCCCAGTGGGGTCCTTTACTAGCCGATATCAGACAGGCACCTATCTGGAAGGCTTCGAGGATCCCTCCAGTCCACGTTACAGCTTCACGGACCCCATCACAGCCAACATGGGGGGACCGGTCACCTTCCTGGCCCCTGAGCTGCCAGAGGAGACACTGATGGCGGTGAGAGGATGAGAGTGGGCATGGGGTGGGATGTGGGGTTGTTGCTGTCTGTCACTCTCTGTCTCTGCATGTTTCTTTCTGTCACTCTCTCTGTCTCTGCATGTTTCTTTCTCTCATTTCATCTCTGTGTCTGTATTAAGGAATGCCCATTAGAGGGTGACACGGGAACAGGACTCCCGTGGGTCTTGCAGGTCCAGTGGTATTCCAGCAGGAATGGGAGTGAAGTTCTAGAGTCAAGTTCAGGACAGGACAGAATCGACACTCCACAATAACGGGCAGTAGTTCTAAACAGAGTTTGTTTGGGGGGTTAATATGTATTGTGTGGATAATTTCAGAAGGAGACTGTTTGTAGGGCTAATAGTTAACTTAATAGAAATATATTTAAAAAAATCCATGGTCATTTTGCCCCTCCCCCTCATGTCGGCTCAGTCTCGCTCCAGTTGTAGCCAGTCACTACTTTACCTCAAATGCATGCAGAGATTTACACAATTCCACATGTCCATATCCATGAGTTCATCCAACTCTGGGTAAGTACAAGGGCTGTCTTTAGGAAAGTTTGTGGTCATATGCACATCCTTAAAAACATAGGTGCAGGGCTAATAAAGAATACTAGTATAGAACATGAAGGCCCTCACACTGTTAAAGCTCCCAATTCACTACTTTATTGACAACATTTTCATCCCAAACAGAGTCTCATCAAGTCAAATAAAGTGCAAGGGCTGCCTTCATTGCCAAAATCTCATAATGTTGTTATTATCACCTGTGTGCAGCCGAGGCAACTGTCTCGTGAGCGCAGAGCAGCAGCCAAACGCAGCAGTTGCTATGGTTACTCAAATGCAGAGCGGCTCTATCGCATTAGTGGAAACCAAGACTGTTCTCAGGGCATATCTGCCAGTTTTGAATAGCAGAAGTGACTTTTTGTAGCAGGTTAGGAGAATTAACGTGACATGTTAAGATAATTAGGTTTGTAATAGCGAACTTTGTAGTGGTCAATGTGAGTGACCTTGTCTCTCTCTCTCCCTCTGACTGTCTGAGAGCAGCAGGAGCACACAGAGACCCTGAGGAGCCTTCACTTCACCCTGGACTTTGCCTGCTGTCTGATGGAGGTGGCGGGAGTCAGGGGGACCGGGGCTGGGGCTGTGGCGGAGCAAGGGGACACCTCCCCACCCTCCCTCCTGCAGCAGCAGAGCCTGGTGGCAGACCAGATCAGCTCCCTCAGCCGGGAGTGGAGGTGAGAGCCACCAGCCAATAAAGCTCAACCAGTTCTACCACTATTACTGAAACGACTTTGTCCAGTATTTCCTTTTAATGGAAGAGGAGCTCTTTACAAATGGATGATAAAAGCAAGTCAGACTTGTTTACTGCTCACTTTGACATTCAGAGACACTTTGCGATGACTGTAGCACTAGCTAAAAAACTTGCCATGAGTCTGATCTGTGTGTGTTTGTGTCTCAGCTATGCGGAGCAGCTGGTGTTGTACATGAAGACTGCAGAGCTCCTGTCGTCTGCCTTACACACAGCCATGGAGTGCATCAAACAGGGCAAACTGTACCCCTCTGCTACTGTCAAACAAGGTAAGACCCAACAACCTTACAACATGGCTGATTGGAGAAGCCAAAATTAAAAGCCAACATTTACAGGAGGATATAACATTAAACCTAAGTAGTAGATGATATATCAGTAAATATTCTTGAGCCCAACCCTACTTGGAGTAGGTATGCTCTCTGTCTGTATATAACACTGTTCCTCTCTTAACCCTCTCCTCTGTGACTGTGTGTTTAGTGGTGAAGAGACTGAACAAGCTTTTCAAGTCCAGCGTGTCGTCCTGCCTCTCCCTCAACGCCCGGCTGGAGCGCTTCTTCTCTAGGAAGCACCGTCTCATGGACCACATTAACACTATCACCGCCGAGAGGCTGCTGTTCAGCCACACCGTTCAGATGGTGAGGGAGATACTGTGTTCAGCTCAACACCGTTCAGATGGTGAGGGAGACACTGTGTTCAGCTCAACACCGTTTCTGTCATCTCAGCATCTGATCTCTTCTTCAGCATCTGATCTCTTCTTCACCCTTACTAGGCTTGTGGTTGACTCGTTTAACCATTTATACAGCTACATGTTTTCATCAACCACGTGCATGTAGTGTGTAGCTGTCATAAAGTGATATTTGAGTTAACCTGATAATAAGGAGTATGATTGGGGTCTTTGCTATTATTCACCCATACTTCCAAATGGAATCCCTTGTATTCAAACCCATTTACAAACCTTTATCGTGGCAGTATTCCTCTATCCTCTCTGACTTTGCCCACTATCTCCCCCTCTGTCTCTCCCTCTGTCTCTCCCCAGGTGCAGGCTGCTGCTCTGGATGAGATGTTCCACCAGGGAGAGGCGTCGGTGCAGCGCTACCACAAGGCCCTGCTGCTGATGGAGGGCCTGTCCCTGCTCCTCACCGAGCACGAAGACATCCTCATCGTTACCAAATGTAAGTCACCTCTCATCTCTCACCACAACCCCTTACCTAGATCTGGCCTAGCAAAATACTCTTAGCAAAAAAATGTATCTTTAATTTACAATCTGTAGAAACTATGAGAATAGGAAGGTTCTTTTGTGAAACAGCACAGTGGAAAAAATATATGGCAGCTAGAAATCAAAACTGGACGCTCTTCAGAGAGAGTTGGGAGGGGTTGAGAATAGCTGAAGGATGGGACTAAAACAAACAAAAGAGAACGAATGTAAATTATGAACTGGTTGGTTTATAATCAGACCGTATACCATGGGTATGACAAAACATGTATTTTTACTGCTCTAATTACGTTGGTAACCGGTTTATAATACCAATAAGGCACCTCAGGGGTTTGTGATATATGGCCAATATACCACGACTAAGGTATGTGTCCGGGCACTCGGTGCTTCGTTGTGCATAAGAACAGCCCTTAGCCATGGTATATTGGCCATATCCCACACCTCGTGCCTTATTGCTTAAATATACTGTGTCTGTAAAATGTATGTATAGCTGGAAATAGAAGCCTAAGTATTGTTGTCCATTAGTTTTCTCCAATCGGGAGGGGTGATGGGGTTAGGGGAAAATAATAAAGGAACATATATCTTCATAGAACACCATTTTATTTCCATGACTACAGGAATGCAATTTCACGCTAAATAGTTTTGGAAGTATACTGTTGTTTACTTAGCTCAGTGACTTGTCCCTTTGACCATATCCATTGATTAACTACTGCTTCTAAACCCCCATCCCCCCGTTCTCTCTCTGCAGGTAAGGAGTGCATCGAGCGTCGCCTCACAGCACTACAGTCAGGGCTCTGCATCTGAGGACTCTGCTCAGCACCCGTGGATGCTGCTAAACTATGATGTCAGTCATTCTGGACAGACACCACCATGCCCATTCAATCTGACTTCCTCCCTACCAACTCAGTATCCTCCCTCCACCCTCTAGTTTCCATGGAGATACCAGCCAGTGGTGGGGGCAGGGGGTGTGTTATGAAGGGCCTGGACTGGGTATGCTTGGGACTGGTGACGCTGGTCTCTCATACTCACAGTGGAGCCTGTGACCGCCTGGTTGATGTTGGAGATGAAGGGCTTGTGAGAAGGCCACTACACACTCCTCCGTGTGTCAGACAGGACCCCACTACACGGACTGAGTGTGTTAGCTATTCATTTCTGTGCAGTGTCCCATACACACAGCCTCTTACCGTCAGTAACGCTGCCCTGAGCAATCACAGCCAAGCAGTCTGCCGGAGGATTCTACTGCAGTCACAGACACGCTCCATTTGATTCTGTCAATAATTCAGCGCTAAGCAATCACAAATAGACCCTCACTTCTCTTAAGACGTGAGGTATCACTCTATAAGAAGCCACTCTGTGTGAAAAATATGAATCTCAACCCCTACGCGGGGCATTGTGCTATTTTTAGTTTGGCTTGTAATGGTGATTTGTGGACAATAGTATAGCCTGATATTATAGCGAGTGGGCTTAACTTGTCTGTTTTCCTCTTTTTGGTTTCTTTGATGGTTTACATTGATTTAGATTTTATTTGTCGTTTTCGAGGAAACCAGAAGAGTTTTTAAGAGCGTTAACACAATTGTATGGCCTGTCACAGCCCACAGGCCTGTGTGTGGCGAAAAAAATGTTGTGTGTTGTTATTGACCCAGCTTAATGTACATTCCTGTGATAGAACCATATAAAGGTGCTGTTACAGAAGTATTGTACTTTATTCATCGCTGTCTGTGATAATTTGTCGATGCTAAGTTTGCCGTATTAAGAATGACAATGTTGCCCTTTTGGACCCAGCAGATAGATTTTTTTGACCATAAACAGGAGAATGTAGAGAGGATTGCTGTATGTGCCACTTCTGGGCCTTGACAGGAAATGGACCTCACTGCGCATTTCCTTTTGACCAAAGTGAAATGGCTGCCATGGTGGAAGAACAGCTGGAACTGCATAAACCCCATTGAGCTTTTTTAGTCTGAGTGCTTGAGATGGATCATCTTATTAATATTTCCTGAAGTTTGTAGCAAATATTGTTATTTTATCCAGTATAGGCCAGGAATAGCACTTTGTAGACCAATCAGACAAATGAATATTGCCCGAATTGAAAAATAAACTAATTTGCACTGATCTCTGACCAGACACGTGAGATTTAGTTGAGCTTTATTTATTGCATATTTTCCCATTCAAACTTCTTTTCGGAGTACAGCAATCACAATCAGTTTGTAAGACATGTTGGCAGTAGAGTAGCAGCCCCTGTGACTGAACTACACCAGTGATTGATTACTGGTGTTATAGCACTGTGTTGAGGTTTATCAGTACTGTACAGAAAGAAGAGTGAAGGTGACTTATAAGATGTACATGAAACATTATATGTTCAGTTTTTCATGTACATATTAGGAGAGATTTCAGTTTATATAGAATAATTTCTATGGGTTTTATTGTAGTTTTAGGCGGTTTTGTTTTAGGTTTATTCATAGTCAGATGTATGATGGGTGTCTGAATCTTGACAGGGAAGTGTCATAAGCTATTACATTTTGAAAGGTGCCTTTGAGAAGAAGACCCCCCCCCTCCTAAAAAAGAAACTGCTACATTTGTACACTGAAAAAATATTTGTTGTATGGAGTGTGTTTGTTTCATTTCACAGTAGCCAAAATGAGGACTTGATGCTTGGAGTTTATGGAATTGTAGTGTATCAGTTGTTCAATGGATATTTGCTGGGAAGAGTTTTGCTTGAGGTGGGTGGATGTTTCCCTAACCACAGCTCTAGGACCACATCATTGTAACCCCAGCAATAACAATTTGTGGGTAGATAAAACATCTGACCATATATCTGACGGTGCAATGGACCAGTGGTTAGAAGCGACTTCTACCCACTCCAAGAAGCTTGCGTGTTCCGTGTATGCATTTGTGTGAAACAGTGTTTGTGAAAGAGTGAAGAGCTTTTATATTTCCTCACTACAGGGAACTAACAGAAACGAGAGCAGTCCTGCAGCTCTGTTGCATATTGAGCTATGGATCCTACCTGACCGCCTTGTTCGTCATGGGTAGAGCAGTATGAGGAAGGGAGCATTTTCCCCTGTGAAGATTGTCTGAATATTTTGGTTTCCCCATAGATGCTTTCTGGCCAGTCAGTAAAAAGTCTATTTTTTTCTTACTCTGAAATGTTTCATTTGCATAGAGCGTATGTCAATGCATTAATGTCTAGTTTATATTATACACATTCCAGATGATTATGTCATGTCTAGTGACCCGTATGCTTCTTGTCAGCCAGTGTGATTCCTACGGATCAGCTAGTGTAAAGTGGGAAATGTTCAACGAGTGGCTGGTAGCAAGGCAATGGTAGACCTTTAAGCTTTTTATGCATGTGTCACTTTTTTCTTTTGTTTCTTACAATTAGTAGCCTAAAGCCACATAAATGGCAAATAAATCACTCTGTAGAAGAATTACAACTTAGGTGGTTAATTGAAAAGCCCATGACGTAAAAGCTTGATCTGCACGCCAATGCTTAGGTGACACTAAAAATACATGCCCACTTCCATAAGGGATATCACTGAAAATACAAGGTTTTGCCATACAACCTGAGAGGTTTGCAGTTTTGCTTCTATGCTTTATAAATGCAGTATACCTGCAAGTTTGTTCCACACTGCTAATTTACCTTACTATCTCAGACTCTGTATCAAAAAAAAAAGTATGTTATTGCTCTGAATGTGTTTATATTACAAAGCATGGATAGAATCCCCCCCCCCCCCACACACACACACACCTTTCAAAACATCTTTCAAAAGAATAGTATTAGAACAATCCCAGTAAATTCTAGATTTTAGTTCAAGAGTTCCAGTGAGCTCCAAAATTATTGGGGTTTGACACTTTTTTTGACTGTGCTCCAGCACTTTGGATTTGAAATTATACAATGACTATGAGGTTAAAGTGCAGACTGTCAGCTTTAATTTGAAGGTATTTTCATCTATATCCCCAATGAAGGTGCCACATATACGTATATTAAAGTAGTCAAATGTTTTGTTATTTGGTCCCATATTCCTAGTACACCGGGATTACGTGTGTGAGTCTACAAACTTGTTGGATGCATTTGCTGTTTGTTTTGGTTGAGTTTGATTATTTTGTGCCTGATAGAAATGGTATTGTCATTTTGGAGTCACTTTTATTGTAAATAAGAATATAATATGTTCTGAACACTTCTACATTCATATGGATGCTACTATGATTATGAATACTCCTGAATAATGATGCGTGGGAAAGTTACAGAAGCACAAATATCAAATAAAAGTCACTCAAATTACACAATACATCATTTACCATGAATTTCTATTGGGCACAAAATAATCAAACGACAAATGCACAAGTTTGTAGAGTCACAAGCTTGATGTAATCATTGCGTTCGAGAAATATGGGACCAAATACTACACTTTTGACTACTTCAATACACATAAGTCAATTTGTCCCAATACTTTTGGTCCCCTAAAAGGGGGAGACAATGTACAAAAAGTGCTGTAATTTCTAAATGGTTAAATACCCTCAAATGGAAGCTGACAGTCTGCACTTTAACCTCAGTCATTGTATCATTTCACATCCAAAGTTCTGGAGTACAGAGCCAAAACAACAACAGTGTCACTGTACTTTTGGAGCTCACTGTATATCTCTGACTGTTGTACACTTAAGCCTGTCAAAGATTTTTAAAAACTATACACATTTAAATGTCTGTGTGATGTATCATTTTTTGGTTTAAAATAATAAAATTGTGCAAGAAATTAAGTTGTTATTATTTGTTTTATTCGTGCATGTGGTTAATTTGGTGGTTTTATATTCTAGGAAGTTGAAGTTCCAATGTTATACTTCTGGAGGTGTGCAACAAACTCTCTGAAATGTAATTGAAATGATGTTAGTCTAGCTACTTCTATACTTAACATTATTGTACACTGTATAAAAATAGAAACAACAATTTCAAAGATTTTACTGACTTACAGTTCATATAAGGAAATCAGTCAATGTAAATACATTCATTAGACACTAATCTATGGATTTCACATGACTAGAAATACAGATATGGAACAGTTGGTCACAAGCACCTTAAAAAAAAAGGAGGCTGCAGGGATCACAAAACCAGTCAGTATTTGGTATGACTAGCATTTGCCTCATGCAGCACAACACATGTCCTTTGCATAGAATTGATCAGGCTGTTGATTGTGGCCAGTAGAATGTTGTCCCGCTCTTCAATGGCTCTGTGAAGTTCCTGGATATTGAACAATGCTGTCGATCCAGAGCATCCCAAATATGCTCAATGGGTGACATGTCTGGTGGGTATGCAGTCCATGGAAGAACTGGGACATTTTCAGCTTCCAGGAATTGTGTACAGATCCTTGTGACATGGGCCATGCATTATCATGCTGAAACATGAGGGGATGGCAGCGGATGAATGGCATGACAGTGAGCCTAAGGATCTCATCACGGTATCTCTGTGCATTCACATTGCCATTGATATAATGCAATTGTATTTGTTGTCCGGAGCTTATGGCTGCCCATACCATAACCCAACTGCCACCATGGGGATCTCTGTTCACAACATTTACATCAGCAAACTGTTCGTCCACAATGCCATACACGCTAAGCTGTTTGCCATCTGCTCGATACAGTTGAAACCAGGATTCATCCGTAAAGGGCACACTTTTCCAGCTCCAGTAGCCATCGAAGGTGAGCATTTGCCCACTAAAGTCGGTTACGACGACAAACTGCAGTCAAGTCAAGACCCTGGTGAGGATGATGAGCACACAGATGAGCTTCCCTGAGATGTTTTCTGACAGTTTGTGCAGAAATTCTTTGCTTGTGCAAACCCACAATTTCATCAGCTATCCAGGTGGCTGGACCATCCTGCAGGTGAAGAAGCCGGAAGGGGAGGTCTTGGGCTGATGTAGTTAAATGTGGTTGGCGGTTGTGAGGCCAGTTGGACGTACTTCCAAATTCTCTCAAATTAAGTTGGAGGTGGCCTACGGTAGAGAAATTAACATCAAATTCTCTGGCAACAGCTCTGGTGGACATTCCTGCAGTCAGCATGCCAATGGCATGCTCCTTCAAAACTTGAGACATCTGTGGCATTGTGTTGTGTGAGGAAACCACATTTTAGAGTGGCCTTTTATTGTCCCTAGCACAAGATGCACCTGTGTAATGATCATGCTGTTTAGTCAGTTTCTTGATATGCCACAACTGTCAGGTGGATGGATTATCTTGGCAAATGAGAAATGCTCACTGACAGGGATGTAAACACATTTGTGCACACCATTTGAGAGAAATAAGCTTTTGGTGTGTATGGTAAATGTATGGGATCTTTTATTTCAGCTCATGAAACATGGGGCCAACACTTTACGTTGCAATTATATTTTTGGTTCAGTGTAATTGTATCCATTGGCATGTTATAATTTCAAGATATAAAGAAGGTAATGTTCCATGAAGAAATATTGTGTAGCTTTCCTTCAGCTGTTTAAAGGTATTTTTGCAGTAATGGAAGAAATTTAAAATGATTTATCTTGCTACATCCATTTTAGGACTTCTAAATTAATTATAAATCACCATTCATTGATCCTGGAAGAATATAATTTATGTCTCATGAGCTTAGATCAATGTTGTACCCCATCAGAACCCAACATATAAGCTTGTTTTACTCCAATGTTAGGAAGCAAAGTAAATGTAAACAAACACTATATGGCCTCAAAACCTGGTTAAAACTATAATTGTGATATCATGGGTTGTCAGTTTTGCAACCACAGTTTTGTATTTGAGTGGTTTACACATCCCTCAGTATTTCTACCTAAACAGGGACGGGGACAAAACTATTGCACATGTCTTGCTCTTTCTTCTTGGCGTTTCAGAGTAGGGCACCGATTAAAGGTGTTATCTTTTGGGGATAGCATTACAGGCGTGGTAGATGCACGTCGCTTAAATCGAATGATAGACGGAAAGAAGGAACTAAGCCTATCGGTTTTCCTGTCGTTTGATGAAGTGGTTCTCCCGATTTATGTAAAAGTTGGGTATGTGAAATATTCTGTGAGACCCTATGTACAGAAATTGGACACGTGGAAAGTGTAAATAAATAAATGTGTAGTAGTTGAAGAGTCAGATTAAGCATGTTTCTGTAGTTGTGAAAGGAATCACGTTCCCAAATCCCCGGAGTGCCCTGTAAGGATGAAGGTCGCAGTAGCTAGGCTCAGGACTATCAAGCAGGTGTTATATGTAGAGACAGTGAAAATTGCTGAAGGGGTGAGTAGAGTAGAGATGGTAGTGGATGTCCCACATCTGGAGTGAATGCCATCTAGGAGAAGGATCCCGACACACGAACAGTGAAGAAGGTGGACTTTGACTAGTGCAAGTGAACGCAACAAACGAATCAAAAATCTAATTAGAAGCGGCAAATAGGTTTCTGGGTCTTTACAGCCGAAATGTTACACGGACTACTGAATGAAGAGGTTGCTGTGCTGTGTATGGATCTGAATAGGCATTTAAATCCAACTGAAGGAGTACAGTGTTTTGTTTGAAATGTGCGTGCATTTGCTTAGTGTTTTTGTTGTTGTTGGTAATTAGTATGATTTTTTTCATCCAAAAACATATTTTGTTTTTTGGGGTATTTTTACTACCTCGTAGAATAGGTGGCGGCAATACATCTAATGAGTGTAGTCTGCCAATAAACCTCGAAGAAGAATACGAGCAAGGCGCATGCGGTGTTTGTGTGGGGCTTTTGCTAGCTTAGCCGTGTAACAAGCTGTGCATCCCTGCGCGAAACGATCAACCAAATAGGCCTTATTCTAACATCGGAAGCAGGCTACTGTAGTTAGGTATCTCTCTAATTCTTTGTTGTGTTATATTTTATGTTAGAGTTAGGTCAGGTCGTTGTCTATATTAGTTAGCTCAACTAATCCACATAAAATGACTGATCAATCATCACTGCTGCTTCGAAAACAACTGGCAGGTAAAATAGCTCGCTACACAACCGTTAGCTAACTTAACGTTAAACTACCACGCTTTTTACCGTTAACTTTCTACCTATAACGTTAGTGACTAATCACTTAGTAGTCGAATTATGCTGGTTTTTGCTTGTATTGAATATGTCAATTTAGCTATTTACAGCTATTAGCTACGCAATGCAAATTCACAGCTGATAAATGTTTAGCTAGCTAACGCGTGACATACCACTTCTTTGCTTGTAGTTAGCTAGCAAGCTGGCTAGTTAACTAGCGAAACACAACATTGATAGTAACGTTAACACGTTAGTAGCTAATTTGCTAAGGCTTGTGGAGTAGTGTACCAGGTACGTCACTTCAAAGCCAGCTGTCTAAAACTACATACATTTCCATTGTAACTCGTTAGCTAACTAACAAAGTTATTTGAATTCCAGTAGGATGTTTGAGAAAAGCTTGACAACACGCACGGCTAACGTTACAAGTAAAGCACATTTTCCAGGCTGGGGTATTGGGTAACGTCAGTGTGTTTGTTTAATCTTTTTAGAACTCAACAAGAACCCCGTGGAGGGATTTTCTGCCGGTCTCATAGACGATGATGACATCCATCAGTGGGAGGTGGTCGTTATTGGCCCTCAAGATACATTATTGTGAGTATGTTTTACTAACTTTGTGTGTTTGGAAAAGTCATTTGCTACCGTCCATCTGATTTGCAAATGGTCTCATCTTCTCTTTACAGTGAGGGTGGTTTCTTTAAAGCCTACCTGACCTTTCCCCATGACTACCCTCATAGGCCCCCGAAGATGAAGTTCATCACAGAAATATGGCATCCCAATGGTAATTGGTTTCATGTGCAATTCTTACTTACTTAGGCCTTTTGTATTCCTTGTGGAACATAAGCCATCGTGGAATGCTTTCATCCCTTTCTGTGCTCGCTCCACTTTCACACCTGCTGCCAAACTAACCCAGATTTAGATGCTAGATTGTGGAGACAATTTATAGATCGGCAGGTAAGGGTGCTCTCGAGCGGCTAGGTGTTCTTTACTCTTCGGCCATCAGATTTTCCACCAATGGACACCACTGCACTCTGTACTGCTCTGTAAACTGGCCCTCTCTGTATACCGGTGCAAGACCCACTGGTTGATGCTTATTTATAAAAAACATATTGGGCCTCACTCCTCCTGTCTGAGATGCCTACAGCAACCCTCATCTTCCAGCACCCATTCTGACAGTCACATTCTGTTAAAGGCCCACATCCCTGGATCGCTCCTCTTTTCAGTTCCCTACAGCTAGCCACAGCAACGAGCTGCAAAAAAACACTCAAACTGGACAGTTTTATCTCCATCTCTACACTCTTGATACTTGTGGCTGCATCATGTTTTTGTCTCTAAAATGTTGTGCTGTTGTCTGTGCCTAACAATGTTTGTGTTGCCATGTTTTGTCTTTAGGTCTCTTATGTTGTGGTGTCTCTTGTTGTGATGTGTGTTTTGTCCTACATTTAAATTGTTTATCCCAGCACGCCCCCATAGGCCTCTTGCTAGGCTGTCATTGTAAATAAGAATTTGTTATTTGACTTGCCTGGTTAAATGAAGGTTAAAAATAAAATGTGCTATCCTCTCTAGGCCTAGCGATGTCAGACCATCTGCTCTGTGCTTGGTCTCTAGGTGGTTTTAGGTCTTCCTATTTAGCGTTTGCCTTATGTGTTTTATGTTAGGGCCTGTTTTGTGATTGATTTATTGTTTCTTCTTGGTGTGTGTCCTATCCAGCACCGCTTCCTCCTCTTAAGTTGTGCTTCTATTGGGACCTGTTTTTTAATTTCCCACAGCCAGATGTTGCTGATGCAGTCTGGCCAGTGGACTCCCAGAAGTCGAATAAGATGGTGTTTAATGAATGACTTTAGTTTGTTCAGCATGTTCGTAGTAGGTATCCATGTTTCAGATCCGTACAGAAGAATGTATTTGACATTTTGAGTTCGTCTTCAGTTTTGTTTCATGTGCTATACATCTAGCCAAAGATCTGTGTTTGTGTCCTCCCCCTCTCCTCCCTCTCTCAGTGGCAAAGAATGGTGACGTGTGTATCTCCATTCTGCATGAGCCCGGAGAAGACAAGTTTGGCTATGAAAAGCCTGAGGAGCGCTGGCTGCCCATCCACACTGTAGAGACCATCATGATCAGTGTCATCTCCATGCTGGCCGACCCGAACGGCGACTCACCCGCCAACGTGGACGCAGCCGTTAAGTCCCATAAATTCAAACATACATCCTCACAGACAGGGGAAACATGCGTTCCATTCAGTTAGAAAAAGCTGAAATTATGGTGCTAGTTTGTTTTTATTGTCTCGATGTGAAATTTCACTGCTCATGATTTGTCTTGATATTTGGTAGTGGTGAAGGATACTCCACCATTTAGTTGATTGTAGTGATTGTTAAACCCAGGGTTTTGATGTACAGTTGTATTGTGCCCTGCAGAAGGAATGGAGAGAGGATCCTTGCGGAGAGTTCAAAAGGAAGGTCGCTCGCTGTGTACGAAAGAGTCAGGAGATGGCGTTTGACTAGGCCCCCTCCTCGACACAAACCCAGTGAGTTCCTTTCTGGATCCACACAGCTATAATTTCACACTCATGTTGCAGAAAGTGAGACCCATTCAGTGCCTTGGTTGGTCACTAAATAGTCTTCCATTGTGTTTCCTAGTCAGTCTTGATGCTCCTTTGTCTGTTATATTTTATGTCTGCAAGCTAACTGTTTTTTCTTTTTTAGCTGAAATTTTTACCTTGGCGGATACATCATGTCACTCTTCAATAAAGACTTTTGCACCCGTGTTCTGCTCTTAGGAAGATGTGGAATAAAAAGCCAACCCTTTTCTTTAGTTGTGTAAATAGGGTCAAGTAAATGTGTGTAGATAAACATCCCCCTCATGGTTATTGTCCAGTTCTCACCTTATACTTATTTATTTAGATGATCATGACAATTCAAGATGTATTTGTTTTGATGAGCTTATTCTTTATTTTCAACCTGCCACTGAGCCATCTATTTTAGACTTGTCTCTTATGCAATTTTGGAGTTCAGAGTATTTGAAGAGATTGTTACCAACAAAGGCTTTCGTTGCCCGTTCTATACCCCTGGAAGCCCATCCCCTCAAGTGTTCTGCAAAGTCCTTTCAAAGAGGTCAATACACTCTGCTGCCTTAAGTTGTTTTCCTGTAAGCAAAGGAAACTGTCTCCAGTGATGTCAACATCTGTCTGGATACATTTCTTCTGTGTTTGATCAATATTTTTGGGGATAAACCAAAAACATTAGCATGATGAACAGAGAATATTTTTTGTAATAAAGATCATCTAAAATTTGATTGTAAATATGTACTGTACTTGATTCTCCTTGCTGTTATAGCTTAGATTTTTAGGGACATGTCAGTTTGCCCTCATGTACACAAGTAATTTTAGATTTGGCTCAGCCTTTTTGTTTTGTGTGTATGATGAATGAAGTGATGCCACTTTTGGTAAATGTTTACTCAAGTATAGACATTAGACTGGCCCTCCGCAACACAATATATCTAATGGAAGTGGCGATGGACAAGAAATAAAACTTGTAGCTCAATAGTTCTACCCATTCACCTGTGTGACGTGAAATTGTAGGCATTTACACCCACAGTTAATGTCTATAACTTGAGCCCAATAAAGTGTTGATTTACACAATTAACAAGAAAAATACAATGCTGTTCTTACATTTTCTCAGATCAACAGGGACACATTAAGCACCAGTTTAACGTGATCAATGAAACAATAGCACGTCCATGTACTCTCAGTATAAAATCATCTTAGCCACACGAAAGTGGAGGCCCGAAAAATCCATCTGCCTCACATTAGTTTAGAATAACCTCCAGCACTCCTGAGTTGTCTACTGTCCAGGAGCTGAAAGGCTTTTGTTCATGAATTGTTTCTTGACAAAGCACATCCACCACTGAAAAAAAAAAGGTCACAGTCCAATTAAGTAATCTGCAATTTCACTTTATTGTCAATGTTAGTACTTGAGTACACTTGGGATTTAGTGTGACAGATAGGGAAGTCAAATATTAGTCTCACCTTGCTGGGTTTGTCTGTCTGGGGGTCAAACACACGGTCACACAGCCTCAGCCCCGTCTCCTGGCGGATCTGCTGCAGGTACGCCCTCATTGTCTCTGATCAGGGACAACCAGAAACCAATAAGATCAATTAAAAATAAGTGATTAACGTACTACTGGCATTCCCACATCTCATCCTGCAAGGACTTGTGCTAATGCTCCTTACCCTCTTCCTGCTTGTTGCTGGGCTTTGCATACATGGCGTTGAGCGGGAAGCCAGGTTCTCCAGGGATGGGGAAGTTAGTGATGCCCAGAGTGTACATTTCCTTCTCTCCCTGACCCCTGGAGCTGCACTGTAACAAAGAATTTGGGAGGGGAGTTCACAATACAAATGTCTTTCTTTGCATTATTCTGAGGACCTAACATTCTATAACTTAGGGAGCGGTTATTTGGATTCATTAGCCATTTAGTTCATTTGAAAATCATGTTGGCAATCAAATCAGATTCAGTTACCTTCTGTAGCTTCTTCAGACATTCAGAAATGTAAAGGGTGACGTAGATCAGAGTCCTGTCTGCCTCGTTCTGGGAAGGGGGACAGGTTGTTAACTCCAAGAATACACCAAGCCTTTTGTATTCTCATTACTACTGACTTTAGTCTATCTGTTATCTGATAACAACATGAATAGGTGTATGCGAGCAGAGCCTAGTTTCAGTCACCATCCAACTTAGTTAGAATGCTAACAGAGCTATGAGAAGATTGTATTGCCGATATTGTAGTGTCAATATTCAGAGGCAGGCTGGGGCATGTTGGAAAACTAGGGCCAAAGCACTGTAGCAAGAGGCCTAAATGATAGGTACTGTAAAAAAATAAAAAGTAACTTAATTACAACATAGACAGTATTCCTTACATGTCAGGTGACTACTTTTACAGTCACCATTTTACTCATAGACAATAAAATAATTCAGTTTTCCTTTACCTTGATTTCATAATTCTTAAAGAAGACGTTGGCTTTGAAATAGTAGATGGCCTCCTCAATGATGTCAGAATCTTTGGCTGAAATAACACGAGTATTGAGTATACAGGAAGTTAGGGAATGATGGACAAGTTCTTCAAAATAAAGAGAATCAACACGCGACTGACTCATGACACCAAATAAGGAAGAAACATGCCCCACCAGGCAACCAAAGTCAGAAGCGAATGAAAAAAACTGATGTGCAGGTTGAGAGTATGGATAGCTCAATTATAAAATCACAGAATACTTGTTCGTATCACACATGAACTTTGTCCATTATTGTAGCCTATTTTTCTAAACACCATGTGTGGATGGTACGAGTTTGCAAGCTGAAACGTACTCTCTTTTGCTGCAGGGCCCTTGAACTGGGTTTTTAGTGGCAGCATAGCCATGTTCCCCACCATCTTGGTGTCCCCATCCATCAAGCCAGAGTGGTACGCCTGCGAAGCAAATTGAAAAAGTTGATGTTTGTATAGTATAATGGCCCTTTCGTGAGATTAAGAATGTGTTCTTAACTGTCTTGCCTAGTTAAATAAAAAAAATAAACAAGATGAGAAGCCAGTGCACCTGATAGCTGTCAATAATACTAGTAGTTACAAAAGAGCAGATTAGCTAGCTAATTTAGAAATTAGCCATATTAGCTGCAAGCGCTAACATGTTAATTTGCTAGTTTTCATTTAAACTGGCAACTAGTCTGTCTCACTATCATGCAATATTGTACATCAAATTACGTAGCCAACTTCTTCTGGTGAGGTAAAGGCATCACCAATAGCTAGCAATTCTACCGTCTGTACATCATTAGGGTGCATACACGCACAATTATCATACAACTAATCCAATTTCAGTATTACTACACACTTGATAAAGGTTGTTCATTTAAGAGGTGGTCATAATATTGTAATTTACTTACCGGCATTTTAAGAAATAAATGTCAATCTTTTAACCAAGCAAAATAAAAATGTTTCGTTTGCCAGAACACTGCTTCCGCCTGTCCCACCCAACAGAATTACAGGAAGTAGACAGATGCGGTGTGTATAATATTTGAATGGCCACAGGGTGGTGCCAATTTAACATTTTCATAGCAATACTTGTGTGAAAACTGTTTTACAATAGTTTTTATTCAAAAAAAATATAATCCAAATATTCCACGGGGGGGGAGGGGGTTGCAATATCAGGGTCACAATACACTATACACAATCTTAAAATGATAACTAAAACATTTTTAAACAGACATAATAAGTCTATAAATAAATAATTATGTGGCATGATACTGCAATTAACATTTCCCTCTGACCATCAAATGTTATTCTTTTCTTTCTGGGCCTCTTATGTCACCTCTCAGTCCTCTACTTTGTCCTGAAATAAATCATCATAATTTGTGTTGTCAGGCTCCTCCTCAGGCTCCTAAGGACAGAAAAACAAGTAAAGTGAGTGAAAGGTTTTAAGTAGTTGGGAGCGCACTTAGTATACTTAGAAATGTAGTACATTACTTCCAAAAGCAGGATTATAGTTAAGCACTAGGCATACGTTTCAGTCCACATAGTGGATTTTTATGTACTTACCTTTGGCTCCTTGAACTCCAAGTCTTCTCCGTATTGTATGGAAAAGTCAATGTGCTGAAGCACTATGTTGATGCCTTCCTCATCTGTGCGGTCAAATGGCAGGAATCTCACCATGCTGTAGTCATCAATCTGGAAAACAAACAAACATATATATATTTTAAATGAATTCCAAATTCAGAAATCATTCAAAATCATTAACACCATTGCTGCCTTTTCTCTGAGCGTGGCTGTGTGCACAGCAGGAACTTACCAAGCCACAGATGGCTTTGGTCAGCTTCTTGAACTTCTTGCTCCTAATGGTGACAGAGTTGTCCTCCATCATTGAGTACATGTCTGGGTCCAGGTATCTGCATGGAGAGAGTGAGATCTGTCAGTGTCAGCCAATACAGGTCCGCTAACCATGTGCATAGGATGCATTCAGAGCCAGACACACAAAATCAGATAAACAAAGACCACTGTGACAGATAAACACATAAAAAGGAGGAATTCTTTCATTCTGGCACCTACTTTTCAATTTCCTTTTTGGCCTTGGGACTCAGCAGGTCCATTTTAGTCATTATGTTGACTGTTGGAATCTCCAAAGACACCATGGCACTCAAAGCAGCCATGATACCAGAGATGAACTGGGATGGGAGAAAATTGCAATTAACTTCAAATACTACTGTCAGAGCATATTATTGACAGAGTAAAAGGCAGCATGATCAGGAATAAAGTGGGTTAATAGTGGCCAGATTACCTTGAAGGTCTCCACCATGAACTGCGAGTCTACCAGGAAGACGCCACAAACACGGAATTCCCATTGCTGGAGCTGCTCTACGAGCTGCCTCATCACAGGGAGGTGTGTGTAGAGCTCTATTTGACCTGCAGACATCAACAACCCGTCATAATTTTAGTTAATACCACTCACTACAACATCAGCACAAACTTCTCAACAACTATGATCATCATGTTCAAAATCAGATCCATCAAAGTCCTTGCCCCTCTCTATGAATAGCACTTTACCAGGACAGTCAAACAGTATGTAGTCATCCTCCACGTGGCCCAGGCTCTCCTCCAGCCAGTCAAAGTTGTTGGCAAAGTACTCCATGCAGAACACCAGCCCTCCATTTGGGCCGAACCTCAGTGACTCATCCTCCATCACGTCATCCACCATAATCAGCTCCCGGATATCTGAGGGTAGAAAAACAACCAGTCAGTGCCACTCATTGTAATATAAACAGGACTATCACAGAACTCCCCAGAGATGTGTTTTACCTGCCATGACCGGGTAATCAAAGTGTTCAGCGGCTGGGTCTAGGTTGACCACCTGTACAGAGCGGTTTATGGCTTCTGCATGCTGGATCAGTGTCGAGCAGTAGGTACTCTACAGATAGGGGAGATTAATAAACCACAGCGGACTGAAATATCTGTGGCAAAAACATACGTGATGATATGATAACTTTTAATAGGATAAATCAAGCAACATCTACAGTACAAGCACATTAGAAAAGTGCTGGAACTGCATTTCTGACACTGACAAGTCATGGTCAATGGCAGTGCATGTAGCTCAGACCTTGGATGTTGCAACTAAACTAGCAAGCGCTAACTATAACTATTTTAATATGTGAATTGCCTTTAATTGTAAAGCATAGCCTAGCCCTTCTCGTTTAGCTACATTTTGGAATGACATGGAACAAACAGCAAACACTTAACGTTAGCTAGCTACCCACTGAAGCTAACAGTAACGTTTCAGTGTTGTGGATAGCTAACGACTTTAGCTAAAAACAAACAAGCTAGCTTAGTTAGTTAACTTACCTTTCCACTTCCCGCGGGGCCCATCACGAGTTGAGCATAACGAGGCATTTATACTATAATATCCCAAGGACTGAAACTACACAAAACAATTTTAGTCGCTTAATTATTAAAGAGTAATGTTGCTAAACCATGTCGGCGGCTACATTCACAGCTAACATGCTTGCAGGCAGAAGACATTCGCTAACTACGGGTATTGTGTGAAGACCAAAAGTTGTCGTTCGAGTGAGCAGTAGATTTTCACGCATGCGTACAAATAATCTTACCTACACGTCAATGTCAAGAATCGACAGCAACTTAGATTTTGTCAGTCAATATTATTGCTACTTCTGGTTTTGAATAAAAAAAAAACAGGTGATATTTGCTGAAAATGCCAAGACTATGTCAGAGTGCATCGGATGAAACACGATGATGGTATCTTGCCAAAAATGTATGGCTGTCTCAGTGCAATAATGGTCTTGATGTCATTCTCCAATATTATCTGCTTTGAACACTATATAGGACAAATTACATTGCACGTTTCTAATCATGTGTCTATGTCCCTTATTGAAATAGTACAATTAATTATTTTAAATGTTATATTTAAATGTTATAGATTACATTCGTTTATAGCGTTCAATTAAATTTAACATTGACATAAAGTAATAGAATAGGTCAATTCACTTCGTCAATAAATACATTCAATAGGTCAATTCAAGGACTTTAACCAGACAATGAAAATACCTATTTTCTATTGTAGAATTTCATAATTCAAAGAGAGGTAACTTTAGGAAAAACAACATGTTTTCAATATCATGATATGTGTAGATTGTAATCTGAGACGAGTTTTTCTAATGGGGACTGTGGCAGCGCATTAAATTTACGGGAAAATTGAGATTACAAAATAACCAATAAGCATTAGAATTATGTGGAAAGGCAAGTATATTAGTGAGGAACATCTTCATCAAAATATTTCAAATATCAAAATGAATAATGGTGCATATTGGCAGGCAGCAGTGTGTTCAGTGGTTTCCCTTGGAGTTACAGCCGCTCTTCTTGCTAGGGCCACTCCTCTTGGTCAACATCAAGCTCCAAGGCAACCAGACCCTTAGTCTCAGTAGGAAAGCAAAACCATATTGACATTAATGCATAATGTTGTAGTGTTTTCCTAAAGCCGTAGGAAGGCTCAAATCACTGGGGGCTCATGCTGTCCATGTGGGGTCAGACGACATTAGGAACGCTAGCTTGGAACTACTGAAAATGTATTTTAAAGAATTGATTCCCACTCCAAAAAGCAGCAAATTAATTCAGGCCCGATGCAATCACTGGGCCACGTCTGTGAAAGATTCAGCAGGCTACTGGCATGTCACACTTGGCTAAAAGACTACAGCATTTGGGGCTGACACCAGGACAGAAGCATTACATATCCACGATTGCTGATGCTTACAGAGCATGCACATAAACTCATCCAGAAACATGACCTAAAATGTGCTTCACAGATGCATCAGGACAGGGAAAACTAGTGGTTACTCTATAACCATGGTGGACACATCCTACAAGGAGGTTGGGGGACAGTGAAGTACTACAATGATGATGATGTTTAAGATTGGTGGTCATACCTGTTTGAGGCATAAGAAAAGTGCTCATAGGATTCACATTTTTTTTTTGTAGGTTCCATAAGGGAGAAGGTCCGAGTCCTAGATGTGCATCCAGAGGTTGGATGAACACCTATGTTAAGTCATGAGACAAATTAACATCATTCCAAAATTCACAGCAAGACCACGCCTCGACCACATTGTGGACCAAAGGACATATGGGTAAACCATTCTACCAAATATCCCCAATCAACAAATGAGGTGTATGGTGTTTACTTTTTTAGAATCTGATGTCAAAAACTGTCTTTTTTTGCCTGTTGTTAACCCTACAGGACATCACCAGGTTATTCTGTGTCGAAAGACAGGAAATCTAAAAAGCAGGACTAAAGTCCTCAAGGCAGTTTTTTACTCCATGCTTACATCTGTGCCTTTATCAGTGTTCATAAAAAGACAACCTGGAGTTAAATGGCTGATGACTGAGTGAATGCATGAGCTCACTGTCTATGGGGGAGCAAGACGACTTATTCTCAATCATATGACTGCATCGCTCATTTGTTTTCAGTGTTTTTACATGTGGTGTAATTTTCTTTAAGTGTTAAAGGGATACTTCGGAATGTTGGCAATGAGGCCTGTTATCTACTTCCCCAGAGTCAGATGATCTTGTGGATATCATTTGATGTCTCTGTGTCAAGTTTCGCGAGCCAATGCTAACTAGTATTAGCGCAATGACTGGAAGTCTATGGGTATCTGCTAGCATACTTCATTGCCAAAATCCTGAAGTATCCCTAAAAGTGTTTTCTTTGTCTTACAATTTAATATGAACAGGTGGCTGAGAATGAAATGGGATTCTTATTGTGGGTGAAATTAGTAAGAGAAGGCTCACTACAGGAAAATAAAAGGCCATGGAGCTACATGTACTTACAGGACATTTTACATGACAATACATAAAATTCAAAAAGTGGCACCAAATATTTATTTGAATGACATTATGCAAACGCGTGTGACAATTGCATTTTTTAAATGTATTTTTACAGACACCACATGGTGGGTGGAACACATTCCAATGCGGATGACATAAAATATTATACATTTCTTTATAGAGTTAAGCTAGCAAACAGTTATGGTAGAGCATTTTTTGTGGTTATGTAGTTGGAGCTGCAGGTAGAAAGGAATGAAACAATACACTGAACGACAGCACCCCTTGCCTCACCCCTCCCTTTTCAGCCCTGGGTTTAGGATTTCTTGTACTCAATCCTCTCCACTTTGACGTCATCTCCTATGAGCTGGTATACGTACGTCACCACTGTGGATGCTTGGATGTCCATCAATACAAAAGATGGGATGATGTTGCTGAGGAGAAGCCAAACAGGGGAGAGGAATGCTCATATTTACACACCAGTGTAATGCTAGCAGTTAGCAGTCACTTTAAAAACATCTGCTAAATGACCCAATAAATATGTCAACGGCTTAATTTGTAGAAATTCCACCATTACCTTTCCAGTGCATTGTAGGCTCCAGTTGCTGAGCCAGGGTTGATGTAGAACTTGTTCTCGTTTTCGAAGGCCTC
Organism: Oncorhynchus mykiss; assembly: GCF_013265735.2. Taxonomy (NCBI): domain Eukaryota; kingdom Metazoa; phylum Chordata; class Actinopteri; order Salmoniformes; family Salmonidae; genus Oncorhynchus; species Oncorhynchus mykiss. The sequence continues at coordinate 26,887,023 of NC_048569.1, read as the reverse complement.
AAACTTGTGTGTGTGTCCAGAGATGAGGATGTCGACGTCGAGCTGCCTCTGCAGCAGGGCCAGGCTTGCCATGTCCCCCCAGGGGATCACCTGGTGCCCATGGATCAGGCCGATCTTAAACTGACCTACTGTCACCACCTTCTGCTCCGGGTAGTTCAGGTTCTATAGGGAAGAGAAGGCAGAAAACACCACAGCTCATCCACTTTCCTTACCCATTAAAAGATTATACATTCATTTTGATATAATGGATTATGTAATAAAGCATAAGGGAAGCGGATATAAAAACCTCATCAAAGTCTCCCCTGACAATGTGTACGTCCCCAGCCAGTGTCTTCAGGTAGTCATAGCTCTCCTTGGTGCAGAGGTTTCCTGTACAGAGGATGTGCTGGATCTTGCCTGGCACCAACAGCTTCTTAAACTTGGCTGGTAGGGTGTTGCATCGGTGGGGGATGTGCAGGTCACCTAACACCAGGACCAACTGGCATCAAAACAGTGGATGGAGAGATGAGATATGTTGGCAGTTACAGGAGGGAGCTGTCATACTTACAAAATGTAGGCTGTCCATTAGGAGGATGACATCAAGTTTGGAGTCGATACCATTTAAACTCAGTCAACTCAGGAAATGAAATTCAACATGTGACTTGCAAATGTTCAACTAGTCTGTCGTATTGAATTTCAATTCATCTTAAAAATGCCACAACTTTGGTTCTTGAGTTGGAAGAGAACTAAGTTCTCGAGTAGGGTATATCAATACTCCATGGTAATTAGAAGATTGTTGCCAATTTGATCAAGGACTAAAGCTTGTCCCATTCCGCAAAATACTCTATCCGCACAGATATATCAGTTTGTCTGAACAGCGACGAACAAATAATTAAGGCGTATTTATTTTTCCACATCACACATTAGAAAGGTCATACTACATCACCAACCATCCAGCAAAGGGTGTGTACCCAAAATAACAGTTTGTTTTTAGAGTTGCCTCTAAATGTATCAAACAGATTGCTCAATATCCTCACCTGAATGCATGGCAACATTCTTGGTGTGTATGTGTGTTAGTATGGAAAATGTCTTTATTACCAGGACATCATTATAAGGCTAACCCTTAGAGTTTAGCGAGGTATGGAGTGTTACAATGACAGGCATCCCTCCATTAGTCTGCAAAACAAGCCTCCAGAAGAGGTAGAACAGGCAGAGTACAGGTTCCAACAGAGAGCGTGCACTTACCCGGTGACCAGCCTGAATACAGAGCAGAAGATTGGAGAAGGGGTAGGGTGGGTAACAGGGGTGGGAAGCAGGATGTATGTGGAGAGATTGACATGAAGCAAGATCAAAGATAGGAAATTAAAAAATAAAACCAGGTGGGAAAATAGTGAAAACTTAAATAAAAAATTAAGGAAACATTCCAAACAAATAAGTGTTAGTAAGGTGACAATAGATGATAGCCTTAATTGTTAGTGGGTTGCAAGTAAGATCATAACTATAGCGTGAGTGATTATAGTAGTGCCCCTACCAAACACTAACGTTAGGTTTGTGCACTGACACAAAATGTCAAAAGGTCCATAAAGTTTAAATCAAACTAAAATGACTGAATTTAAATACGTAACTTGCTGCGATGAGTAGGCATGAGAAATGACATGGTGGTAGCTAAACAACCAGAGAAAATGAAGAAATCACCTGCTAGCTGAGACATGGAGAAGGAAATTAGCTAACGTTAGCTAGCCTACTCGAGCAAACTCAATCTCATCACACAGATTCACAGACAATGACCAATTTAAAGTAGAACCCAATGCAGATTGAAATGGTGATTGATTTGAGCAGTACTGCGTTGTTATTCAGACCACTTTTTTGTCATGTGATCATCGTTCATCCATCCATCTCGGGCTAGCTAGCAGACCAACATGCTTTATATGCTGGGATCTAGAGATAAGAGTTTACGGTCACAACGCAATTAGTCCATACATCCACATACAAGCAATGTTCACGAAAAATAAACAAGGTAAAAAAAAATCTAATATTTACTTTATTTTCACTTACCATCGTCTATTTTGCTGTGTTGGGCTTCAGGAAGCAGCTACGCAAGAAAACGTAATGACGTTAACAAGTAAGTCATGCAATCAGCCAATGAATGCCGGGCAATCTTACGGAGGCCAATGTAGAACATACTCGAATGTGAGCAAGGTGGATTCCTGCCATTCTTTTTAATTCATTGCTTTACTTTCTCTCAATGCCCACATTCGAATGCATTATAGACATAATGCATAGAGTTGTGAATGTATCTTTCAAGTGCTACTCCCTCCCTGTCAAACCTTATTTAAATTCTGTATAAAATTATATCAGTCTCACAGAGATTGCAGACATTCATACCAATGAGTCAACAGCTACAAAACATTGTAAATCTTATCTGACAATAAGCCTAAATTATAAACACAGCTCACAGTTTTCTAGAAAGGTTTATTGGGGTACAACTAATTCCAAACAGAAATATGTAATCGTGGATGTGGAATGAAAAGGGGATATGGGGGAGACAGTGAGGTCCAGAGAGCTAGGTGTGCGAGTGTCCTGGGGTTGTTTGTCTCTACTCTAGAGAGAAGTTCAGGCCCAGCACCCCCACCCCCCCAGAGCCCTGCAGCAGCTGGGTGGCAGGGTCAAACTCCAGCGGCACAGTCTTGCTCTGCTTATGCTTCAGGTCCCGCTCCATCAGCTGTGTGCACAGACACAGAACCACATTCCATCAACAACATGATCAAAGCCATGCATGTACACATGTATGCACACAATTTACAGTGACAGACACCAAAACACTGACAAAGTAACATGCTAACAAATGATAAGACATTACAATTGAGATTAATATCCTCACCAACAAAGTAAAACCACTTGGGAATGTGAATCACCATGAGGACCAAAAAGTGGACGAAAGGACATTCAGAGTTTGGTCATGTCACCTCACCTCATAGGTGGATAGCTCCAGCAGCTCACTGATGGCATCCTCCTGTTGTGAAAGTGGCTTGTTGATCGCCATGGCAGCCGTGGCCACATCAGGGTGGTAATGCTTCTGCAGGGTCTACACTCAGGAGAGCAGGAGGGGAAAGTGAAGAGCACAGTGAGTTTGGCTGTGTTCATCTCTATGTATCATGTTCTTGTTTCTCTGGATACCCCTACACACCTGAATCTCCCACAGGCTGCTCTCCAGGGCGTGGCACTGGGAGGGGTCCTCCTCCTCCATCAGGTAGGGGTCATCACAGGCTTCTGTCCAAACACACAGGAAATGACAAGCCATGTCAAACAACCTATCTATTGGAAAGCCTTTTTAAGACCTAGCCTATATGTCAAACCACCACATCAACATTATCATCACAATCAAATGAATTCATTCCCATCTCCAGACAGGTGAATGTATGGGGTGAAATGGGGATACTTACCGTCTGCTCCACTAGGCCGGTGAATGAGGACTCGGCAGGCAGGGTGGCGGCGGATCAGGTTGCAGATGAAGGGCAGTACCATGAGCAGAACAGCAGGTGGCGCCGTGAGGGCCAGGCGGGACAGACGCTTGGCAAACGCTGCCACCAAGTAGACTGGCAAGTGACTGGAGAGAGAAAGAAAAGACACCATGGACAAATAGTTGATAACTGTTAACTGATTTACAGAAAGTGTGATGATAAAATGCCAGTCATCGATAGTTAATGGAGTGAACATGACAGAGAGGTCTTACGTGGAGGAGAGGAAGAGGTTAGCTAAGTGGAAGAAGCGTGCTCTGTACTTCACATGGAAAACAGAGGGCTCCAGCAGGCTGTACAACTTCTTGTAGAAATCAGGATAATCTCTGCAAACACACAGGCACACACTTAAACAGTTATTACTAGAATAGTCACTTGACTCATGTGTTGAGGGAAAGTAACTCCAACGTAAAAATATTCAATAGCTAGGACCAGGTTTTTTTTGTTCCTATGATAGTGGGTAATGTCTACCTCTGTTTAAATAGTTTGCATCCAATGCAAAAACCTAAACCTTCAGAAGCTGAGGAAGACCATGTTTGCTGGTTCAGTACCTTCTGCACTAAGAGTGTGGAATACTCACAGGTTGTGCTGATGGATGAGCACAAACAGGCCATTGAGAGCCAGCAGACTGATTGCCCCTCCTGTACAGACACAGAAAAAACAATATACAAGGAATTAACTTTCCCAGTCGTACAAAATAAAGCTACACAGAATGCCACTTTGGGTGATGAGTATGGCTGTATTACAGACGTTCTAACACACGTATGGTTACAGTACACCACAAATAATATATTTCTCGTAGTACTCTTCTCTTTCAGTACAGTGTGGCATCTAGTCAGATTGTTCTATAGGTGACAAACTATGGAAACTCAACTCACCAACATCATAGGCTGCAGTCAGGAAGTCGATCATCACTGTGGGATTGCTTATGTGGGGCAGGATGGAGTCATGGAGGATCACCAGCACCTTCTTGTACATGCTGCTGGGCAACTACAGGGTATGAAAGACATGAGACTGAAAATCTGGGACTCTAGACTGGAACAAAAGACAAGTTCAAAGGTGGTCTATATGTTAAAGTGGATCTTATACCTTATACTTCAGAAACCCGAGCCACAACCGCTCAAAGGTACGCTTGTGTTCCTGATGGGAAGGAGAGATAATCATTACATTCACAGTTATAGCAATACTTCAAATCATGAGACACAAAAAGCATGTTTTCTCCAGATGATAGGGGGCTTTGCTTACTTTTAGTTTGGCTGCTTTCCAGTCTTCATGTTTAGCTGTAAAATGAACCAAGGGGCAAACAATCACACAATAAGTTAAGCCTGAGGCTGCGCAACAGAAGGAAGTCTGGAAGCTTCTTCCCCAGAGCTAAAGAACCGAATCACGTTCTGTGTATGTGTTATTTTACGCACACCTTTTTCTCCGTAGCTGCTGCTCACCCTCCCTTCACATTTCTCACTTAAGCCCCCCCCCCCCCCAACAAAAAAAACACTACAACTTTGACTGCCTGTCTGCCTCGCCAATGTTTGCAATGATGATGAAAAAATAACATGAAATCGCTATTTAGACTGCCTGTCTGTTGTGCTTACGTTTTATAATAGCCTACTGTTACAACAGACAAAGTTTGTTAAATAATCTTTTCTACAACATGTCGAAGGTTGCCGGCTACACCAGACAAAGACGTCCGATCATCGCTCCTGAGCAGCTAAAACACATCTGTGCGTAGAGAATCCCACGCATACACAGAAGCTTCAGGTGTTTAGCTGAAGAGGCATCCAGAGAATTTGGCAACTCAGCCACTCGGATAATTTAATGGCACCTTTGCACAAGAATGGTGATGGTGCATAAAGATGGAGGAATTCAGAAATGACATCATTGTTTTTAACACTACCCACAGAGTTCTTAAACTACGGCGCACAGCATGGTTCAATGTACCAGTAAACCAGCACAATTTACTTTTTTGTTTTTTCAAATTGCTACTGTCTTGGAGCTAGAATTCGGGCCATGTATACAGTGCTAATGCTGTAAAAAAAGCTGAGCAATGTACAATACGGCGAACTAAGCATTTGTGCTAAGTACACGGGGGCCTCCATCTTTATGCACCTTCCCCATTGAAAAATATGGACAATTTTAAGAACATGTTGCATACAAGTTACTAAAAATGCATTGTTTTCATTTTAATATATAGAATAAGAGCAAAACAGCAGGCTGACCTTCCTGTTTGACCAGGTAGTTGGTGAGTTCTGACTCCTGGCTAGGCATGTTGATATTGGACAGCAGTGTGAACACGTTGTTCTGGTAAATGGGCATCACTGCCTGAAGAGACAAGACAAGACCATTCTAAACAAACAACATCAATCAGATATGACAGCCCAACACTTGAGCTAAGGCGTGGAGCACAAGTCAACTGAGGTGATTAAAGACAAAATAGTCAAGAATGTTAAAAATACATAACTGCTATAGAACAAACACCTAAACAAGTTACTTTACACCATCTCATTTAGAGCCTCCAAACAGACATTAGTCCTGGCGGGGCTTACCCCTTTGGTTTTGTCCATCACCCTGCCCACGTTTTCACGGACAGAGCTCATGACGTAGTAACGCACATCCTCCATATCCAGGTACTCCTGAAATCTGGAGATAAGAAGCGCCATATCCTCCTCCTGAGAGAGCAGCCGCTCCACCACTGCCTGTTCACAGAGCAACGGATCGTTACAGACAAAATCTCAATGTAACAGGTATGGGTCAGTTGGTGGAGCATGGCGCTTGTAACGCCAAAGATTGTGGGATCGATTCCCGCTGGTGCCACAAATACTAACAATGTCTGCACACATGACTAAGTTGCTTTGAATAAAAGCGGCTCATAAATGGCATAAATACAGGCGGTTCAGTTTCAAACTTGCATCTTTGGTGCGCAAATGCACCCTTATGACAGTTTAAATTGTGCAACATTTGTGCCAGGCAACTAACATGTAGTACAGTATTTAATTGAAACCCCTACCTGGATGAGTTCTCTTGGGAAGCTGTAGTGTTCACTCCAGTCCAAGTCTTGGAGGGGGAACTTTCCTTCCATGGAGGCAAACTGCATCAGTGCACACAGGGCACTCTCCTGCATCGGAATAAATAGCATCGTCAGCCCAAACACACAACATGACTAAATCTTTCATTTAAAATAAGTACATTTCACACACACCACACGTCACTAATGATTAGGACCAATGGTTTTTCTTTACCGTGTGACCAGACCCCAGAAAAACACCAGGCACTAATAAAATCAGAACTTATGAAGCAGCTGACCTTTTATTCTAGTGCCTAAATCAGACTGAGATACCAATTACTGGTATACAGTCTGAAACAAAGCACTGCAAAAAGTTTAATTACAAGCCAGAATGTTAAATAAAATAACATTTTAACTTACTTAAACGGTTGTCTGTGCAGTTGGTCCTTTAGTGGGTCAACATTTTTGACAAAATATCCACAGAAAAGTATTACTTACCAGACTTTTTAGAGTGCCAGTACTGCTGTTGAAATGTATACCCCTAGCACATGTGCAAAACCATGTAAACACCTGCAAGACTTCAGTTAGTGCATGTACTTCCGTCTTGTGCACGTGCTTTAGGTCAAGAACAAACAACTCTTGATTGCCACAGACTGAGACTTGCGTTTTGAAGTCGTTTTAATAAAAAAGTTTCCTGTGGATATTTTGTGTCAAATTTCAACCCACTGAAAGACAAACCTGATGGCCAATCGGCAGAGTACGTTCAAATATAATTTTATACAACATTCGTGACCGACAAGGGACATTTAGTTGTTTTTTTCCCCTATGTGCCACAATTGGGACTAACTAGGGCCTAGAGTTTTCTTAGCCTGGTTGCCAGTGTTTCTGTTCTCTCGCAAACTCCTATCCTCCTGAGTGATAAGGAGTAGGTAAGAGTTCAAACTGATCTGGGACCAAGCCAGTCTTCCCTCCTGGCCCTAACAATGAACTTTTGGTGTTGACAAAAAAGTAACTCGCCTTAATCTGGTATGATTCATGGCTGATGTGCTCCAGCAGCAGCTCCAAACAACCGTTGTATCGGTGACGCATGAACATGCAGTACTTCTCATCCGCACTGCGATCACCTGCCAGGACACAAAAAGTCAATCACCGGCATAGCCTGAGGCCCAAGCAACAAGACACCTAAAGGTTTTTTTTGTTTTTTTTGTTGCAAAGTCTAACTCTATAGATGTAACTGAACAAAAGACTTTCCCAAACAGACTACATATGTTGTCCTTGTACTTGGTGAGGAAATGCCACAGAAATACTGAAGAAAAATATTAAACGCAACATGTAAAGTGCTGGTCCCATGTTTCATGAGCTTTCACTAGCTTTAAGCACCAGGTGTCAGAGCAGCTCACAACATCTGTACATAGCCCATCTATAAATTGTACGAACAACTAGCTCTTCCCCTACTGTATTTATTTATTTTGCTCCTTTGCACCCCAGTATTTCTACTGTGCACACTCATCTGTCAAATCTACCAGTGTATTAATTGCTATATTGTATTTACTTCGCCACCATGGCCTATTTATTGCCTTCACCTCCCTTATCTCACCTCATTTGCTCACATTGTATATAGACTTATTTTTCTACTGTATTATTGACTGTATGTTTGTTTTACTCCATGTGTAACTCTGTGTTGCTATGTGTCGAACTGCTTTACTTTATCTTGGCCAGATCGCAGTTGTAAATGCGAACTTGTTCTCAACTGGCCTAACTGGTTAAATAACATTTTTTTTAAATGAGCTGAAATAAAAGATCCCAAATATGATCCATACACACACACACACAGAAAAGAATATTCTCCCAAATTGTGTGAACAAATTTGTTTACATCCCTGTTAGTGAGCATTCCTCCTGTATCAAGATAATCCATCCACCTGACAGGAGTGGCATATCAAGAAGCTGATTAAACAGCATGATCGTTATACAGGTGCATCTTGTGCTGGGGACAATAAAAGGACACTCTGAAATGTGCAGTTTTGTCACAATGCCACAGCTGTCTCAAGTTGAGGGAGCATGCAATTGGCATGTTGACTGCAGGAATGTCCACCAGAGCTGTAGCCAGAGAACTGAAGGTTCATTTCTCTACCATAAGCTGAATCAAACGTTATTTTAGAGAATTTGGCAGTACGTCCAACCGGCTTCACAACCACATCCGGCTTCTTCACCTGCGGGATAGTCCGAGACCAGCTACCCAGACAGCTGATGAAACCGAGGAGTATTTTTGTCTGCAATAAAGCCTTTTTGTGAGGAAAAAGCCATTCTGATTGGCTGGGCCTGGCTCCCCAGTGGATGAGCCTGGCTCCCACCCATGTGAAATCCATAGATTAGACCATAATTAATTTATTTAAATTGACTCATTTCCTTATGTGAACTGTAACTCAGTAAAATTGTTGAAATTGTTTCTCGTTGCGTTTATATATATTTTTAGTATACCTTTTTTTCTGGTTGCCAGATCTGAGGTTGCAGAGCAAAACTGATACTCACCACCAATCAGCAACTCTTCTTTGGGCAGTTGCCCAACATACAGCTCTCCCCTCTCCAACAACGTGCTGAACAGTTTAGTACATCCATCAATCGCACAAACAACGTTCTTCTCTTTCTCTGACTGAGGATGAAAGTGGGGAGAATGTGCATTGGTATGTAATATATATCGTCAATCACCATGAGAACCATGGGGCCAAATATTGGGGGGGGGGGCTAGCTAGCTTTCCAAAACCAAGAGGCAAAGCTAACATTGAACACGCACATTAGACCGTTTCTGTTGAGTTACATACCTGAAGATACTCAAGAACGTCGAACACATCGTTGGCATGTTTCTTGCTCTGAATAATCAGATCTACTTTACCGTTGATGTCTATTTTAGGTGTTTTCACATCATTTACGGTTAAGTTTTCCGAACTCACGTTGCACCTCCTCGAAGCCGCCATTTTTCCCCCAGATGAGGGTAGTGTTGACTTCCTTTACGTTCTAATTTCGCCCCCTTGCGGTCGGCGTGTATACTGTGCTGGGCCTGGCCAAATATCTAACATAAATATTCTAGCTGTACTGTAACAAATATACTTCCATAATTTACATGTGACATTCCAAAACAAATTGAAAGCTTTATAAAACACCATCATTCCTATCATTGCTTCCTGTCTTAGACCTACATGTCTTATCAATTTGTGTTTGTTTCATGAAACACATCCAACTAACAAATCCTTACAAATAAAATGTGTTACAAAGATTTTACTAGAAAGGATTCACAATGGGATTCACACAATGGTTTAAAAATAACAATTTTTTTTATTAAAATGTCTTCATTATTGAGTAAATCAGTGGCATTACTGACAATGCATTTCCATAGCAAAACAAAAGCTCATTCTTGAGATACAGCAAAGCAAAAGGTGTCTTTCCACTTGCCAGAGACTTCAAAGTGCAGAATCTGATCTATTACCCTCCTCATCATCCTGAAAATGGAAAATGGTTTTATGAGTTTCAAAAAAGGGAGGGTGATGGCACCTCCCAAAAACACAGCAGGTTTTATGAGGTCTGGGTGTTAAGTGCTTATAGTTGATGATTCATCTAATAATGTTAAACATTTTGTAGGACAAAGAACCACTGATAATTGAACTGGCAAATATATAATTGTGTTGTATTCACCCACCTGCTCCCTGTCCTTATCCTGCGCTCCTGTTGCAGTTGCCTCAAAGTCATGTATGGGCAGTGTGGCCATCCAGCTAGCCATGGACCCTTCCTTGCACTCTGTCTCCACAATGCTGGGGTAGATGTGCTCCTCCTTGAAAGCCAAGATGGCCTGCTCCTCTTCAGTCCACTCCAGGCACTCATGGAGGCCGTCCCCACCAAACCGCTTGTTGTACCTGTCAAAGTGCACCTTCTCCAGTACCAGGCCCAGCCCAGGGGCTTTCGGCACATCCACTTTCTCCTCACCCCAGCTTCGCTTTAACACTTCGTCCCCCGAATAGCCCTTCACCACAGCTATCACCAGGCCGATCATCTTCCGGATCTGATGCATCATGAAGCTCTGGCCACGCACAGTAATCTCTGCGAACTCGGCGCCGCCACGCACAAAGGGCTCGCCACAGGACATCTCTGTGATGTAGCGGCGGGCGCTGGGGTCCCGCGCGGCCTTCTGGGAGGTGAAGTTGTGAAAGTTATGGGTGCCCTTGTAGCTGCCAAACAGCTGGTTTACTCTCTGCAGTGTCTCTGGCTCAAGGCGGAATGCAGCGGAATTGTTGGTGTAATAGTCCTTTGGGGAGAAGGCCACAGTGGGGAGCATGTAGGAGTATGTGCGGGCATCACAGCTGTTTTTAGAATTGAAGCCGCCAGTCACTCGTTTCAGACCTATAGGGACAAAAGATCACAAACAATGCAGAACAACATTGGTAACTAAACCGTTCTTGTCTTTAAAGTTCTTTTTGATATCAATTGTTTTTATTATATGTTCAAGCCAATAGGCAGAATAAACAGCATTGGACAAACAACATTGCATTGTCAGTGCATGTCCAACACATTTTCACATAACACCTTGAATCAATTACTTCCCAAAGGGGACCACCAAGATCTCCTAGTCTTTATACAAGAACCATAGGCTGCTTTGTGACGGTTTTAGGCTTGTCTCCAACACATTTGACAGGAAGCAGTGCGATCTCACCCAGCACTCTGATCTGTGGTGGAAGATTGGAGTTGATCTTTTCCATTACGTCTTCAATCATCCACAGTTTTAGAGAGACCACTTGACCTGCTGCAGAAACACCCTGACAGAAAACAAATTAAGCTGATCACAAAGCAAGGTAATAACAATGAATTTGTGTTTGAGGCCACACAAAGTGTACGTCTTTTCCTGTGCATTTAATTTCTTCAGGTATAAAACAAATGTAAGGATCCTTGCTCAAGGGATGCATTTGGGCAGACAGCTACTAAGCCTTTTCCATGCTTGCCTCCCATACCTTGTCTGTTCTCGCACATCTTTGGAACGACATTTTTTTCATGTCATCTCCATGGTTGTCTGGGATGCACCCAGACTTAATCAGTGCTGTGACCAGCTCATCCTCAATGGTTTTGAACTGGGAGGATCCAGCATTTCTCTGAAACACAAAACACAGCAGATTAAGTAAATCTAAACGCAACATGCAACAATTTCAACAATTTTACTGAGTTACAGTTCATATAAGGAAATCAGTCAATTGAAATGAGGGCCTAATCTATAGATTTCACATGATTCGGCAGGGGCGCAGCCAAGGGTGGGCATAGATCCCCCCACTGGTGAGCCAGGCCCAGCCAATCAGAATGTTTTTCCCCACAGAAGGGCTTTATTACAGACAGAAATACTCCTGTTTCATCAGCTGTCTGGGTGGCAGACATTCCTGCAGTCAGCATGCTAATTGCACGATCCCTCAAAACCTGAGACATCTGTGGCATTGTATTGTGCAACAAAAATGCACAGTTTAGAGTGGCCTTTTATTGTCGCTAGCACAAGGTGCACCTGTGTAATGATCAAATGTTTCATAAGCATCTTGATATGTCACACCTGTCAGGTGGATGGATTATCTTGGCAAAAGAGAAATGCTCACTAATATGGTTGTAAACAAATGTCCGTATGGAACATTTCTGGGATCTTTTATTTCAGCTCATGAAACATGGGACCAACATGTTGAGTTTATATTTTTGTTCAGTATATAGAAAGCTGCACCTAAATGGAGGACTAGCTATTTTTATTAAATCATCCCTTTATGAAAATATTAAGATTAATACCAACCTGCATACCGTAGTAACCTTTGCCTGAATATGCCAAAAGCAGGACCACTTTTCTTTTGGGGTGTTTCCTCTCATTGCCAGTTGGTTCTACAGACTTCAGCTTCTTTCTGATGTGTCCATTCTCACCCGACTCTCCATTTCCTTCCTCCACTCGTTTCAGTGGCTTGATCAGCATATTTCCTGACCCTTCTTCACTCATCATCCACCGGATCCCTGCACACTTGTAAAGCCAACCTGGTGAAAACACAGATAGCTAGTTAAAGGGATAGTATTGTGAGTGAGCTAGAGTTTCCACCCTGTTCCTTTCACCTAATAAATCACTTCATATCTAAAAAATCCTATCTGAGAAGGGGAGTGAAGGAGACCAGAACGGAGGGAACAACCTTCTAAAATGAAATCCAGCCGTTGGCTTAAGGCTGAAATCGATACCTAGACCCTTATCCCTAGGTACTCTAGAATCACTACAGACAACATATCCAATCATTTCAGATCTACATGACTTCCTGCCTGGAGGAGGAGCTAATGGTCATCATTACATGAAAGTTTTACGAACATTAGAACACCACAACAATATGGATTCTCTAAATTTGACTTTCTTCCAAAGTAGTCAGATCATTTCGTTCAATTAGGTTTACAGTTGCTTCTGATACGCAACACTGGTGGACAAATATTCATCATTTCTCAAGTGTTAATTTAATGACATATGATAATGTTTTAAGTTCTGAAGATCTAAATAGGAGCCAGCTAGCTATCGTTACCGATTCAGCTAGGCAAACTAGCTTCCTCACACAACAAATACAAATTGCCTATGGTTTGCTACCTAGCCAGCTAACTAGCTACCATGACCAGCAATAAATAGGAAAAATCATTTGCAGGAGACTCACGTGTGATCCACGAAAAATCGTTAAATACACGTCTTGCTTATAGCACAACTTTGGCAGTTAATCCATTTACGACAGCTGTACAATCTGAAACAAAAATGCAAGAAACCCTTTACAAGCTAGATAGCTATCACTGCAGGCAGAAACAGCGACACACATGGGCAAAATCAACTTTGACCTTCTTCTTCTTCTATGATATAATGGCGGTTCCGCAAACAAACGTTAAAGGTGCATGCCGCCACTTACTGTGCTGGAGTGTGGTCAATCACGGTTTACAACATAAGCTCCACATTTCTAAATCCTTCTACCGGACTCATTACTTCTGAGAAAAAAAGAGCCCTACTAACTTCTAAAATCCCTTTCCAAACTCATTAACCATAGCCTTTCACCTCTCTTCAACATACTATATAACTATATAACATGTTCCACCATTTCATCTACTATACACTCCAAACACAAACCATTCACATGCTTGCCAACCAGATGTGATGATGATTTCAAGCCACATTACAACCTGTGTTGTGATAATTGCGTTGTTTTCTCTATAACCTGTTAATTCCTATGCTTGCAACTATGATATACAGGCCTAAAGGCCAAGATAGTAAGAAGACACAGTGGCAGAATAAATTCAACCACGCCTATGTTTTATCACAAAACCAGATAGTAACCTCTGTCCAGTGAAGTACACAAAGATTATTGCATGTACAGTAACAGACCGTTACATCACCTACAGCATGGCCAAGCAAGTTAATGTATCCGAAATGTGCAGACCACTAAACTAATTTAGAACAACAGACAGTTACCGCAAGTTGCAAAGAAAACAGAAGCTGCCTCCACTATTCTAGGACCATTTCAACTTCAACATTTCAACATCCACAAATCACCTCTGCTTAGTCTAATACAGTCACAACTAAAAGATACCAAACACAATTTAGTCCAATCAACATAAGTTAAATATGATGTGGCTGTCCATGGTTCTGATTTCTGTTTGAGTGCGCATGTGTGTGTGCGTGCACATGCGTTTGTGCAAGTAGAAAAACATGTTGACTCACCCTACTTGTAGAGAAACACCAATGCCATCATCCTCTCTTTCAAGTTGACAAAACGGTCTATCACTCTGTCATACAGTAAAGTATTTATTTGTTATTGTCCTAGGCTACCTGGCTAAAATTCTTGCTCTCTAGCCTAACTTCCATTCTTGGGCAACGTTAGCTAGTTAACATTAGCCTTCTACATCTAGCTACAAAGGGAACTTCCATCCTCTCAGGCCAGGGGCACAACAATGTATGACATAATGGTTGGATCAGAATTGGCATTATAATCGTTGGCTAGTACAGAGGATAAAGTAAAAGCACAAGTCCAAATCCCTTTCTCCAGCCATGGCTAATTTAGGAAAGGGACCATTTTAGCTAGCTGGCAAGCTAACCACCGGAGGACAACAACACAACAAGTTTTTCTGTCAATGACGAATGATCTCAATGGGATTTGATAGGACTGACACCAAATCCAAATTGGCTTCCCTTGACACTTTTTTTTGGTATACCAGGAGCATTCACAGTTGAGATCGCTTAGTTTAGCTCAATGCTGATTGGCTATTTATTTATAGTTTTTTTGTCAAGGGAGGCCAGATGCTCGCTGGCTTTCCTTCCCTTCAATGCTGTGGGCTACAATGTCATACTTGTTTGTTCCCAGACAACATCAGATAGATGGCCTACACATAGAGAGAGAGAGGGGTGCTGTTTCGCTCACTCGGATGCTTTCTCCTGTGAGATACAGTATTCATGGATGCCAAGGATACATTTCCATGGCATCCATGAATACACGCCACTGCCACCAACCTTTCTTTGGAGGGCATATACAGGTCATTCGGAAAGTATACAGACCCCTTGACTTTTTCCACATATTGTTATACCCTTATTCTAAAATTTATGAAATTGTTATTTTTTTCCCACATACATTTACACACAATACCCATAATGACAAAGCAAAAACAGGTTTTTAGAAATGTTTGCAAATATATTTAAAAAATACTGAAATATTACATTTACATAAGTACTGAGACCCTTTACTCAGTACTTTGTTGAAGCACCGTTGGCAGTGATTACACCCTAGAGTCTTCTTGGGTATGATGCTACAAGCTTGGCACAGATGTATTTGGGAAGTTTCTTCTCTGCAGATCCTCTCAAGCTCTGTCCCTATTTCATGCACTATCTGTGCCCACTAGAGTGCAGTAGATCATCACAAATATACTGTATGCCCATGAAAAGCAAGGGTCAGAGTTGAGGGCTCAATTCCATCAAATTTGCAGCCGCACATGTACATTTCTACCCTCGGTCAAATACAATCACAAAGGTTTTTGATTAATGTTATAATGCGAAGTATACTCACCTCACAGCTCTCACCAGATCTCACAATAAGACACATCTGTAATTTGTAAGCAAAGACACTGAATAATAGCAAATAACCTTTTTGATTAAATCCTGTCATGACAGTGTGTTATAATAACAAATGTTATTCTTTTACCATTTCCCCCAATTCCCCCCCAACCATCTCCTATGTCTAATCAACTGTAAATTTCGGTGTTCCTCAAGGTTCCGTTTTAGGACCACTATTGTTTTCACTATATATTTTACCTCTTGGGGATGTCATTCGAAAACATAATGTTAACTTTCACTGCTATGCGGATGACACACAGCTGTACATTTCAATGAAACATGGTGAAGCCCCAAAATTGCCCTTGCTAGAAGCATGTGTTTCAGACATACAGTGCCTTGCGAAAGTATTCGGCCCCCTTGAACTTTGCGACCTTTTGCGACATTTCAGGCTTCAAACATAAAGATATAAAACTGTATTTTTTTGTGAAGAATCAACAACAAGTGGGACACAATCATGAAGTGGAACGACATTTATTGGATATTTCAAACTTTTTTAACAAATCAAAAACTGAAAATTGGGCGTGCAAAATTATTCAGCCCCTTTACTTTCAGTGCAGCAAACTCTCTCCAGAAGTTCAGTGAGGATCTCTGAATGATCCAATGTTGACCTAAATGACTAATGATGATAAATACAATCCACCTGTGTGTAATCAAGTCTCCGTATAAATGCACCTGCACTGTGATAGTCTCAGAGGTCCGTTAAAAGCGCAGAGAGCATCATGAAGAACAAGGAACACACCAGGCAGGTCCGAGATACTGTTGTGAAGAAGTTTAAAGCCGGATTTGGATACAAAAAGATTTCCCAAGCTTTAAACATCCCAAGGAGCACTGTGCAAGCGATAATATTGAAATGGAAGGAGTATCAGACCACTGCAAATCTACCAAGACCTGGCCGTCCCTCTAAACTTTCAGCTCATACAAGGAGAAGACTGATCAGAGATGCAGCCAAGAGGCCCATGATCACTCTGGATGAACTGCAGAGATCTACAGCTGAGGTGGGAGACTCTGTCAATAGGACAACAATCAGTCGTATATTGCACAAATCTGGCCTTTATGGAAGAGTGGCAAGAAGAAAGCCATTTCTTAAAGACGTCCATAAAAAGTGTCGTTTAAAGTTTGCCACAAGCCACCTGGGAGACACACCAAACATGTGGAAGAAGGTGCTCTGGTCAGATGAAACCAAAATGGAACTTTTTGGCAACAATGCAAAATGTTATGTTTGGCGTAAAAGCAACACAGCTGAACACACCATCCCCACTGTCAAACATGGTGGTGGCAGCATCATGGTTTGGGCCTGCTTTTCTTCAGCAGGGACAGGGAAGATGGTTAAAATTGATGGGAAGATGGATGGAGCCAAATACAGGACCATTCTGGAAGAAACCCTGATGGAGTCTGCAAAAGACCTGAGACTGGGACAGAGATTTGTCTTCCAACAAGACAATGATCCAAAACATAAAGCAAAATCTACAATGGAATGGTTCAAAAATAAACATATCCAGGTGTTAGAATGGCCAAGTCAAAGTCCAGACCTGAATCCAATCAAGAATCTGTGGAAAGAACTGAAAACTGCTGTTCACAAATGCTCTCCATCCAACCTCACTGAGCTCGAGCTGTTTTGCAAGGAGGAATGGGAAAAAAATTCAGTCTCTCGATGTGCAAAAGTGATAGAGACATACCCCAAGCGACTTACAGCTGTAATCGCAGCAAAAGGTGGCGCTACAAAGTATTAACTTAAGGGGGCTGAATAATTTTGCACGCCCAGTTTTTCAGTTTTTGATTTGTTAAAAAAGTTTGAAATATCCAATAAATGTCGTTCCACTTCATGATTGTGTCCCACTTGTTGTTGATTCTTCGCAAAAAAATGCAGTTTTATATCTTTATGTTTGAAGCCTGAAATGTGGCACAAGGTCGCAAAGTTCAAGGGGGCCGAATACTTTCACAAGGCACTGTAAGGAAGTGGATGGCTGCAAACTTTCTACTTTTAAATTCGGACAAAACAGAGATGCTTGTTCTAGGTCCCAAGAAAGAAAGAGATCTTCTGTTGAATCTGACAATGAATCTTAATGGTTGTACAGTCGTCTCAAATAAAACTGTGAAGGACCTCGGCGTTACTCTGGACCCTGATCTCTCTTTTGAAGAACATATCAAGACCATTTCAAGGACAGTTTTTTTCCATCTACGTAACATTGTAAAAATCAGGAACTTTCTGTCCAAAAATGATGCAGAAAAATTAATCCATGCTTTTGTCACTTCTAGGTTAGACTACTGCAATGCTCTACTTTCCGGCTACCCGGATAAAGCACTAAATAAACTTCAGTTAGTGCTAAATACGGCTGCTAGAATCCTGACTAGAACCAAAAAAAATTATCATATTACTCCAGTGCTAGCCTCCCTACACTGGCTTCCTGTCAAAGCAAGGGCTGATTTCAAGGTTTTACTGCTAACCTACAAAGCATTACATGGGCTTGCTCCTACCTAATCTCTCTGATTTGGTCCTGCCGTACATACTTACACGTACGCTACGGTCACAAGACGCAGGCCTCCTAATTGTCCCTAGAATTTCTAAGCAAACAGCTGGAGGCAGGGCTTTCTCCTATAGAGCTCCATTTTTATGGAACTGTCTGCCTACCCATGTCAGAGACGCAAACTCGGTCTCAACCTTTAAGTCTTTACTGAAGACATCTCTTCAGTGGGTCATATGACTGAGTGTAGTCTGGCCCAGGAGTGGGAAGGTGAACGGAAAGGCTCTGGAGCAACGAACCGCCCTTGCTGTCTCTGCCTGGCCGGTTCCCCTCTTTCCACTGGGATTCTCTGCCTCTAACCCTATTACAGGGGCTGAGTTACTGGCTTACTGGGGCTCTCTCATGCCATCCCTGGAAGGGGTGCGTCACCTGAGTGGGTTGATTCACTGATGTAGTCATCCTGTCTGGGTTGGACAACCCCCCTTTGGGTTGTGCCACGGCGGAGATCTTTGTGGGCTATTCTCAGCCTTGTCTCAGGATGGTAAGTTGGTGGTTGAAGATATCCCTCTAGTGGTGTGGGGGCTGTCCTTTGGCAAAGTGGGTTATATCCTGTTATATCCTTCCTGTTTGGCCCTGTCCGGGGGTGTCCTCGGATGGGGCCACAGTGTCTCCTGACCCCTCCTGTCTCAGCCTCCAGTATTTATGCTGCAGTAGTTTATGTGTCGGGGGGCTAGGGTCAGTTTGTTATATCTGGAGTACTTCTCCTGTCCTATTCGGTGTCCTGTGTGAATTTAAGTGTGCTTTTTCTAATTCTCTCTTTCTTTCTCTCTCTCGGAGGACCTGAGCCCTAGGACCATGCCCCAGGACTACCTGACATGATGACTCCTTGCTGTCCCTAGTCCACCTGGCCGTGCTGCTGCTCCAGTTTCAACTGTTCTGCCTTATTATTATTCGACCATGCTGGTCATTTATGAACATTTGAACATCTTGGCCATGTTCTGTTATAATCTCCACCCGGCACAGCCAGAAGAGGACTGGCCACCCCACATAGCCTGGTTCCTCTCTAGGTTTCTTCCTAGGTTTTGGCCTTTCTAGGGAGTTTTTCCTAGCCACCGTGCTTCTACACCTGCATTGCTTGCTGTTTGGGGTTTTAGGCTGGGTTTCTGTACAGCACTTTGAGATATCAGCTGATGTACGAAGGGCTATATAAATACATTTGATTTGATTTTGATTTGATTTAATGGTGGTATACTGGTCACAAGTCTACTACATGTAGAGACGCCATGAATGACACATCAATCAGCATTATCATCCTTAATCAATAGAGTGAATTTTCCCTATTTCTATGTCAAACCAGATTCTTTCTCCCAATTTTTCACAGCACCTTATAAGGTGATCATCTGACAAACTGCCCAGAGGAAGTTGTCAAACAGACTTAATATGGGAAAAGAACACAAGCAGCCACATTCCATTTCCACACAAGTAAAACTATTTGGTAAAATAAGTAGGAACTGGTGTGTGTGTGTTGGTGGTGAGAGCCTGGGGGGATAATATATTTTTATTGTTTGTTTCAAATCTGAGATAATGGACATGACATGATATTTTACCATGATGTTAAGTCTGCAACAGTCAGCCTGTCTGTATCTCTATCTCTCTCAACGGTAATACTGGGGACCCACGGTTCATGATGGATTTCAGTCCATCTGAACATCAATAAGACATCATTTACCTTAAGCTTTTACATTAACCTTTACATTGTATGGGAGTAATGTGCATTAAACATCTACTGCCCATTTTAAAAGCTCTGGGACTAGTTGATGGGCAGATCTCCATAACAACCCCACATCAGCTGAACAATGTCAGCCCTCCTACATCTTATCTGGCGTGGCAGAAATGTTGCAGACCCTTGTTTTATTGTTTCCATCAGAGGTCTACACGAAACTCTATCTATTTTCCTCATTGGGGGTTGATGTATGAAAAGACACACTAATCACAGTCTCTATAAATAACCATAATCTCAGGCAGACAACAGGCCAGCTGTAAAAGACAGAAACCATCTCCTACTATAATCCACCTCCCCGAATAACTCACAACCCAGGGGTGATATTCACATTCACAAGATTTTGTACAGACTCGACTTCTTGGGGCAGTTTCCTGGACATAGATTACACCTTATCCTGGACCAAAAAGCATGTTCAATTCTGCATTGAGTGTGCATTTTATTCCAGGACAATTTTTCTTATTTAACTAGGCAAGTCGGTTAAGAACAAATTCTTATTTACAATGACAGCCTACAGGGGAACAGTGGGTTAACTGCCTTGTTCAGGGGCAGAATGACCGATCTTTACCTTGTCAGCTCTGGGATTTGATCCAAGAACCTTTCAGTTACAGGCCCAATGCTCTAACCACTAGGCTACCTGCCACCCCTAGGCTTAACCTGTGTCCAGGAACCTGCGCCCTTGGTTGGTATGATATCAGGAAATGTGAATCATACACTCACATAGGCCTAAAAATAATAAAGTAGAACTTTATAGAACTCTGCAACAACATTTCGTGTATTATTTTTAGCTGCCACAGCACATGCTAATAGACCCTGATATGGCCATAGATAGCCTAATGGGTAATGGGGTGACCTGTGTTGAATCCACATCCATATCTATCAGAGCATGGGGCTCATCTCTCACAGACCTAATAATACCAGTATCTGGGGGGAATCCTCTGCATACAGATAGTGATGACAGTGAGGCTTCTAGACACCTAAAGCTGTATCGGCTATATCCAGGAATGCCAAAGTTCCAAAAGCTGGGCCTAAAATACTGTTTAAGAGATTCAACAAAATATTTTGCTGTGACTCTTATGTGGGTGATGTTAACAATATTTGTTGGTCTGATGTGATTAATAATTATTGATAAACATACACCTGTTAAGAAACTGACTGTTAGAACTGTTAAGGCTCCATGGATTGATGAGGAATTAAAAAATTGTATGGTTGAAAGATATGGGGCAAAAGGAGTGGCTAATAAGTCTGCAAATTGAGAAATTATGTGAATAAACTCAACAAAAAGAAGAAGAAACTGTATTATGAAGCCAAGATCAATGATATAAACAATGATGGAAAAAACGTTGAAGTACTTTAAATTAAATTATGGACACATTCAACTCCATCTTTCATCAAATCAGATGGCTTATTCATCACAAAACCATTTGATGTTGCCAATTATTTTAATGATTACTTTATTGGCAAAGTGGGCAAAGTGGACAAACAACGAACAGTGAGCCACCACATTCATACATAAAAAAACAAATAATGAAAGAAAAGTATTGCAAGTTTGAATTTTGTAAAGTTAGTGTGGGAGAGGTGGAAAAATTATTGTTATCGATCAATAATGACAAACCTCCTGGCATTGACAACTTAGATGGAAAGCTACTGAGGATGGTAGCTGGCTCTATAGCCACTCCTATCAGTCATATCTTTAATCTGAGCCTAGAGGAAAGTCTTTGTCCTCAGGCCTGGACAGAAGCCAAAGAAATTCCACTATCCAAGTGTGGCCTTTACTGGTTCTAACAGCAAACCTATACCCTTGCTGCCAGCTCTTGGCATACTTTTGGAAAAAAATTGTGTTTGACCAAATGTTAAACAAATTAACAACAAACTTTCAGCATTCTTATAGAGAAGGGCACTCAACATGTACTGCACTGCACAAATGACTGAGAATTGGTTGAAATAAATTGATAATAAGAATTGTGGGAGCTGTACTGTTAGATTTCAGTGCGGCCTTTGATATTATTGACCATAACCTGCTGTTGAAAAAACATGTGTTGTGGCTTTTCAACCTCTGCCATATTGTGGTTTCAGAGCTATCTATCTAACAGAACTCAAAGGGTTTTCTTTAATGGAAGCTTTTCTAATGTCAAACATGTAAAGTGTGGTATACCGCAGGGCAGCTCTCTAGGCCCTCTACTCTTTCCTATTTTTTACCAATGACCTGACACTGGCATTAAACACAAAGCATGTGGGACCATGTAATGCTGATGATTCAACCATTTCCGCATCAGGAACCACAGCTAATGAAGTCACTAAAACCCTTAACAAGGAGTTGCAGTCTATTTTGGAATGGCCAGTAATAAACAGGTCCTGAACATCTCTAAAAATAAGAGCATTGTATTTGGTACAAATCATTCCCTAAGTTCTAGACCTCAGCTGAATCTGGTAATGAATGGTGTGGCTGTTGAACAAGTTGAGGAGACTAAATTACATGGCGTTACCTTGGATTTGAAACTATCATGGTCAAAACATATAGATTCAATGGTTGTAAACATTGGGAGAGGTCTGTCCATAATAAAGAGATTATCTGCTTTTTTGACACCACACTCCACAAAGCAAGTTCTGCTGGCTCTAGTTTTGTCTTATCTTGATTATTGTCCAGTCATGTGGTCGAGTGTTGCAAGGAAAGACCAGATTGAGCGGCAGCTGGCCCAGAACAGAGCAGCACATATTGCTCTTCATTGTAATTAGAGGGCTGATATCAATACTATGCATGCCAGTCTCTATTGGCTAAGAGTTGAGGGGAGACTGACTGCATCACTTATTTTTATAAGAAACATTAATTGGTTGAATATCCCCAATTGTTTACATAGTCAACTTACACACAGTTCTGACACACACACTTACCCCACCAGACATGCCACCAGGGGTCTTTTCCCATTTCCCAAATCCAGAACAAATTCAAGAAAGCATACAGTATTATATAGAGAAATTATTACATTCAACTCTGTTCCATCTCACATTGTTGAAATAAATAATACATCTGGTTTCAACAAACAGATAAAGCAACACCTCACGGCACAACGTCTCTCCCCTATTTGACCTAGATAGTTTGGGTGTATGTATTGATATGTAGGCTACATGTGCCTTTACAATTTTTTTATGTAGTTCTGTCCTTGACCTGTTCTTGTCTATTAATGTTTTGTATTATGTCACGTTTCATGTTTTGTGTGGACCCCAGGAAGAGTAGCTGCTGCTTTTGCAACAGCTAATGGGAATCCTAATAAAATACCAAAATAACCACATACAGGCACACACACTGCCAATACACATGCACTATACTAACCAAAAATATTATCCATCTCTTACTTTGTGTTAAATGTGAGTTACTTTGTGCAAGATAGCTGTTACAGCATGTTCTCCACTCACTGACTATCATCTTCCAGTGGAGTAGGGGTTTCATGCAAGCCATTTAATAGTGATGGCCTGATTGAACATGTTGGAGCCAGGCAGCAAATAGTGTCTCACACTGGGGATGCTGAGGAGCTATAGAAACATCTGATGTGGTCTTGAGTGGAGGAGGCAGCCTCTCATATCCTCTTCCTGCATTGACAGAACAACTACTGTGAGTGAGGGAGAAGTGACAGGTCAATGACTCACATGAGCAGAGTCAAAGGTTTTTTAGTGGGATTCCCACAAATGAGACAAAATTATCTGGATCAAGATTGTATGAAAACACTGAATACGCAATTGACCTCCAGAAACCCATCAGTCCACCTATGACATGTTGGTGATCACAGTCCACCAATGCAAACCAATAGATAATGGACCTCTCTGAATCACACCTCACAACCCAGGTCTGCTCTCCACTGCAATCAAAGAGGGAAAAAACATAGACAACATGGATTTTAACTGGGCTTTTATCAAACCGGATGAGTGAATGTAATTCTAGTATTATTTATTTTTGCTGACCTTAGCAGATGTGTTAATATTAGCTGTCAGTTGTATGTTAAGGCCAGGCACCACAGGCTGAAATTATATGTTTGCATCTGCCTATCAATTTTGAGATTTGTTGGTATTTTGGTCCATTAATATTAGTACTTTCAAAAAGTAAACCTAAAGATGTCAAAATCTTGATGAAAATGTATATTTTCTTTAGTTTATCATACTACCGCCAGCAACATTTTATGATTTTTAACCACTTTAAAATGGACATACAGCCATCATTTCAAAGCTCACTACATTGAATTACACATCATTTAAAAGACAATTTCACAGAGAATGTAACAAACTGTTACATTGAAAAGATGGAGATTGGGTCTAAATAGATGCCAGCCAACTGCCAGCCATTTCCCGAAAATAAGACTCTTCCCACATGACAACTAATTTTACTCAGATCCAGAAGCATATACATTCATCAAATTTTGTGTTGTTATCCTTAGATATATTCTCGAGACTTGTTGATATGTTATCCATGTTTTATTCTGTTGTCCATTTTCTTTAGAAAAAGGTGGCAAAAAGTCCTTTTATGTACATGTCTTTAGTATTTTACAAATAGAAAGATAATAATAAAAAATAATTTATCCACAATCTGCTCTTAAGTGTGTCTTAAAGAGCAACTCCGCCACTTTTCAACCTCATAATTATATTTCCAGTACTAAACCAGTGTCTGTCTACATGTGAAAACTGCAAATTTTTCCACATTTTGTAAAAAGTTATATAACATTACAAAGTTATACCTGGTGACATTACCAAAGGTTAAAACATTTTAAAAACAGTGATTTTGTAACACTATGTAACACTACTGTACGCTCTCGTTGGTTGGCCCTCGCTTCATACTCGTCGCCAAACCCCCTGGCTACAGGTTATCTACAAGTCTCTGCTAGGTAAAGCCCCGCCTTATCTCAGCTCACTGATCACCATAGCAGCACCCACTCGTAGCATGCGCTCCAGCAGGTATATCTCACTGGTCACCCCCAAAGCTAATTCCTCCTTTGGTCGTCTTTCCTTCCAGTTCTCTGCTGCCCATGACTGGAACGAATTGCAAATATCCCTGAAGCTGGAGACTAACATCTCCCTCACTAGCTTTAAGCACCAGCTGTCAGAGTAGCTTACAGATCACTGCACCTGTACATAGCCCATCTGTAAACAGCCCATCTATCTACCTACCTCATCCCCATACTGGTATCTATTTATTTATTTATTTTGCTCCTTTGCACCCCACTCCAGTGTTTAATGGCTGTATTGTAATTACTTTGCCACCATGGCCTATTTATTTCCTTAACTTATATAAGGGTTATATCCTTCCTGTTTGGCCCTGTCCGGGGGTGTCCTCGGAGTGGGCCACAGTGTCTCCTGACCCCTCCTGTCTCAGCCTCCAGTATTTATGCTGCAGTAGTTTATGTGTCGGGGGGCTAGGGTCAGTTTGTTATATCTGGAGTACTTCTCCTGTCCTATTCGGTGTCCTGTGTGAATCTAAGTGTGCGTTCTCTAATTCTCTCCTTCTCTCTTTCTCTCTCTCGGAGGACCTGAGCCCTAGGACCATGCCCCAGGACTACCTGACATGATGACTCCTTGCTGTCCCCAGTCCACCTGGCTGTGCTGCTGCTCCAGTTTCAACTGTTCTGCCTTATTATTATTCGACCATGCTGATCATTTATGAACATTTGAACATCTTGGCCATGTTCTGTTATAATCTCCACCCGGCACAGCCAGAAGAGGACTGGCCATCCCACATATGCTCTCTCTAATTCTCTCTTTCTTTCTCTCTCTCGGAGGACCTGAGCCCTAGGACCATGCCCCAGGAATACCTGACATGATGACTCCTTGCTGTCCCCAGTCCACCTGACTGTGCTGCTGCTCCAGTTTCAACTATTCTGCCTTATTATTATTCGACCATGCTGGTCATTTATGAACATTTGAACATCTTGACCATGTTTTGTTATAATCTCCACCCGGCACAGCCAGAAGAGGACTGGCCACCCCACATAGCCTGGTTCCTCTCTAGGTTTCTTCCTAGGTTTTGGCCTTTCTAGGGAGTTTTTCCTAGCCACCGTGCTTCTTCACCTGCATTGCTTGCTGTTTGGGGTTTTAGGCTGGGTT
This sequence comes from Oncorhynchus mykiss, assembly GCF_013265735.2. Lineage (NCBI taxonomy): Eukaryota > Metazoa > Chordata > Actinopteri > Salmoniformes > Salmonidae > Oncorhynchus > Oncorhynchus mykiss. Next base: position 26,861,076 of record NC_048569.1, on the reverse strand, counting down.
TCTGTACAGCACTTTGAGATATCAGCTGATGTACGAAGGGCTATATAAAATAAATTTGATTGATTGATTGAACTTACCTCATTTGCACTCACTGTATATAGACTTTTTGTTTTCTTTTGTTCTACTGTATTATTGACTGTATGTTTTGTTTATTCCATGTGTAACTCTGTGTTGTTGCATGTGTCGAATTGCTACGCTTTATCTTGGCCAGGTCGCAGTTGCAAATGAGAACTTGTTCTCAACTAGCCTACCTGGTTAAATAAAGGTGAAATTAAAAAAAATTAAAAAAAATGAGATTTGCGGTATTGTGGGGCGCAAGAAAATACTCTCCCTCTGTTCAGAGGGACGTTGCAGGTTTTGAAAATCACCTTTTTTACATTTAATCCTACCCTGTGATGTTACACGACGTGAGGAAAACATTTAAACGTGTCAACCCTCGCAAGGCTGCAGGCCCAGACGGCATCCCCAGCCGCGCCCTCAGAGCATGCGCAGACCAGCTGGCTGGTGTGTTTACGGACATATTCAATCAATCCCTATCCCAGTCTGTTGTTCCCACATGCTTCAAGAGGGCCACCATTGTTCCTGTTCCCAAGAAAGCTAAGGTAACTGAGCTAAACGACTACCGCCCCGTAGCACTCACTTCCGTCATCATGAAGTGCTTTGAGAGACTAGTCAAGGACCATATCACCTCCACCCTACCTGACACCCTAGACCCACTCCAATTTGCTTACCGCCCAAATAGGTCCACAGACGATGCAATCTCAACCACACTGCACACTGCCCTAACCCATCTGGGCAAGAGGAATACCTATGTGAGAATGCTGTTCATCGACTACAGCTCGGCATTTAACACCATAGTGCCCTCCAAGCTCGTCATCAAGCTCGAGACCCTGGGTCTCGACCCCACCCTGTGCAACTGGGTACTGGACTTCCTGACGGGCCGCCCCCAGGTGGTGAGGGTAGGCAACAACATTTCCACCCCGCTGATCCTCAACACTGGGGCCCCACAAGGGTGTGTTCTGAGCCCTCTCCTGGACTCCCTGTTCACCCACAACTGCGTGGCCATGCACGCCTCCAACTCAATCATCAAGTTTGCGGACGACACAACAGTGGTAGGCTTGATTACCAACAACGACGAGACGGCCTGCAGGGAGGAGGTGAGGGCCCTCGGAGTGTGGTGTCAGGAAAATAACCTCACACTCAACGTCAACAAAACTAAGGAGATGATTGTGGACTTCAGGAAACAGCAGAGGGAACACCCCCCTATCCACATCGATGGAACAGTAGTGGAGAGGGTAGTAAGTTTTAAGTTCCTCGGCGTACACATCACAGACAAACTGAATTGGTCCACCCACACAGACAGCATCGTGAAGAAGGCGCAGCAGCGCCTCTTCAACCTCAGGAGGCTGAAGAAAGGGCAAACTACCTGCCCTCCAGGACACCTACACCACCCGATGTCACAGGAAGGCCATAAAGATCATCAAGGACTACAACCACCCGAGCCACTGCCTGTTCACCCCGCTATCATCCAGAAGGCGAGGTCAGTACAGGTGCATCAAAGCTGGGACCGAGAGACTGAAAAACAGCTTCTATCTCAAGGCCATCAGACTGTTAAACAGCCACCACTAACATTGAGTGGCTGCTGCTAACACATTGACTCAACTCCAGCCACTTTAATAATGGGAATTGATGGGAAATGATGTAAAATATATCACTAGCCACTTTAAACAATGCTACCTAATATAATGTTTACATACCCTACATTATTCATCTCATATGTATATACTGTACTCTATATCATCTTTATGTAATAGATGTATCACTAGCCACTTTAACTATGCCACTTGTTTACATACTCATCTCATATGTATATACTGCACTCAATACCATCTACTGTATCTTGCCTATGCCACTCTGTACCATCACTCATTCATATATCTTTATGTACATATTCTTTATCCCCTTACACTTGTGTCTATAAGGTAGTAGTTTTGGAATTGTTAGCTAGATTACTTGTTGGTTATTACTGCATTGTCGGAATTAGAAGCACAAGCATTTCGCTACACTCGCATTAACATCTGCTAACCATGTGTATGTGACAAATAAAATTTGATTTGATTTACAGACAACCTTTTTTTTTATGACCTTTCTTTTTAACCACAGATCATATAAACTCACAATTTTCAGATATTTAAACACTGGTCTGGTGCTGGAGATAATGAACATAAGGTTAAAAAGTGGCATAATTGGCCTTTAACAAAATTAAACCAAAGTATTAGGCTGATTTGTGATTAAGGCATAAGTGTCCCAAAAAATGTTTTTACAGGAAATGCAAATATGCACATATTTCATTAGTTATTAACTCATTTGCTAATTTGAATACAATATTTCGGGGAAAAAATATATTTGTATCTACATTCAACTGGTAAAAGTTGATTGTAATATGATTAAGGGGGACGGGGGACTTTTTGATAACCGTGTAAATCTCTCTCTAAATGACGTGCAGGACCATGCAGGGACTTGCAATCTTGCATGATGTCTACTTTGATACTAATTAGCGTCATCTAACCTGAGAGTAAATAGAGCCGAATATATTGATAGAAGTCGCCTTGTCCTAGAGAGATTTACATGGTTATCAAAACGTCACGCCCGGGTAAGCCTACACGAAACACAGTGCTTATTTTAAGTGTTTCAGAAATCCCCAATGAGAAAATGAATGGCGAAAAAACGATTAGAACCATTTCCCTTTTTGACTGCTAGGTTTTGGGAGGGTATTATGATGCCTCCACTGTGGGGCTATATCTGCAACATACCAATTTTATGGAAACACATCTCTGGCGGTTAAAGGCGTTATTGTTTTTATGCGAATTTTGAAATTTGCATGAAAATGTGGCCAATTGATGGAATCCTAGCTAATGTTTGTATGTTTTGACCCTCAAGTGATATGCCAAGATTATTTTACAGTTAATCTATCAGGTTTTTCACACTAGCTGGTTTTATATAAATATTATAATAAAAATGCTCTAAATATTACCAGATAAATTATATGAATGGGCTGTAATATTAAAGAAAATATATGTAACGCTGCATTAATGTGCTAGTCGGAACTAGGAGACTCGAAAATGTCCGACTAAATAACCAACCAGTTAGCACAAATCTCACATTTCCTAGTTCCGACTAGCACGTGAACGCGGCATAGTTCTTTGAGGAAAGTGAGCTGGGAAGAGTGAGCTGGGAACAGTAGAGACGTTAGTAACGTGGGTTGATCCGAGCTCCGGTATCAATCGTTGATAAACAAAGCGTCAAACTTTACTCGGTACGGCTGTGCTGTGACTGGGTCAGAGATGGTAGGAGATAGTGATGGAGAAGAAAGTGAAGCAAGTATGGAGCATAGTGGTACAAATAAAGGGGGAGTAAGAAAGATAAAAAACTGGAGAGAAAGGGAGTGGTGGTTTGAAGGGTAGCGAGAGGTCAATGGAGGCAGATATGAAGAAGAAAAGGAAGTTTGAGGAGAGCAACATAGTTGCTAACACCAACGGCAGTTCGGAGGTAGAGTGCCGAGGAAGGGCAAGATAAGTCGCGAGGGGAGTATAAAGTGATTCTGAAGTTTAGGGAGGAAGGGAAAGTTGGGGGGTTAGGTTGACGGCTGTTATAAATTGTTGATTGGGGAAGTTGTCAAGGCTAAAGTGTTAAGAGATGGGAGCTTGTTGGTGTTCTGTAAGGACATGGCGCAGAGGGAAAAAGCTCTGAGTGAAGCACATAGGTTAGTGTCGAGCAGCAAAGGTGATCAAGCAGGGAAGCAGTGGATTAAAGGGGTGATAACAGGAGTGCCTGTGAGTGTTAGCAAGTGACAACTTGAGACGAGGCGTTCTAGTAAATGTTCAAAGATGGCAAGCAACAAGGGATGGAGTTAGGGTAGATAGGCTCTCTATTCTGTTACACTTCAAGGACCGGGTACTGCCAAATAAAGTAACCATAGGATATATGAGTTATTATATACTGGGTGGTTTGAGCCCTGATTGTTTATTGGCTGACAGCCGTTGTATATCAGACTGTATACCACGGGTACAACACCTTTCTTTTAACTGCTCTAATTACATTGGTAACGAGTTTCTAATCGCAATAAGGCACCTATGGGAGGTTCGAGATCTTAGTTATAGTGGTAGTACTACAATGGAATGCTCAAACCCTGTTGGCTAATGAGCAGGAGTTCATGCAGTTCATTGTGGATATGCCAGATAAGCCTGATGTGATGTGGCTTTATCATACATGTAGTGGTTCGTTGGGACAGAGATGTAGGCCACCTTCATAAAGCAAGGACGTACTTATAGGATGCTAGGCAAAGGTATTGAACAGGATGAATGTGTGGTTGAGAGGAGGGGTGCTAGTGGTAGTGAACTACTATAATCCTTGTCAGATATTGGACCTCGAAGTGCTGGAGATGGTGGAGTGCTAAGATAGAGGTTAAGTGGTGTGGCCATTTTAATGCCCAGAACATGCTCGGGGGGTGCAAGTGATGGGAAATCTTACAGAAGATCTGGTGTGCCTGAATGAAGGCTGAGGGACCAGGATTGATGTAGCCACAGGGAAAGAGACTGCCTTGGACCTCACTCTGGTATCTAGGTTTGGAAGGGCAAAGTGGGATCAGTTTCAGGAGCTGAGTGAGCAGGTGATGGCTCGGGTGGATATAAAGGGAATGTGGATAGTATGAATAGCTTTAGTGGGGGCAGCTACTGAGGCTATACCTTAGAGTTCAGGGAGGAGGAGGAACGCAGTCCCATGGATGAGTGAGGGGCAATGGTGAGGAATAGGAACAGGGCATTTAGAATACTGAAAACTTCCAACATCTGATTCAGTATCAGCAGGCCCTGGTGAGGAGAACTATCCGTCAGGCATTGAGGTCATGTTGGCGTCGGTTCTGTGACACCATTGGAAGAGCGACACCTGTTTGAAAAGCGGGAGGGATGATTAAGAGGATGAGTGGCTTCTGAAGGGAGTGGGATTATCCAGTGTTGACGAGAAGGAAAGGATGTGGAAGTAACAGATGAAGGCAGAGATGATGGACAAAGCGTTTGTCCAAGTGCATAACTCTGCAAATTTGTCAGGAGGGGGAATGAGAGAACGAGAGAGGAGCATCCTGGAGTGTTGGATAGGACAGGGGTTGTAAATGATGCATTGAATGCACCATTTACCATGGCAGAGATAAAAAGGGCAACAGGTAAGGCTGGGTTAACTTCACCTGGGAAAGATGAGGTGTGCTATGTTATGTTGGCCCATCTTAGTGATAAGGTATTAGTGTTGTACAACAGAGTGTGGGAGGAGAGGAAACTACCAGGCAGCTGGGAGGAGGCAGTAGTGGTACCAATCCGGAAGCCAGGGAAGGACCCAACGAGGCCAACAAGCTATCGGCCAATAGCTTTAACATCACATGTATGTAAGATTATGGAACGTATGATTATGGAGAGGCTAACTTACTTCCTGGAGAGCAGGGAGCTAGTATTGTCACATCAGAGTGGGTTCAGGAAGGGGAGGGGAACTATGGACCCAGTGCTCTGCTTAGAAGCAGAGGTCAGGAAGGCTCAGTGAACAAGGAGACTGTTGTAGCTGTCGTTTTTGATGTGGAGATGAGGGGTTGTTAATAAAGCTTGATATTATGGAGGCAGGAGGAAGAACGTACAAATGGATAAATTATTTCCTGTTTGGAAGGTCTATCCAGGTGAGGGTGGGGACGTCTCTATCAGACAGCTACCTGGTGGATAACGGTACACCGCAGGGTAGCGTGATTAGTCCTCTGTTCTCAATCATGATCAATGATGTTTACTCTCAGGTACGGCTGGATATTGGCAGGAGCAGTGAAGTAGAGATACTAAGGGCATGCATTTATTTCAAGTATCAGAGGGAAAGAGAGAGGCTGAGATCCAGTATGAGGGAGAAGGGGATACAGAAAAGTAGTTTAGAGTATATTGAGTAGAACGTCATTAGATATAGTCTCAAATATGTAATATTTTTCTAAGAGCAACGGGTCTGGCAGGTAGGATTTACTTTCTCTTGGTCTCTGGCCCCCACTCCAGTACAGTAGGTGGTGGTAAGACACAATAACATTGGATGCCAACCGCTGATAAACCCCACCGAAGAAGATCAGTTTGTCAGAAGTTACTACAACCACAAAGTCGCAATTGGTTATCACAAAACTTGTCTTGATTTAAGGTTAGGCATAATGTTAGCAGGGTGGTTAGGGTTCAAATACGATTTTTTTCAGATATATTTTTGAAATGGGCTGTGGTAACTGTTGAGGACCGAAAGATCGGGAAGAAAAATGGATTTCCGGAGTCTCTCCAACCAATAAGCGCATTCCACATGCGGACACCGAGCGCAGCATTCAGAGCATGCGAAAGGGTAGTGAACAAATGCGATTGGTGCTGATGGGGAAAGCAGTGAATCCGCGGCAGCACAATAACAAATAGACAGCGGACATCCACGAAGGCTGTACTTGTCAGACCTACCGCGTAACCACCTGCATTATCCAACTACAGAGACGCATTTTTTAGTTATTGCCCCTTCAAAAAATTAAGTAGTTTTGATAGTGGTATGAATTATCCGTATTTCATGGTTGTCTGGAACATTGTAGCCAACCGGCGAATTTGACGGGGGAAGGCATCGGTCTCCTAACAAGTGTGAGGACTAACAGCCACCATTTTCATTGCGCGTCAGGTTATTTAGTGTTTGGGAAATCAAATACATTTCAAGATATTCGTATGAATTTTTGGCAGCGTGAGTTTGGGGAAGACACAAAATAAGTGCGTAATCAGTGGGGTTGTCGAGGTTTCAGCTAACGTTAGCGAGCTAGTGTGTGACCTCGCACAGATACTCATCATGGAGAACGCTCACACAAAGACAGTGGAGGAAGTTTACAGCCATTTCAACGTGAACGAAAGCACAGGTCTAGGTTTAGACCAGGTGAAGAGGCAGCGGGAAAAATGGGGACCTAACGGTGAGTAACATGTTGCTGAAATGTGATCTCCCTTCCCTGGCCACACGGTGTACGGCCTGCTAAACTGTCGCTACGCCGCTGGCATTCTTCAGCAACCGGCTTGTTTGAACGAATTGCTGACGTCACGAACATGTACAGTCTCGTGTGTTGAAACAATTTCAGTGAACGAGCTAAAGCAAAATGCTGTACATTTAAAGTGGTCAGCCTGTTCTAAACGATGTTCAGTATGTCATATGTTTGTCTTCCAGTCCACGTCAATTTAGATGTATTTTCCCCTTTGAAACTCTTATTCGTAATCGGATAACTTATTTTCGGTTGTAACCTTCCTCTCTCACTGTTGTCCTCTATTTCCGGTGTGGTATCCTTTGGATGAATCGCAGAATTGCCTGCTGAGGAGGGTAAGTAAATCGTTCTATTTTTTTAATTTTTTAAAACTTTTTATAGGTATCCAATTATTTGGATGCAATCAAACCCTCTTCTTTTCTTAGGAAAGTCTTTATGGGAGCTGGTAGCTGAACAGTTTGGAGATCTACTTGTGAGGATTCTTCTTCTTGCGGCCTGCATATCCTTTGTAAGTATATAATTACTTTATTGAAATGAGGATGATGGTATGCTTCATATGTCCAGAATAAGTGTATGAGCATAATTGTTGGGGAACACACAAATCCCCTCTAGGGCAGATGGCACTGAAGAGTGTTTTCTTAAGAAATTGCAAAATCCTGTGCCTCCATTAGGCCTTGTACCCACAGCTCCAGCCTCGTGTCGGTTTTGTATGGTATCTGACTGTCTATCCCGGTGAAAATGTGATGTTAAACTGGCATTCATCCAATAATTTAGGGATAATTGGTTGCTGCACCTACTTGTAATGTCATTACATCCTAGTCTGCTATGTTGAGAACATCATTGATGGAGATTGAGTTTCTAGTTGTTAGTGAGTCACTGGTCGTCAGCCATTTTCTTGCACCTGTTTGGAGCCTCCTTTTCCTGCTGTTGCCCAATTATGCCTAATTTACTCCTTTTAGGCCCCATCATATCCCTTCTATTGAAGTCCTTCAGGGGAAGCAGTTGATCTAGACATAAACAATGTTTGGTTTATGTCACAAGTGGCCTCACTAGTGGTGATCCTGGTGAGTGCCAAGTTCACCTCTCTGTGACCCCATTTCCCTTCCTGTTGGCTCGTATTCAATGCCACATCACCGTAGATATCACCAGCAGCGGGGACAGTCACACACAGTGATGTTCAGGAATCTGGCCTGTAAATCACATCCAGCAGTGGCCGGGTCTCTCTCTCTCACACACACGAGAGTCCTAAACGTGCTTGAGCTGTCAAGATGTTCATATTTTTCATTGGCATTTGTTGCGATAGGCTGTACCTCTAACTGGGTGAAGAGGAGAATCCTAGTATATGACATTTCTAGTTCTGGCCTAGATTCTGATTGAGGAGACAACTTACTTCTTAACCTGTTGTTCTGAAATAGTCTTTGAGCAACAATAGACCCATTCACTGGATAAGATTTGATGATATGGGACTGATTCTGTCATTACGCTGAACACATTTACTAATACATGGTAGTGAGAGGCTTTCAATCCTCTATTCATTGCGCAAATGAGTCATATTATTGACTGTTAACGCCAGAGAGCTTGACAAGGATAATTAGGTGGGCTCTGAGTAGAGGTCGACCGATTATGATTTTTCAACACCGATTATTGGAGGACCCAAAAAAGCAGATACCAATTAATCGGCCAATTTTTATTTATTTGTAATAATGACAATTACAACAATATTGAATGAACACTTATTACAACTTAATACGTCAATAAAATCAACTTAGCCTCAAATAAATAATGAAACGTTCAATTTGGTTTAAATAATGCAGAAACAAAGTGTTGAAGAAAGTAAAAGTGCAATATGTGCCATGTAAGAAAGCTTACGTTTAAGTTCCTTGCTCAGAACATGAGAACATATGAAAGCTGGTGGTTCCTTTTAACATGAGTCTTCAATATTCCCAGGTAAGAAGTTTTAGGTTGTAGTTATTATAGGACTGTTTCTCGCTATACGATTTTGTATTTCATATACCTTTAACTATTGGATGTTCTTATAGGCACTTTACTATTGCCAGTGTAACAGTATAGCTTCCATCCCTCTCCTCGTCCCTACCTGGGCTCGAACCAGGAACCAGGAACACATCGACAACAGCCAAATCAAATTTTATTTGTCACATACACATGGTTAGCAGATGTTAATGCGAGTGTAGCGAAATGCTTGCTTGTGCTTCTAGTTCCGACAATGCAGTAATAACCAACGAGTAATCTAGCTAATGATGCCATCCAGCCATCCTTGAAGCAGCGTTACCCATGCAGAGCAAGGGGAACAACCACTCCAAGCGAGTGAAGTTTGAAACGCCATTAGCTCGCACCCCGCTAACTAACTAGCCATTTCACATCGGTTACAAAAGCCTCATCTCGGGGTTGATAGGCTTGAAGTCATAAACAGCTGCTGGCAAATGCACAAAAGTGCCGTTTGAATGAATGCTTACGAGCCTGCTGGTGCCTACCATCGCTCAGTCAGACTGCTCTATCAAATCTATCAAGTCATAGACTCCATAGACTCCTTCATAGACTTAATTATAACATAATAAAACATAATAACACACAAATACGAGCCTTAGGTCATTAATATGGTAGAATCCGGAAACTATCATCTTGAAAACAAGACGTTTATTCTTTCAGTGAAATACGGAACCGTTCTGTATTTTATCTAACGGGTGGCATCCATAAGTCTAAATATTGCTGTTACATTGCACAACCTTCACTGTTATGTCATAATTACGTAAAATTCTGGCAAATTAGGCGGCCCAAACTGTTGCATATACACCGACTCTGCGTGCAATGAACGCAAGAGAAGTGACACAATTTCACCTGGTTAATATTGCCTGCTAACTTGGATTTCTTTTTGCTAAATATGCAGGTTTAAAAATATATACTTCTGTGTATTGATTTTAAGAAAGGCATTGATGTTCATGGTTAGGTACACATTGGAGCAACGATACACACCCCATCGATTATATGCAACGCAGGACATGCTAGATAAACTAGTAATATCATCAACCATGTGTAGTTAACTAGTGATTATGATTGATTTGTTTTTTATAAGATAAGTTTAAGGCTGGCTAGCAAATTACCTTGGCTTACTGTATTCGCTTAACAGGCAGGCTCCTCGTGGAGTGCAATGAGGCAGGTGGTTAGAGCGTTGGACTAGTTAACTGTTATGTTGCAAGATTGAATCCCTGTGCTGACAAGGTAAAATCTGTCGTTCTGCCCCTGAACAAGGCAGTTAACCCACCGTTCCTAGGCCGTCATTGAAAATAAGAATGCGTTCTTAACTGACTTGCCTAGTTAAATAAAGGTGTATATAAAAAAATTAACGGCCAAATCTGTGTCCAAAAATACCCAAATTAATCGGCCATTCTGATTAATCGATCGACCTCTAGCTCTGAGTTAATGATGCTGTTTTTTTTTAACCTCTTCATTCAAAGAAGTGGTCATTCCATAGCAAACAAGTTCAAGCTTGGCCTTTATGAGCACTGTTGTGTGGGAAGCTACCGCTCCAGCCCTAGTGTAGCCTAGTTTGAGATTTCTAGGAACATTTTCAGTCATTTCTACCGTTGTTCCCTCTATCTCCAAGTCATTTCTATGAGGTAAAGTCAGCAGATGAAATTGCTTATTTTCTGTTATGTAATGTGGTTATTCAAACCACTGGTTTAAACCCATGCATCCTATTTCAGTGGCTGAGAAGGACTTAATGGAAATGAACACCACTTTAAAGAGCAGTCACTCACTGTTGAGAGGACAAAATGCATTGCTAGAGACTGGATGCCTGAACAGGGTAGAGTTGTGTGGTGCTTTGAATGTGAACTACAGGTATTAGAAATAGCATGTTCATGATTAGATTTGATTGATGTAGCTGAAAGTCCTGCAGCTGACATAACAATTAGGTGTTTGTTGGGCTTGTGCTGACAATCACACTTTCAGCCCTGACGAGCATTGTCACTCTCCAACTGCTACTTTTCACCCAAATTGAATGACTTACTGTTACCAAGTGATTGCCTTTGCTCTGGTTTTGCAATAGTGCTCCAGGCTCTGTTATCTTGACCCTTGCCTCTGGCTCGCCTCATCTCCGCCACACCCTAAAGCTGGTATAACTGAGACATTGATATCTGCAACTGCAGGGCATAGAATGAATGTATTTTTTTATTGTATTGCTGTCTGACTTGTCTGCCTGTTTCAGGTGCTGGCCTGGTTTGAGGAGGGAGAGGAGACTATCACAGCCTTCGTGGAGCCTTTTGTAATTTTGCTGATTCTGATAGCAAATGCCATTGTGGGTGTCTGGCAGGTAAGCAAGATCTTTTTTACAACCTTTTTCTTTTAATATGGTGAACTTGGTTATTTTTTTGGTTTGATAGACTGTCCCACCCTAAGAGGAATATAATTAATAGTAGGCCTAGCTTATGATAGGATCAGGCCATATCTACAGATAACCGATTGCCTCACTCACTATAAATTGAGGGAATTGATTGTGTGTATGTGGAAGAAGCTGAAATGTATGTACAAATTGTAGCAAAGCTGTTTTTCCTCTGGCTGGTTTAATGAGTTTCAAGGTCACTCCAGTTAGTAACAACCATTAGTTGCCTGTGATTTGTCACTGAGCTGGTTCCCCTGATGGCAGGGATTGGATCCCAGGTAGAGGGTTTGGAGGGATCCCTGTGGACATCCTCCTGCCAGTTAAACGCCTGCCTGCCCAAACCAGTCCGCCGAACCACAGGGAGAGAAAATGCCATGAATATAAAATATAAAATAGAACCAAGCTTAGTGGCACCAGAGGCTATTCTTCTCAGTCCTTTATGGTACAGGAGAATGAACATATACACTGGGCATATAGCTAGGCCTTAACATTGCCTTCGGAAAGTATTCAGACCCCTTGACTTTCCACATTTTGTTACGTTACAGCCTTATTCAAAAATGTATTTTTTTTTTATCATCAATCTACACACTACCCCATAATGACAAGGCAACATTGTTAAAAATAATAAATGTACATTTTACATAAGTAATCAGACCCTTTATTCAGTACTTTGTTGAAGCACCGTTGGCAGCGATTACAGCATCGAGTCTTCTTGGGTATGATGCTACAAGCTTGGCACATGTATTTGTGGAGTTTCTCCCCTTCCTCTCTGCAGATCCTCACTAGATCTGTCATGTTGGATGGGTAGAGTTGCTGCACAGCTATTTTCAGGTCTCCAGAGATGTTCGATCGAGTTAAAGTCCGGGCTCTGGCTGGGACACTCAAGGAATATTCAAAGACTTGTCCCGAAGCCACTCCTGCATTGTCTTGGCTGTGTGCTTAGGGTTGTTGGAAGGTGAACCTTCACCCCAGTTTGAGGTCCTGAGCGCTCTGGAGCAGGTTTTAAACAATGATCTCTCTACTTTTCGTTCATCTTTCCCTTGATCCTGACTAGTCTCCCAGTCCTGCCAAATCGATAAACCTGGGTTTCATTGGACCAGAGAATCTTGTTTCTCATGGTTTGAGAGTCCTTTAGGTGCCTTTTGGCAAACTACAAGCGGGCTGTGGTGGCTTCCATCTGGTCACTCTACCATAAAGGCCTGATTGGTGGAGTGCTACAGAGATGGTTGTCCTTCTGGAAGGTTCTCCCATCTCCACAGACAAATTCTGGAACTTTGTCAGAGTGACCATCGGGTTCTTGGTCACCTCCTTGACTAAGGCCCTTCTCCCCCAATTGCTCAGTTTGGCCGGGCGGCTAACTCTAGGAAGAGTCTTGGTTGATCCAAACTTCTTCCATTTAAGAATGATAGAGGCCACTGTGTTCTTGGGGACCTTCAATGCTGCAGACATCGACACAATCCTGTCTCGGCGCTCTAAGGACAATTCCTTCGACCTCATGGCATGGTTTTTGCCCTGACATCCACTGTCAACTGTGTGCCTTTCAAATCATGTCCAATCAATTTAATTTACCACAGGTGGACTCCAATCAAGTTGTAGAAACATCTCAAGGAGGATCAATGGAAACAGGATGCACCTGTGCTCCATTTCTCATAGCTAAGGGTTTGAAAACTGTTTTTACTTTTAATACATTTGCAAAAATTCTAAACTGTTTTTACTTTGTCATAATGGGGTATTTTGTGTAGATTGCTGAGGATTTTTTTAGAATAAGGCTAAGTATCAAAATGTGGGGAAGGGGTCTGAATCATTTCTGAATGCACTGTAAGCATCTATCTACACACAATACCCCATGATGACAAAGCGAAAAATAGATTTAGACATTTTAGCAAATGTATTAAAATAAAGACCCCTTATTTACATATGTATTCAGACCTGTTGCTACTGTATGAGACTAGAAATTGAGCTCAGGTGTATCCTGTTTCCATTGATCCTCCTTGAGATGTTTCTACAACTTGATTGGAGTCTAATTCCATATTAATGCCCATGATTTTTGAATGAGATGTTCGACGAGCAGGTGTCCACATACTTTTGGTCATGTAGTGTGTGTGTGAATACAGCACGTTACTTTGATCTGTGGATTATATATAATCAAACTCAGCAAAAAAAAGAAACGTCCTCTCACTATCAACTGCGCTTATTTTCAGCGAACTTAACATGTGTAAATATTTGTATGAACATAAGATTCAACAACTGAGACATAAACTGAACAATTCTACAGACATGGGGGGAGGGGGAGTCAAAATCAAAAGTAACAGTAAGTATCTGGTGTGGCCACCAGCTGCATTAAGCACTGCAGTGCATCTGAACTGCACCAGATTTGCCAGTTCCTGCTGTGAGATATTACCCTACTCTTCCATCAAGGCACCTGCAAGTTCAGACATTTCTGGGGGATTGGCCCTAGCCCTCACCCTCCGATCCAACAGGTGCCAGACGTGCTCAATGGGATTGAGATCCGGGTTCTTCGCTGGCCATGGCAGAACACTGACATTCCTGTCTTGCAGAAAATCACGCACAGAACGAGCAGTATGGCTGGTGGCATTGTCATGCTGGAGTGTCATGTCAGGATGAGCCTGCGGGTAGGGTACCACATGAGGGAGGAGGAGGTCTTCCCTGTAACCCACATCGTTGAGATTGCCTGCAATGACAAAAAGCTCAGTCCGATGATGCTGTGACACACCGCCCCTCCACCTCCAAATCGATCCTGCTTCAGAGTACATGCCTCGGTGTAACGCTCATTCCTTCGACGATAAACGCGAATCCCACCATCACCCCTGGTGAGACAAAACAGCGACTCGTCAGTGAAGAGCACTTTTAGCCAGTCCTGTGTGGTCCAGCGACGGTGGGTTTGTGCCCATAGGAGACGTTGTTGCCGGTGATGTCTGGTGAGGACTACAACAGGCCTACAAGCCCCCAGTCCAGCCTCTCGCAGCGTATTGCGGACAGTCTGAGCACTGATGGAGGGACTGTGCGTTCCTGGTGTAACTTGGGCAGTTGTTGTTGCCATCCTGTACCTGTCCTGCAGGTGTGATGTTTGGATGTACCGATCCTGTGCAGGTGTTGATCCACGTTGTCTGCCACTGCAAGGATGATCAGTTGTCCGTCTGGTCTCCCTGTAGCGCCGTCTTAGGCGTCTCACAGTACGGACATTACAATTTATTGCCCTGGCCATATCTGCAGTTCTCATGCCTCCTTGCAGCATGCCTAAGGCAGGTGAGCAGGGACCCTGGGCATCTTTATTTTGGTGTTTTTCAGAGTCAGTAGAAAGGTATTTTTAGTGTCCTAAGTTTTCATAACTTTGACCTTAATTGCCACCGTCTGTAAGCTGTTAGTGTCTTAACGTTCATCCCACAGGTGCATGTTCATAAATTGTTCATGGTTCATTGAACAAGCATGGGAAACAGTGTTTAAACCCTTTACAATGAAGATCTGTGAAGTTATTTGGATTTTTACACATTTTCTTTGAAAGACAGGGTCCTGAAAAAGAGATACTTATCAGCAAAGTCAGAGAAACATATCTTTCCTCAATAAAGATCTTACGACTGATGTGATTGTCCCACATAGCTAGCTTAAGGTGAATGTTCTAGACCACACAGTTTAACTGAGGGACAGAATGTTGGAAAGCATTTCACGAGCCACACACTGTACTGAGCGGCAGAGGTGTGTTCAGTGGCAGTGTGAACTGTGCAGCCGATTGTTCACAAATGAGAGCCGAGAAGGGGCTTGGTGTGAATTACAATGAGCCTTTTTGAAGTGTGGGTAATCTTATTTACATCCTGCACATAAAGAAAAATACTTGGCACTCAATTAGAGGTTTGTCCAAGCCACAGTATCCA
Organism: Oncorhynchus mykiss; assembly: GCF_013265735.2. Taxonomy (NCBI): domain Eukaryota; kingdom Metazoa; phylum Chordata; class Actinopteri; order Salmoniformes; family Salmonidae; genus Oncorhynchus; species Oncorhynchus mykiss. The sequence goes on along the minus strand of NC_048569.1, from coordinate 26,845,733 downwards.
GGGTATATTCTGAATTGAATGACTCACCACAGGGTTCTATGGCTAGAGACAGATTTCATTCTCTTGGTTGAGGAATATAGTCTAGAGTTTGGCAGGTTGCAAAAGCCATTTGGCAAGAAAGACTTCTGTACTAAACTCGAGTAATCAATGACACCACTGACCAAAAATATTTAACTAGCTAAACAGACAGACTGTATGGACCTGCTTTAATGGGATTCCTTCCAGCTGTGGGTGGACATTTGCTCAACAGGACACTCTTTCTAGTTGTCTTATCACCTCTAAATCTTGTTGCCATGCGCACGGCGGGTGCTAGGAGTCCCTGTGCCTATCAAGCAGCGATCCGCTCTTGCCTCTGCTCCCACTCGGATTGAAAAAGAAAGCAAGGTAATTAGGTTGTGTGCCTCCAAGCCTGCTCCTGCTTCCAAGGTGCACACAGCCAAATCAATAATCCATCCGGTCCATGACTGGCCACTTGACCGCCTTGGGCTTTGCCAGAAGTCTAGGGGAAACGACAAGCAGAGAGACATACCCGTACAACGATACAGGTAGTGTCAGTGAGACTTTTTTTTTTTTTACCCCTAAAAGGACCCAAGACTGAGGAGGGAAAACTTGGCATGTGGGTGGAAAGGGGGGGGCATGGTGTTTCAGGCCAGTCAGGGTAATGAATGGAGACTAAAATAAAACTAAGGAGGAGAAAGTGGGACGAGGGTTTCTGCATTAGTGAGAAACGAAGGCAGGAAGGGAAAATAGGACCTCTTTTCTCTCTGCTCCTGACCTGGGGATTCCAGTGGGAAGTTTGCGCTATCTTTAGCCTGAATGGGGAGTTATCTAGTTAGATCTGGTGTTTTACAATGACAACTCAATACAGGCTACTCCTTTCTCATAACCAAAGTTTTACTATCCAACTCCATTCCCCTCGGCATCTAGGGATTTCTTGACACCTGGGAGCTACAGTAAAACTTCTCTTGCATCTTGACTAGAGTGACTGGAATCACACATCTGTTGGTTTCCAGTGTTTTTTTTCTGACTTGGTTTTAAGTGACACAAGCATGTTTGAACAGCTGAGGCTAAAAAACCTTGGTTTGCGACTTATAAAGCGTCAAAGCTCATGAGACCTGATTCATCCCGTTGAGACAGAGTACTCCAGCGTTGCACACATTGATGACGAATAGTCCTGCTAGAGTAAAGGAACTAATCTAAATGTCCCGTAGCAAAAAAAGGGATGGAATGACGAGGCTGAATTCATTGGGTTTATGTCTGACCTTTTCATGTGAGGATCCCACTGTACTACCTAGTAGTGTATGGGTTACTCGCCTTACTCTACCATTGTGATAGCCCCATGAGCAGTAGAGAGAATAACTAGAGTGAAGTCTAGCTTTCTTGACTCAATCTAGCAAAACCATGTTCTGTAGAACTGCACACACTGTGCTCCAGGGGAGGACTATGCAGTTAATTACTTTTCCACTTTATGCAGTGAGTAGGCAAGAAGAATGGCTATGTGGATCATTAATCTTTAATTAAGTTGATCAATCAAACTGTATAAGAGATGTATAGGCTAATCACATTGTGTTTTTTCCCTTGAGCAAAAGTTAATCTACTTTGCTGGCAACACCATTACACAGCCATGATTCAACCGACTGACTAACTTAGAAACATAATGACTAGGGCTTTAAATTAGGATTTGTGCTTTCAGGAAATATTCAGATCCCTTGGCTTTTTCCACATTTTTACATTACAGCCTGATTGTAAAAATGCTAATTTAAAAAATAGTTGCATTTAAAAAAATAAATAATTTAAAATCCGATCTACACAACCCCATAATGACCAAGTGACAACAGGTTTCGATTTTTTTGCTTTTTTTTTAATAACTTTATTTACACAAGTATTCAGACCATGTGCTAGGAGACTCAATTGAGTTCAGGTGTATCCTGTTGCCATTGATCATCCTTGATGTATCTAAAATTTGGAGTCCACTTGTGCTAAATTCAATTGATTGGATATGATTTGGAAAGGCACATACCTGTCTATAGGTCCCACAGTCCCACAGTTGACAGTGAATGTCAGAGCAAAACCAAGCCATGAGGTCAAAGGAATTATCCGTAGTTCCAAGACAGGATTGTGTCGAGTTAGATTTGCAGAAGGCTACGAAAACATTTCTGCAGCACTGAAGGTCCCTAAAAACAGTGGCCTCCATCATTCTTAAATGGAAGAAGTTTGAAACCGCCAAGCCAAGGCCCCAAAAAATGACCAGAGCGATGGGTATGTTTATAGCCGCGGATATGCGCCCGTTCTTGGTGGTTGAGAATGGGGTGTTTCGGCACCTCGAAAGTGCCCGAGCAACATTACAAATTTCGCCCTCTTGCACCCATTTCACCACCTGCTCTATATAATCAAGCTAAATCTGAAGTCAATGAATTGGCCAATGCACTGTGTGTTGCTCTTACTTCAGATGGATGGACTTTCAGTGCTACAGAGAGCTACTTAGTGATAGCCCATCACATTACCCCAGAATGGGACATGAGAAGTACAATGCTACTGATGGCCCCCTTTATGAAAGTCACACGTGCCATTTTTTTTCTCTTTGTAAGAAATTGTAGCATAGGCCTATGCCATGTTTACATTGATTTTACACGCATATTGCTCTTTATTTTTGTGTTGCTTGATCGTGTTTTAATTTTAGAGAAGACTAAGTGGTTCACTGTGGTTTACGTGTGTTTTACCTCTGCGGAATCCCCTGGGGCTGTTGTCTCTGGTCCCTAACTCCTCGATCATCTGTCGGGCCTTCTGCTGCACCTCACTGCTCCCAAAGGCTTACACCTCACCTCGTAGTCCCCCTTGTTGATCTAGAACACGCACACAGGGAGGTTACCTCTACGGGGGGGTTTTTGATTAGGTGTAGTATTGAAAATGCATTTAAAAAAAAAAAATGCTAACATGCTACTGCTGCTACTAAGCAAATGCAATGTCTAACGTTAAGTTCATTTACTATAGCATGCCATATTCAGTTAAATTAGGCTAGCGATGGCAGTTGTGGAGACCGGCACTTATGGTAGTTGGGACATAAACTATATGCTCTGTTGAAGTTTGTAAGAGGAGCCGTTATCTGTCAGGTTGTTTGCCATTGTATAAGCAAACAAAGCTTGTCTGGGGACATTGGAGGTTATGGTGACGAACATGTTCAGAATACCTTATGAATTCTTCTCAGTCTTTGACCAAACTACTTCAATACATGCGCCTTGGACCAATCAATGCCCACAACGGTTATCACGGCAACTGTTAACAACCTACAACACTTTCCCTGCAGCCTGTATTTTTAATGGAGATGTTGTCCGTGTTCCCATCCAATGAGGCCAGCGGGTGTGCCCTGTCCAGAGTGCTGCCAGGCTGGCTGCTTGTGACGGTACCTCTGGGATTAATCCCACAGGGAGGGAAATGTCAGCAGATCGCTGGTAGTTGATTGGGGGTTGGCGAGACGGAGGGTTTAATTGTGGTACACTGTGCTCCAGTCCTCAGCTATATCTGATGGCATACTGACTGTGACGTTAAACATACAAGATGTTAAAAAAAAGTCCATTGAATTCCCAGGGTTGACTGAGCCAGGAATGTATTGTTTCCTTAAATCTGAAATTGAGCCCTTTTTTAAGTGTAATGGCCGTATTTTCATTTGATCCTATTGTTTGTTTTTTCTTTGGCGTGTGATGAGATCAACAGATCAGCGTTGTAAAAACGGTGGTGTTTCTGGCTATTACAATGTCCAATGATTTGTTGTTGGATACACTTCTCGTTGGGTTTGCTTCCTTTCCCAGCTTAAGGGTCACTGGTCAAGTGATCGTTCTCATTCTTTAACCATCTCTAAATGCTCTTTGTGTGGGATCTGGTCTTCAACCCACATGTGAAGCTTACATTTATCTCTGAAAAATATTGATTTAATCTGATTGCTTTTGTCTTACAGGAGCGAAATGCAGAGAATGCCATTGAAGCGCTCAAAGAGTACGAGCCGGAGATGGGAAAGGTGTACCGGCAGGACAGGAAGAGTGTGCAGAGGATCAAGTCCAAGGACCTTGTACCAGGGGACATCGTGGAGGTGGCCGGTAAGATGCTTAGAGCGTTGGGCCAGTAACTGGAAGGTTGCTGGTTTGAATCCCCGAGCTGACAAGGTAATATTCTGTCTTTCTGCCCCTGAGCAAGGCAGTTAACCCACTGTTCCCCGGGCGTCGAAGACGTGGATGTCGAATTATGGCAGCCTCCCGCACCTCTGATTCAGAGGGTTTGGGTTAAATCGATGACACATTTCAGTTGAAGGCATTCCGTTGTGCAACTGATTAGGTATCTCCCTTTCCAATACACTGAGCATCCGGCCCACCAGCCGATTTTAGGTGGGGTGGTGTTGTAGTATTTTTAGGTTTAAGTAAACACTCCAGGCCAGACTTAAACAACAACTCGAGCCTAAACGTTTGCCCACCCCTGCTCCATCCCAGTGATGCATGTCTGCTTAGCTTTGATGACCCAGTGTTGTGTGATCACAGAATATTGTTTCAGAATGCAGGTGTCAGTTTATTAGGGATGTGTATCTTTCCCTTTAAAGACGATTCAATAAGTATCTAGATACAGGGATGATACGTTTTTAGTTTGGTTAGAGTATTAATTGATACGATTTTATGCAGTAACATTTGTTGCATAAACATTCATTTTCCATTCTAAATTCAGATCTACTGCTGTTAAGCTCATGAACTGGGTGCCCTCTGAGCTGGGCTATATGGCCCAAATATTATATCATGGTATTTATAAAAAATTAAAAAAAAGGTTTTTCAATATTTAAAGTTCTACATTTGCTTTATGTGTAGTGAGTGATCCAAGGGTGATAACACATAGTGTATATTTTCAATGAGTCTTTCTCCATTCTTGTTGTTTTATGCTGTTCAATTCAACTTCAACCAAAACAAATTTCAGCACTTTTATAATTTCTGCATTTCCTGCACTCAATTGCAGTGGTGGAAAAAGTACCCAACTGTCATACTTGAGTCGAGTAAAGCTACGTTAATAAAGAATGACTCAAGTAAAAGTCACCAAGTAAAATACAAATTAAGTAAAAGTCTAAAAGTATTTGGTTTTAAATATACTTAAGTATCAAAAGTAAAAGTATAAATAATTTCAAATTCCTTTTTATTAAGGAAAGGAACCATTTGGCACCATTTTATGTATTTTTTTATGTTAATTTACTGATAGCCAGGGGCATCTCCAACACTCAGACATAATTTACAAACAAAGCATTTGTGTTTAGTGAGTCCTCCAGATCAGAGGCAGTAGATGACCAGGGATGTTCTCTTGATAAGTGCATGAATTGGACCATTTTCCTGTCCTGCGAATTAAAATGCCAGGGAGGAGTTATTGTGACAGGGTAGGAACTAAAGTGTTGATACGCGTTTCCTAGGGGACCCTATAAGCTTTGGCTACTTTGCATGTTTTCTCTTAGCTACTTCATGTAGCTAACATATTCTTGCTTTGCATATTCCTCTTTGATTTAGAAGATACTGTTACACAAACAGGATGCTGATTTTAGGTCCACACCATCACTGGTATTGTCAGGCTGTATTAGCTAGCTACTTTTGCTCTTACTCAGTACATTTATTAGCTAGCTAGCTATTAGCATTAGCGGCTAACAATTAGTCTCAAGATTTATAGCAACTTTCTAAGAAAAGAAACTAGATGTTTGCTGATGTAAGAAACACAAACTTACAGTGTCATTATAGAACTCTAGTGGATTTATATTAAGACTCAAAGTGAAAACAGCATTGTCATCAACATTGTTGCACGTGCTACATTGACCATGCAGACTGAAGTGTCTGAAGTGAAGTGCCTCCTGGTTGAGGAAACATCAAATGTGCTATTTGAGTGACATGGGGCATGGCTAGGTCTGTGTGGAAAGTAGCACGGAGAGAGATGACTCAAAGTAGCAAAGTAAACTATAAAGAATGCCATTACACATGGCGTATCACATTTAACAAACCAAACATACAAATACCGGTATAGAAGGTAAAGTATAAAACCCCAAACCGGTCCCTGCATCAATACTGGTATATCATAAAATACGGTATACCGCCCAGCCCTACTCTGAGACCTGTGTGTGTAAATTATGTATGTCTATGGTGTATGTACAGTAGTAGCCAAAATAATGACACAAATATACATTTTCAAGGTCTGCTGCCTCAGTGTCTTCAGATATTTTTGTCAGATGTTACTATGGAATACTGAAGCATTTCATAAGTGTCAGGCTTTTATTTACATGAAGTTGATGCAAAGAGTCAATATTTGCAGTGTTGACCCTTCTTTTTCAAGACCTCTGCAATCCACCCTGGCATGCTGTCAATTAACTTCTGGGCCACTTGTCCCGAAGCCACTCCTGCATTGTCTTGGCTGTGTGCTTAGGGTTGTTGTCCTGTTGGAATGTGAACCTTCACCCCAGTCTGAGGTCCTGAGCCCTCTGGAGCAGGTTTTCATCATGGATCTCTTTGTACTTTGCTCTGTTCATCTTTGCCTCAATCCTAACTAGTCTCCTAGGCCCTGCCTCTGAAAAACATCCCCACAGCATGATGCTGCGACCACCATGCTTCACCATAGGGATGGTGTCAGGTTTCCTCCAGATGTAACGCTTGGCATTCATGCCAAAGAGTTCATTAGACCAGATAATCTTGTTTCTCATGGCCTAGGGGTCCTTTAGGTGCCTGTTCATTTTACTAATAAAGCCTAATATCACGTAAGCCGTTGTAGAATTGAATGCTGAAGGAGCTGCGCAGTTGTGCAAGATCAGGAACAGGCCACCTACCTCGCATTGGTCAGCGTGCGAAGCTGGGCACAGTACGCAGTTTGACTAAGCTATTGCCTGGGGTTGTTTGGGATACAAAATTGCTTGTAGATCAATGACTAGAGATGTTAGAGACTAGAGATGTTTTCAGAAAGAATTTAATGTAAGCAGCAAAAAAAGTGGACCGGTGCATGACCCGCGGAACGATGCACTTGTATCTTACACATCGGTACCAGATTCAAATGTTTATCAGTGAATCGTTACATCCCTACCGTTTTTATAGGTGTGTTTCATATGCATGTGTTCATTTTTTTTTTTTGTGCACATCCATGTTCCTTCATGTAAGAAGAGTGATCAAAGCTTTGTTGCTCCTCATCTCTGCTCTCCCCAGTCGTCTCCCTGTCACGCTAAACCAGGAGAGAGAACACCGCCTGACATTTGCTCTGCTAATTGATTTACAGAAACTTTCACTGCCATTGATGCACCCCCACACTATTTGATCTTGGCTGGTGAATGTTGTTTCAAAGTCTGGTTTAGACAACTTAGATGAGCCATACCTTTTATAGAGTTGGACCGTTCATTGGAATTAAGTTGAAATGTCAGTCCTGAGTTGAACCCTTTTTTTGTTTGCTTCATCACTGCAATGCTCTACACTTGTCAGACTCCCCCAACATTGAATCCTCTCAATGTAAAACTGGCAACTGTTCAGCCCGCTCTGTCTGCCCCTCTCTCTCATATGGAATGGCACTGGAGGAGGTTGTTTGAATGTGAACTCCACCCATGCTGTTGTAAAATCTACCTGTACAGTCACCTGGCTGCAGTGGGACAGGTAGGCTCTGCTAAAAGGGCAAGTCATTTGCCATAGCAGGCTCTCATCAACAGTGTTTGAGATGTAGATGAGTCTCTCACCCAACTCATACATCCGTTCTGCTTAACACTGCTCATCTCCCTGACCAATACAATAGTGGCACCAGGTGAGTGGAGTTGCCTGTTACATAAGACCTTGAGGGCTGTAAACGGATTGAGGGTCATATGAAATTAGTCTCTGTGTGGGTGGGGGTGATTTCTAGGACATGGGGATTGCATATTGGATTAGAATAGGGTTACAGTGAAACCAGAATACTGTGGCCTCAAACTCCATGTCCCCTCAGGCTCTTGGCATCCACAACTCTTTCCCACGACTTACTTCCTCTTGTCATCCGGACCCAGCCTCCTCAGATTGGCTTTTCTCCTTCAGCTTCAACCAATTCATGGCCTGTCCCCTTTTACTCTCCTTGTCTTGTTCTCTCTGTCACCCAGCTTCCTAGAAAATTACTTTTCTTTCTCTCTGCTTCAAAGGAAAGGTTGGAGGTGGTTGAGGGGGTTTGCCTATTACTTAAGACTGCTGCCTTTTCCCACTCCTGCCACTGCACTCAGGAAGTCAAATGAAGGGCTTTAGTTTACCCCTCACACTGCAATTCCAGAGTAACAAGAGTAACTACATACCAGTAAGGCAGAATATGTGGATGTTTGTGCGGTGAATAAGGAAAGGAGTTGATGCATGATATGAATGCTATGTCGCTAAGTAGCATCTGTGTTATATCCTGGCCCAGAGTCCCTAGAGCTGCCAAAGAGGAATCTTAAGTCTTGTCAAGAGTAAGGGTTTAAACAGAGTTCTGCAGTGTGTGTACATCGGTGACCGTTTTGTTATCTCGTGAATATCCCACCTTTTGGCTTTATCTAAGCAGAGCGCACAATGTTCAGTCCTTCCGCCTAACCCCCCCCCTGAAGAGTGAGTCAGAGCTGACAGGCTAGGCTGGAGCTGCTGTCTCCACCTTTCTGGAGCCCAGTGACATTGGAGGTCTACTGGCAAGATGATACCATCTACCTATCTTCCACTTCCTTCCACTTACTGTACATTTTAATTCATTTGTTTACTTGTCAAAGACCACGCACAGTTTTGTTTGCAGTATACACTGAAATGTTTAGTCAATCTCTTACACACTGATTTGCTGCTCATCTGGAAACAGTCAAGCCAATCGGTGCTGTCATGTCAAATCCCAAACGCTACACCTGCCTTTAGACTGCATCAATAATCCGGTATCTCCCCACTGTTAAACCATAATAAACACGTAATAAACACGTTTTCCATGACTCAGTGGTTTTTATGTAAGTTTTTATGTAAGTTTCTTAAAATAGTCTGTCCCCAAGTTTTTGTCCCCAAAAAATGTCTGTCAGAAATGGTATTGGCTGCCTCCAGGTGTCCTTTTGGTGTCCTTTTGGGGTCATACCAGACTGCAACCACCATGGGGTCAGGGGTCTTTCTCTTCCCCTGAGGTTGTGGAAGGGTGGGGGGTTAGGGAGATGGGTTGGCAACAGCTTGCTACCGACCCCTCAAGCAACAGCTTGCTACCGACCCCCCCCCCCCCCCCCCCCCCCGACTGGGAGAGTGCAACCATGCATTCACACGGGACAGACGTGAGGAGGAACGAGAGCCTGGGCTAAGCAGCTGTCAAGACTTGGTTTAGTTTAGTGTTGCTGCTTACAGTGGAATTCTCAGGCACTCTGCAAAAGGTTGCTTTCTATATATATATTCCCTCCTTCTCCTCCCTCGTTTTTCTATTCACCCACAGTTGGCTATGAGTAACAGGGATTCTGTGTTGTAAAACGTTGGAACATCGGCAGTAATTCATCTTTCACCACCTCTCCTCCCAAAACATTTTTTTCTTCCAGCTGAGCTGTCCACCATCACCTCCCACCTTGCCATGGCAATAACCCTGACCCCCTGGAGCAACAACATCCTGTATATAGGAGTCAAACAAGAATGGCCTTTCTCTTGGTCTCTGTGTGGCTGGCTCACTTTGGTCTGCATGTGTGACCCAGTTTTGTTATGTGTGTGAGTTGGACCACTGCAGGCTCTGGCTTTGTGGTCTTGTTGCCTTCTACAACATACCACCACCATGGCAGTGCTGGCAAAGGTGGTCCAAGGGGCATAGACAGGATCTAATGTTTACAAAGGGCACAATTTGAACTTTCCTTGCAATTTCCTTTCATGTGTTTAGGCTTTTGTCCTCAAGCGATCTGTTTAACTCTACCCCATCCGTCTTTCCCTCTTCTCATTCTCATCTGGCTCTCTTCATCCTCCCTTTTCTCTTTTTCCTTTTTTCTTTCTTCATTACACAACCGACACTAAGGGGCTGTCTGATTTTATTAGGTCATGGATGTAAGTTAACACAGCATGCTGTGTATCTCCAGCTCTTTGTTTTATGTACCTTGGGTTTGATGATGGCTCCTTTTCTCTTTCCATTCATGAGAACAACAGGTGGTTCCCTAGGGACTTTGACTGCTTGAAACGACCTGGAAACATTGTGCCTACATGCAACCTCGCCAAAGAGCTGTAGGTGCTAAATCAAACCTACCTGGCCACTGAGGAGTCATGGGCTTGCGAGTGGTAGTGCCACTACTCTCCTTAAGTAGGCGGTAATAGGCTACACGATGAGTCGGCAACCTGTCTCATGTGAAATGGCTATTAATCTTACCATTTCTACCGATCTGCATGCCAGTTCTGGTTTTCATATGCACATTTTCATTAAACGGTTTCATTTAATTTATAATAACGTCTTCATATCTCAATCGTTGTCATGTGGTAAATTACAATTCTATCCAAATCTAAATGAAAATTATACTTTTTGGTTTGTATCTTCTATTGCCAAGTATGTAAAAATGGCCTACATAAAGCCAACAAATAAAAATATTGCAGCCTGCAGGTAGAAAATATCCTATAAATCACATTGGCTACACATGGCCTGTCTGCATCAAACTTGAAACATTGTATCAACTTTTAACTTGGGTCAGGCCTGAAGCTTGCACTAGCGAACTTGCAGCATTATATAACACATTCTGGGCCTTCACTTTCCCTCACCATTGAGCTCAGGACAGACACAGCTGTAGGCTATTTGCGCTCGGGATAAGAAGCTTGGGCAGAAGCTCACTGGCGCTTATTACCGGCACCTCAAATGTTCTGCGGAGGAGCTCTTGCACCGAAATACAAACAGTACCAGCACCCAAAATGAGTACTGTTACCTATTTCAGTCCATGTCAAGCACTGATAAGAAGAAATCAGGTAGGCCTATTTTATGATGTTTCCACTGGGTCAGAGCATGACATTTTTCCCTTTCAAGCTGAGTGGTTATCGAAAGGGAGAGAGCTGGGAATATTTTCAGCTACATTGATGAACTATTGTAATTCTCAATGGATGTAAAAACAGACTTTGTTTGCTTGCTGTTCGAGGTGAAGGAAAAATTACTTTGAGACGTCCCCAAATGGGCACATTTATATGCCTACATTTCTGCACAGGCTAGGTAGGCTATAGGCCTACTTCTATGCGTGCGGGTCTTTACTCAGTATTAACAGGAACAAAGTAACAAACATAGATGAGATGAGAAATTATAGGAATTAATGCTAAATGTACTACTGGTGATATATGTAATGATGAATTGATATACACTAAGAATCCAACGCAAATAATTCACTCAATGCAGTTATGAAACGGAATGTGCTCAAATTGTTGGGAGAGGGTGCATATTCTACAGAGAGAAGTACCATTTGCATCTGGGTACATGGTCATTTTGACTTCTGCAATGGCCATGCAGCATTTACAGTGATATGGCCTCAGCAGAAGTCAGGGCATTCATACTTCTTGCGCATCGCAGTGCAGAGTTGTTGTCAAGGAAGTGCGCTTGTGTTTTATACAGGATGTACTGCCCCCACCTACCATCAACAAATCAAAAATGCTGAGCTATACAGAGCCCTCCGCGTTGTTACATTTGGGAGGTGCTTGGTGATGCATAGGTTTGTTTTGGACTCTGCATGCCTCTGGAGGCTCCGCAATTGCATTACAACCTCCATATGGCTCCTCCAACCACATTTTCAGATCAAGCATAAATGGGCTTTTAGTCTAGGGCGCCCAATGGATGAGGTGTGCATGCATACGGTACCAGACAAACGTTTGGACACCTTCTCATTCCAGGGATTGTCTTTATTTTTACTATTTTCTACATTGTAGAATAATAGTGAAGGCATCAAAACTATGAAATAACACACATGGAATCATGTAGTAACCAATAAAGTACTAAACTAATCAAAATATTTGATAGATTCTTCAAAGCAGCCACTCTTTGCCTTGATGACAGCTTTGCACCCTCTTGGAATTCTCTCAACCAGCTTTGATAGCAACGATCCTGTCAAAGACATGCTGTTAGGCTACTTGATGATCAACTTGTCGAATGAAGACCTATTCTTACAAGTGCTCTGCTCTCATTGTATTCAAAAGTAGGTTACTCTACTCCATGACCCTTTTGTGTATTGGGAACGTCGTTCGCTATTAGCTAGTTTTGTTTAGGGGGACTTTGACTGACTTCATAAATTAGTCCACAGGGCGCTTGGGGAAAACTTGTCATTGTATTTCTTTTGATCTACCCTCATCTCGCTCCCTCCTTTCTCTCCTACCAATTCATCTGTCAATCTCCCACCGATTTTATCTGCACTGAACGAAAATATAAATGCAACATGTAAAGTGTTTGTTTCCTGAGCTGAAATAAAAGATCCCAGAAATGTTTCCGTATACACAAGTTATTTCTCAAAAAATGTGTGCACATATTTGTTTACATCCCTGTTAGTGAGCATTTCCCCCATGCCAAGACGATTCATCCACCTGACAGGTGTGGCATATCAAGAAGCTGATTAAATGCATGATCATTACACAGGTGCACTTTGTGCTGGGGACAAAAGGCCACTAAAATGTGCAGTTGTCACACAACACAATGCCACAGATGTCTCAAGTTGAGCGTGCAATTGACATGCTGACTGCAGGAATGTCCACCAGAGCTGTTGCTAGAGGATTTAATGTTAATTTCTCTACCAATTAGCAAACTCCAATGTTTTAGAGCAGCGTTTCCCAAACTTGCTCCTGGGAACCCCAAGGGTGCACGTTTTTGTTTTTTGTGCTAGTGCTACACGGCTGTTTCAAGTAAGGGTATTCCACAGGCCACATCAACAGCCTGGTCAACTCCGTGAAGGAGATGTCGCACTGCATGAGGCAAATGGTGGTCACACCAAATACTGACTGGTTGTCTGATCCACACCCCTATCTTCTAAGGGATCTTTGACTAACCGATGCATATGTATTCCCAGACATGTCAAATCTATAGATTAGGGCCTAATGACTTTTCCAATTGACTGATTTCCTTATGAACCGTAACGTTGTAAGATCTTTGAAGTTGCTGCATGTTGTGTATTATTTTTGTTCAGTATAGTTTGAAGCATGGCGGGTGGCGATGAAGTTTTGACAGCCACCTAGGAAGAAGATGATAGCGCTCCATTCAAAACTTTACAGCTGAAGTTTGTGCATTTTAAGGCTGGGGTTTTATCAGAATGTTTTATAGGGATAAAGCTAGAAATAGGTAGCTGCTCTTCAAGTGTTTTATGTACTCCCTAGCCTCTTGTCCCTATGGTGGCGCTATAGTGAGTTTCTTGTGTATAGAGACAGTGCTGGCTAGGTGGACTCCCCTGTTCCATGAGGGCCATAGCAGAGACTCTTGCCCAGCAGTGTTCACATCTAAACCCCCCACTACTGCACTGTAGAACTGATCAAAATAGTTTTCCCATTTTTGGATATGCCTTTTGCAGGTCTCATGCAATTCGCCTGTCTCTCTTCCCCCCCCCCCTCCTCCTCCTAGCACTGAGGAGGTCCAAGGGTCTGTTTACATGTCTGTCAAAACTCTGTCCTCTGGAGAAGGAATTTGTCAGGGGCTCTTGTTTGTACAGTAGGCCTTTTTTTGTTGTCTGTCTATATAAAGTAGTTTATATTCTGTAAAATTACATCAAAAGAACAAGCCCTTTTTAAATTCTGCTTTCTTAATCAACCTGCCTGAAGCAATTTCTCAATATAATTTGGAATTCCTGTGTTGTTCTTTCAGGCCGACAGTAGGATACGCTGATACCCTCTCAGCCATAGCTAATAAATGTGAAGAGCCTTTAATGAGCTCTTGTGACTGTCTCATTCAGTGGTGTGAATAGTATTTTGGAATTTAAGTTTGACTTTTGTTTTACTGGCAATTACCAAAGCCCTGTGAATGGAAAGAATGACCTACCTTTTATTTTTGTCCCGCGCACTAGTTCAATGGGACATTAATATTGTTTTACATGTCATTTTCTCTCTGCTGTTATCCAGTTTTATTTTTCACGAGCCTACATTCTGCACATTTGAGTGAGCCAGTGTGTGTGTGTCTGGAGAGTTGGATATGCCCTGTGAACAGCATTAGTTTTGACCCTCTTGCTCATGAAGGAACTAATTGAATTTGATAAAGCTGTTCTGTCTTCAGAGGTTTGGACAGCATATTTCACTAACATTTTGAACATCTCATGACCCAATTATGCCTTCAAAATGCCCCATCCTCATGCACCTTATGCCTAATTTGTTTAATGTTTTGTGCTTAATCTGTGAACTACAGGTTAGAATGTAGTCCATTTACCGACGTTATCCTCCTTCAGTATAATCCACCCAACTCAGACCTGCTCTAGTTGTACTTAAAGGAAATGTTCACCCATGTTGAATGTTATATTGTTTTTGTGCGTCTGTGTGATCTATCGATTCCATGGGTCATTTCATGGTTTAATGTGTATCTGAGTTATTGGCGTTCAAGCAGGCAGGAAAGCCGGCCAGTATGACGTAGCACTGTGATAAAGTCGCTGTCACTACACAAAGTTTAATAGGAATATGACTTTTAGATGGCAAAACGTCTGTCATACATCTCAGATTTCAATGCAGGCAGGATGTCATAACTTGGAAGGGTGTCTTCTCTCGAATGAGCCATTGATCATATTTTTGCGATATTCCTAACCTCGTTAAATTAAATTACACATTTCTCAGAGGGGCAAGCACATTTTTCATATTTGTCTGCCTCGTTGGTCCTGGGTGCATTGCAGTTGCCAGAGATATTATAGAAAGGAGATAGGAATCCAATGAATGAAGAAACGTACAACTCCCCACCCAGCAGACTGTCGACCAATCGGGTTCACGTTGTCATTCTGCGTCACACGGTTGCTAAGCCATCGTCACGCAATCCCTTCTCAAAGTCAGTGTAAATGTCGAGAAACGTGCCTGTTTTTCTAGAAAGTGGGTAATATCAGGATTCCAAAGCTATACGATAATCCAGATAGCAAGTACATTTTCTCACACCTTGGAAAAGAGTTGCAATGTTGTACTCCTTGTTTACGCTCAAAATGTGCTGTGCAGCCCTTTTTTTGTGTGACTAGCATGGGCAACGTTTCCCATCTCAAGCATATCTGCTGTTGCGAATGTCAGACTCCACTCTGAGGCAAATCGATCTGCAGGTTGAACATGGTGAGATTGTAGACTCCTAAATTGATAGTGCAGTTTGTTTTGGTGATTTTTATCTATCTACTTTATATTCTGATATTGCCTTATGTATTATTGCGTGTTGCTTCGTTTGCTTGCTAGCACATAGAGAGCATTGCATTGCTTTTTGTAGTCGCAAGAGATGTCACATCAATTTTCCATGTTGCTACCAACTTTATTATAATGCCAAAATGAAACATTTGTTCACAGAAGTGATCACATAAGTGTTATTTAACAATGTAAATTAAAAGAAATGTGTGTTTTGGGGTGTATTTTTCCTTTAATGGTCTCCCTCCATTTTGTTTGTTTTTCTCCACAGTTGGCGATAAAGTTCCTGCAGATATTCGACTCACCTCCATCAAATCCACAACCCTGAGGGTGGACCAGTCCATTCTGACAGGTGAGATCTAGGCTTTGGCCTTGTTTCTTATGTCTATGTATTTCTCATGTTATGCATGATACACTACATGACAGTATGTGAACACCTGTTTGTCGAACATCTCATTCCAGAATGATGGGCATTAATATGGAGTTGGTCCCGCTTTACTGCTATAACAGCCTAAACTCTACTGGGAATGCATTTCACCAGATGCTGTAACATTGCTGCAGTTACTTGCTTACATTCAGCTGCAAGAGTGTTAGTGAGGTCTGGCACTGATTGGGCGTTTAGGCCTGGCTCGCAGTTGGCGTTCCAATTCATCCCAAAGGGATCCCAATCAAGTTCTTCCATACTGATTTCAACAAACCATTTCTTTATGGACCTCGCTTTGTGCACAAGGGGCATTGGCATTCTGAAACCGGAAAGGCCTTCCCCAAACTGTTGCCACAAAGATGGAAACACACAGAATTGTCTAGAATGTCATTGTATGCTGTAGTGCTAAGATATCCCTTCACCGGAAGTAAGTGGCCTAGCCCAAACCATGAAAAACAGCCCCAGACCATTATTCTTCCTCCACCAATCTTTACAGTTGGCACTATGCATGCCACTTCGCGGCTGAGCCGTTGTTGCTCCTAGACGTTTCCACTTCACAATAACAGGACTTTTTGACGGTACCACGTTGAATGTCACAACTCTTCAGTAAGGCCATTCTCCTGACAATGTTTGTCTATGGAGATTGCTCTGTGCTCAATTTTATACACCTGTCAACAATGGTGTGGCTGAAATACCCGAATCCACTAATTGGAAGGGGTGTCCTCTAGAGGTCGATTTAATTAGGGCCGATTTTAAAGTTTTCATAACAATCGGAAATCGGTATGTTTTGACGCCGATTAGGATTTTTTTTAAATATTCTTTTTACAACTTTATTTAACGAGGCAAGTCAGTTAAGAACACAATCTTATTTGTAATGGGGCAGAATTACATATTTTTACCTTGTCAGCTCAGAGATTCAATCTTGCAACCTTACGGTTAACTAGTCCAACGCTCTAACCACCTGCCTCACGAGGAGCCTGCCTGTTACCCGAATGCAGTAGAAGCCAAGGTAAGTTGCTAGCTAGCATTAAACTTATCTTATAAAAAACAATCAATCATAATCACTAGTTATAACTACACATGGTTCAGGATATTACTAGTTTATCTAGCGTGTCCTGCGTTGCATATAATCGATGCGGTGCGCATTCGCGAAAAAGGACTGTCGTTGCTCCAACGTGTACCTAACCATAAACATCAATGCCTTTCTTAAAATCAATACACAGAAGTATATATTTTTAAACCTGCATATTTAGCTAAAAGAAATCCAGGTTAGCAGGCAATATTAACCAGGTGAAATTGTAATTTCTCTTGCGTTCATTGCACACAGAATCAGGGTATATGCAACAGTTTGGGCCGCCTGGCTCATTGCGAACAAATTTGCCAGAATGTTACGTAATTATGACAAAACATTGAAGGTTGTGCAATGTAACAGCAATATTTAGACTTAGGGAAGCCATCAGTTAGATAAAATACGTAACGGTTCCGTATTTCACTGAAAGAATAAATGTTTTGTTTTCGGTATGATTCGACCATATTAATGACCTACCGCTCGTATTTGTGTGTTATGTTATTATTAAGTCTATGATTTGATAGAGCAGTCTGACTGAGCGATGGTAGGCACCAGCAGGCTCGTAAGCATTCATTCAAACAGCACTTTTGTGCGTTTCGCCAGCAGCTCTTCACAATGCTTCAAGCATTGCGCTGTTTATGACTTCAAGCCTATCAACTCCCGAGATTAGGCTGGTGTAAACAATGTGAAATGGCTAGCTAGTTAGCGGGGTGTGCGCTAATAGCGTTTCAAACGTCACTCGCTCTGAGACTTGGAGTAGTTGTTCCCCTTGCTCTGCATGGGTAACGCTGCTTCGAGGGTGACTGTTGTCGACGTGTTCCTGGTTCGAGCCCAGGTAGCGGCGAGGAGAGGGACGGAAGCTATACTGTTACACTGGCAATACTAAAGTGCCTATAAAACATCCAATAGTCAAAGGTATATGAAATGCAAATGGTATAGAGAGAAATAGTCCTATAATTCCTATAATAACTACAACCTAAAACTTCTTACCTGGGAATATTGAAGACTCATGTTAAAAGGAACCACCAGCTTTCATATGTTCTCATGTTCTGAGCAAGGAACTTAAACGTAAGCTTTCTTAAATGGCACATATTGCACCAAATTGAACATGTTTCATTATTTATTTGAGGCTAAATTGATTTAATTGATGTATTATATTAAGTTAAAATAAGGGTTCATTCAGTATGGTTGTAATTGTCATTATTACTAATAAATAAATAAATATCGGCCGATTTAATCGGTAGCGGCTTTTTTTTTGGTCCTCCAATGATCGGTATCGGCGTTGAAAAATCATAATCGGTCGACCTAGTGTCCACATACTTTTGTATATAAAGTGTAGTTTTAAATGTTACTTGTTGTTACTCCTGCGTCCATAAAAGCACCGCAAGGACACAATGTTACAGGGATTTAGAATTTCAATCTTATTAAGCTTTGCTTTATCTTTGTGTATAACTTGTATGTAGTCGCCAGTGTTTGAGTTGGGTTATATGGGCTGATGAATGGGTTGTCACCACTTGAGAATGACCCTGAAACGGTCAGTGTGAGAACAAGAATTTCTGAATGACTCCGTGAACCTTTTATTCAAGATGAAGTCAGCGGTTCTTAATCAACACAGTATGGAGAGGGAGAACAACGATAGACTGAAAGAGGGAGGCAAAGACTGACAGGGAGAGAGCGATATGGATGAGAGCGAAGAGCGTTACGAGATGAAGCTAGTCCTGAAACCCCTGTCTTGCTCCACTGCCTTAATTGGTAGAGTTTGGTATTTCAGCTGCTTTTCCCTCCTCCCATTCATGGCTCTAATCTGTCAAAAACAGTCTCTCAGCCTATCAGAACAGTGCAGAGCTTGCTCAGCTGATTACCCACTAGGCCTTGCATCCCCCTGCAGTGCAGACTCATGAGTGTGAAAGTCCCCTTGGATGCCGCATTTTGTAATTGGCAGCCCTGCTCAGTCAGCTGTGAAGTCAATCCACACCCATCTTCCCCAAAATGTCAACCCATCACCACTTTGCTCCGTGTAAGGGCTGCGTTGTTTGATCGTCCTCATCCGTCTCTTTCTCTCCTCCGGCAGGGGAGTCTGTCTCTGTGATCAAGCACACTGACCCGGTGCCTGACCCCCGGGCTGTCAACCAGGACAAGAAGAACATGCTCTTCTGTGTGAGTAACTAGAAAACCATTAAAGACCTCTCTCCCCTTCCCCTTGCATCTTCTATTGTCTCTTCAGTACATGATCCTCTTCCCTGTTTAGCCAACCCAATAATTATAATCTCCTTTTCTCCACTTATCATCTCCGTTACATGTTCCTCTCTGGGATTTTAATGTCAGACCTCTTATCCTTAACCTCTCGTCTTCTTCTCCAGTTTTTTTACTGTTCCTCCACCACTTGTTCTGTTGCCCAGTGTGTTTCAGGTTTCCCCAGTGTTTCCTCAGCAGTGTACACCTGTTGTCTCACCACCTCTCCTCTCTCCTCCACAGGGCACCAACATAGCAGCGGGTAAGGCAGTGGGTGTTGTGATGGCCACAGGCGTCAACACGGAGATTGGCAAGATCCGTGATGAGATGGCGTCCACGGAGCAGGAGCGTACGCCTCTGCAGCAGAAGCTGGATGAGTTCGGGGAGCAGCTGTCCAAGGTCATCTCCCTGATCTGCATTGCTGTGTGGCTCATCAACATTGGCCACTTCAGTGACCCCGTCCACGGAGGCTCCTGGATCCGTGGCGCTGTGTACTACTTCAAGATTGCTGTGGCCCTGGCCGTGGCCGCCATCCCAGAGGGTGAGTCACTAGGAGAGTGGGAGTGAGGGGAAGCAGTCTATAATATATTGAAAGCAATACATTGGGCTCCAGCATAGTGAGTATGTCTAACCCCCTCTCCATCTCTTTTTACTAGGTCTGCCCGCTGTCATCACCACCTGTCTGGCTCTAGGAACCCGCCGCATGGCCAAGAAGAACGCCATCGTCCGCAGCCTGCCCTCTGTGGAGACCCTGGGCTGCACCTCCGTCATCTGCTCCGATAAGACCGGCACCCTCACCACCAACCAGATGTCTGTCTGCAGGGTGAGTCCCCGTCCCCAGAGCACCATGGGGATTTAGTAGGAATGGCTGATGTTTAGTATTATGGTTATGTCCAACGCTCAGGGTATTGAAACTAACATGACCTTTGTAGTGAAAAATATTCTTACCTAAATCAATGATTCTAGCTTTGTTTGTGTGCTACTGCTTGGAAACACGTTTACCATGGAGGATCCTGGGAAAGTGTCAATCCAGATATGAGACCCAGCCGCGGGGTCCAGCTGAGCCAAACAGAGCCTACATCAGCCTGTTCCACATTAGCATATTTAACCAGGTGGAGTTTTAGGGCTGTCTGAGCTCAACTTTATTAGCCTCTGCTAGTTTATGTAGCTACATACCTGCCTAAGGAGAAGGCTATATTCTTGCCAACCATGAACAATCCATTCCAGTGAGTACTTTGCCACTGATTTGGCAGCAGAACTCACCTGGCAATAAAGCAGTCTTGACAGCATCTACTGACAGTGTGGATTTATCCACAGGGTATTGTAGAGGTTGAAAGGCAAAGCAGTATAATGAATGATTCATTTATTTGCTATCATGGTTTAAATTAGATTGGGAAGTGATGGATATGAAATTGTTGTTCCCATATTGAATTGCATCATATTAGATTGATTATATGCATCCGCCGAACACTTTATGCCAGGGGTAGGAGATTAGATTCAGCCGCGGGCCGATGTTTGTCAGAGCGGATGGTCGGCAGACAGGAATGTAAATTAGTTTGTGCACTGCAAATGCAGTGAAATGAAAATAACAATTTCATACCTTTATTACATTGAGACACGATCACTTCTCTTCTTTTTCCCCCATTGGAACAGACTTCCAAAACTGAACAAATGTTTAGAGGAGTTCCTGGTGATTTTAGTCTCCCCTCCCCCTCTTCACTGCCCTCAGATTGGTGATGAGTGACACGCGTTCATCCATATTTAAGGGGATGGGCAACAGGTGGTCTACCTGTTACTGACCCCCTGAATATGGACCATTATGCATTACCACTCCCAAGTCTCTTTCCCCCATGGTCTCTTCCACTGCATCACTCCTGTGTCATTTCTATCTTCCTTTCTTCCTGCCTTCTTCTACTATTCTCACATTTCATTCATTCTCTTCATTATTCTCCCTCATCTCTCTTTCTCTTGTGTTGTTTTTGAGGGCCTCTGCTGAGAGGGTCTCTGCAGGCAAACACAGCACAAGGCACTGCACGCACCACATTACACAATACATCTCCACGCAACACTGCCCAGCATAATCAAAACAGCACAGGATAACATGGCAGCATGGTTCAGTTCTTGCAATAGAGGGGAGAGATTGGAAGCAGCATCGTGTTTAAAGATTTCAAAGAAATAGTTTTCCAATGCAAAACTTGCTGGCATATATATATACTTCTGAACTATTCCTGTACCAATCCTGCAATATCAGAATCTGAAATTTGGCTGCTGTGTAAGAAGCGTAGCCCTAAAAGCGTAGCTCTCTAGCCTGCTTGAGTAGAGGAATGTTTTTCTTAATTCATTGTGCTTTTGGTAAAGCATCCCTGACGTCACAGCTCTTTGAAGTCTACTGTGCCGCAGGAGGGGAGAAGGGAAAGACGACACCGGTTCATACTTTCATTTGAATATTTCTCTCCATCTTGCCTTGCTTCTCTGCAGAGCCGGCACCAGGAGATTAGTCTCACTCTGTCTGTGTGTCTGTGGAGGCGGCTTGCTTGCCCTCTTATTCACTTTCTCTCACTCACATGCTCCCACTTTTTCTCACGCTCTCCATCTCCCTTTATTTTTATTTTTTTTAGTTTTTGCGCCTCTAACCCTATCCCTGTCTGCTTCTTCTCTCCGGTCTCCTCTAACCCTATCCCTGTCTGCTTCTTCTCTCCGGTCTCCTCTAACCCTATCCCTGTCTGTTTCTTCTCTCCGGTCTCCTCTAACCCTATCCCTGTCTGTTTCTTCTCTCCGGTCTCCTCTAACCCTATCCCTGTCTGTTTCTTCTCTCCGGTCTCCTCTAACCCTGTCCCTGTCTGCTGCTTCTCTCCGGTCTCCTCTAACCCTATCCCTGTCTGCTGCTTCTCTCCGGTCTCCTCTAACCCTATCCCTGTCTGCTGCTTCTCTCCGGTCTCCTCTAACCCTATCCCTGTCTGCTGCTTCTCTCCGGTCTCCTCTAACCCTATCCCTGTCTGCTGCTTCTCTCCGGTCTCCTCTAACCCTATCCCTGTCTGCTGCTTCTCTCCGGTCTCCTCTAACCCTATCCCTGTCTGCTGCTTCTCTCCGGTCTCCTCTAACCCTATCCCTGTCTGCTTCTTCTCTCCGGTCTCCTCTAACCCTATCCCTGTCTGCTGCTTCTCTCCGGTCTCCTCTAACCCTATCCCTGTCTGCTTCTTCTCTCCGGTCTCCTCTAACCCTATCCCTGTCTGCTGCTTCTCTCCGGTCTCCTCTAACCCTATCCCTGTCTGCTGCTTCTCTCCGGTCTCCTCTAACCCTATCCCTGTCTGCTGCTTCTCTCCGGTCTCCTCTAACCCTGTCCCTGTCTGCTGCTTCTCTCCGGTCTCCTCTAACCCTATCCCTGTCTGCTGCTTCTCTCCGGTCTCCTCTAACCCTGTCCCTGTCTGCTGCTTCTCTCCGGTCTCCTCTAACCCTATCCCTGTCTGCTTCTTCTCTCCGGTCTCCTCTAACCCTATCCCTGTCTGCTGCTTCTCTCCGGTCTCCTCTAACCCTATCCCTGTTCATTATGGAGAAATTATATTCTCCCGCTCTTCCGTCACATTGTGTTGGCTCCCATTCATTTACAGACAGATTACATCCACACATTCATCCCAGCATGGATATGCATTAGTACCTTTGTCTAGAATACATCTCCAGGAGATCCACAGCCACCAGTTGTAAAGTGTGCTTAATCCTTAGTGTTTTTGTTCCCAGGTACAGTAGCAATTATTTCATTAATTTGCCTAAGTAAAGCTGGTATGGTTTATCAGTGCTCTATTGGTATTGTAGTTGTCTGATGTGCTGCACCCTACTTGGTAGGCTGTGCTTCTACTGCATGTAGATCAGTGGGCTCCAATCAAATGTTATTGGTCACATGTGACAAATACAACCAGTATAGACTTTACAGTGAAATGCTTGCTTATGAGCCCGTTCACAAAAATGCAGATAATAACTAAGAAATATTTGCTAAGTAGAAAAGGAGATAACAATAAAAAACATACATTTTGGGTGGCAGGTAGCCTAGTAGTTAAGAGTTTTGGGCCAGTAACCGAAAGGTTGCTAGATCGAATCCTCAAGCTGACAAGGTTCAGGGACAAAATGTCAGATTTTTACAAGGTAGTTAACCCACTGTTCCTAGGCTGTCATTGTAAATAAGAATTTGTTCTTAACTGACTTGCCTTGTTAAATAAAAAAATCAGGCACGGGTTACCAGTACTGAGTCGATGTGCAGGACTACACGGTAGTGGTAATTGAGGTTATACAGTACCAGTCAAAAGGGTTTTTCTTTATATTTTCTACATCGTAGAATAATCGTGAAGACATCAACTATGAAATAACACAAGGAATCATGTAGTAACCAAAAAAGTGTTAAACAAATCAAAATATATTAAGCTGGGTTTCTGTGTAGCACTTTGACATTGGCTTATGTAAAACGGGCTTTATAAATACATTTGATTTTGTTTCACTTTTTTGGTTACTAATTGATTCCATATGTGTTCATTCATAGTTTTGATGTCTTTACTATTCTACAATGTAGAAAATAGTACAAAATATTGAAAAACCTTGAAGGCGTAAATGTCCATTTTTGACTGGTACTGTACATGTAGTTAGCGGTAAAAGTAACTAGTAAATCAGGATGTATAATAACCAGAGTAGTAGCAGGGTATGTGAAGTGTCAGTGTATTTTGTGAGTGTGTGGTTAGTTAAGTGAGTGTGCATAGAGCCAGTGTATTAGGATAAATAAATGATAAAGGAGGTCAGTGTAAATAGTCAGGGTAGCTATTTTACTAACTGTTCAGCAGCCTTATGGCATGGTAGTAGAAGTTGTTCAGGAGCCTTTTGGTCCCAGACTTGGTGCTCCAGTAACACTTGAGTTTCCATACCAAGCTGTCATGCAACCAGTCAAAATGCTCTCAATGGTGCAGGTGTAGAACTTTTTGAGGATCTGAGGGCCCGTGCCAAATATTTTCAGCCTCCTGAGGGAGAAGAGGCGTTGTCCTACCCTCTTCAATACTGTGATGTGTTTGGACCATGATAGGTCCTTAGTGACGTGGACACCGAGGAACTTGAAGCTCTCACTCCACTACAGCCTTGTCGATGTGGTGGGTGTGTGTTCGGCCCTCCGTTTCATTCCTACGATAAGCTCCTTTGTCTTGCCCACGTTGAGGGAGTGGTTGTCACACTGCCAGGTCTCTGACCTCTTCCCTATAGGCTGTCTCATTGTCGACAGTGATCAGGCCTACCACCTTTCTGTCGGCGGCAAATTTCATGGTCGTGTTGGATATGTGCACGGCCACACAGTCATGGGTGAATTGGGTGGGACTGAGCACGCACCCCTAAGGGGCCCCCGTGTTGAGGGTCAGCATGGCGGATGTGTTGTTGCCTACCCTTACCACCTGGGGGGGTCTGTCAGGAAGTCCAGGATCTAGCTGCAGAGGAAGGTGTTCAGTCCCAGGGTCGTTAGTTTAGGGATGAGCTTGAAAGACACACATAGTGTTGAACGCTGAGCTGTAGTCAATGAACAGCTTTCTCACGTAGATGTTCCCTTTTGTGTAGAGAGATTGCGTCGTCTGTCGATCTGTTGGGGCGGTATGTGAGTTGGTCCAGGGTTTCTGGGATGATGGGTGTTTGAGCCATGAGCAGCCTTTCAAAGCATTTCATGGCTACAGATGTGACTGCTGCGCTGCGGTTGTCATTTATACAGGTTCACTTGGTGTTCTTGGGTACAGGTACTATGGTGGTTTCCTTGAAACTTGTAGGTATTACAGACTGGGTCAGGAAGAGGTTGAAAAATGTCAGTGAAGATACTTGTCAGCTGATCAGCACATGCTCCGAGTACCTGTCCTGGTAATCCGTCTGGCCCTGTGGCCTTGTGAATGTTAGCCTGTTTAAAGGTCATACTCACGTTGGCCACAGAGAGCGTGATCATACAGTCGTCCGGAACAGCTGTTGCACTCACGCATGGTTCAATGTTGCTTGCCTCAAAGCGAGCATAAAGGCATTCAAATTGTTTGCTAGGCTCTCGTCACTGGGCAGCTCATGGCCGGGTTTCCCGTTTTTTTTTTTTGTCTGTGATAGTTTGCAAGCCTTGCCACATCCGATGAGCGTCAGAGACGGTGTAGTAGGATTCGGTTTTAGTCATGTGTTGACACTTTGCCTGTTTGACGGTTTCTTATATGCGTCCGGATTAGTGTCCCTCTTGCCCACTGAGGGAGAAGTTGTTGTCCTGGCATCACATGGCCAGGTCTCAGACCTCCCTATAGGCTGTCTCGAGCGGCAGCTCTAGCTTTTAGTTCAATGTGGATGCTGCCTGTAATTCATGGCTTCTATTTGTGATATGTACGTACGGTTACTGTAGGACGATGTCGTCAATGCACTTATTAATGAATTTTATTGTAAGCAGGAATCGGAAGGCTAGAGTTATGGTCAAATTTGCCAAATGGAGGGTGAGCCTTGTATACGTCTCTAGGTGACATGCTGGTAGAAATGAGGTAAAACAGATTTCAGTTTTCTTACATTAAAATCAGCAGCCACTAGGAGCGCAGCCACTGGATAAGCATTTTCTTATTTGCTTATGACTCCTATACAGCTCGTTGAGTGCGGTCTTAGTGCCAGCATCAGTTTTCAGTTTGTGGTAGTAAATGGACACCTGTGAATTATTATTATTTTGTATGGTTTGTTTTACAGCTTATCATGAGCTATTCTAACTAAAGCGAGCAGGACCTTGAGACTTCCTTAATATCAGAGATTGCTCACCAGCTGTTGACAGTCTCACCCAGTTCTGAATGTCCCGTTGATAGGATAGTCTCGATCAGAGCTCGTCCAGTTTATTCTCCAGCGACTGTTTATTCGCCAATAGAAGGGTAGAGACTATTTTATTCTCACTGCCGTAGTCTAATCAAGGTGCCTCTATATCTTCGCCTTCTATGAGTGTCGGGAATTTGGGTCAGGTACGGAATAATCGATGTCTTTTGCCTCCGACTCATTGAAGTAAAGTCCTCATCCAAATCAAGGTTAGTGATAGCAGTTCTGATGTCCAAAAGCTCTTGTCGATCATAGGAAATGATGGCGGAAACATTATTTAGAAAAAAAGTTACTATTGGCTTCCAAAAATACAATTGGTCTGGTGCCCATAAAATGGCCGCTTTCTGAATCATCGGCATACAGTGTTAGGGTGATTTAGGGGATCTAGAGAACTGACGGTTGTGTAAAGCCTGTCGCATGCTTCCCAGTCTAAACAATTCGTGCAAATTGTGACGTTTTTGTCCATTTTGGTGTTCGGCAGGGTTTTTTTGGGGCTGTGGTTGGTCAACTCCTGATAGCAGTGTGTCGTGGAAATTCTGCACTGGGAGAGACTGTCATTTCTTCAAACAATCATCTTTATTTAATATCGATTCATTAATGCAATAATGAAACCGTCAGCCCAACAGCCTTGACTGTTAGGCTGATAGCCTCCCAAACAAGGAGAAACACATCTCATATAGGACACTAAGAATGCTTAGTTCCACCCCTCTCAGGCAGCTCAAAGAGTATCATAAGCCACTTTGGATGAATCTTGTCGTTAACAACACATGGTGTTATCACCCCCAACCCTGGCTTAATTTCCCTGATACCAGGATGTCTAGGAACTCTTTGTCCAGTCCATCTCTTCCCCAGTTACAACCACCCCACATCCTGTCCATGGAATACTTCTCCCTCAGTGCACCACTGATCATAGAATGGTATGTGGCTGTAAAGTTATCACCCTCTAGTAAAACCCATTTCCTCGACGCCCAGACGAGCTGCAGGAAGCTAGACTGGACACCATAAAAACCCAGCCTTAGACGACCAGTCTTACTTTAGTTAAATATATAATCGTTCACTATTAATATAAAATAAATCAGGTAAGTATGTCATTTTTCTATCACAAGTGGCTACTGGACAGGATTCTTTAATGAAAGGCATTTTAGGGAAGTATGCGAGGCACAGACGACTGAACGAGCCTAGTATGCGAGGCACAGACGACTGAACGAGCCTAGTATGCGAGGCACAGACGACTGAACGAGCCTAGTATGCGAGGCACAGACGACTGAACGAGCCTAGTATGCGATGCACAGACGACTGAACGAGCCTAGTATGCGAGCGCCTTGCATCCATAAGGAAACAGATTTGTGTGTGTGACCTGACACGTTTTCTACCCGTATGTGTTCTAGATGTTCGTTATTGACCAGGCGGCGGGCGATAGCTGCTCCCTGAAGGAGTTCACAATCACTGGCTCCACATACGCCCCTGAGGGACAAGTGTGAGTAGAGACCACATACATAACGAACACACACTCGTGCACACACAATGAAACACACACGTGTAGTCATTATCAATACACCACAACATACCTGAGCTCACTGTTCCCCATTTTTCATGGCTGTTGTCTTTTATTCCAGGTACCATGATGGTAAACCAGTCAAGTCCTCCCAGTATGATGGCTTAGTTGAGATGGCTTCCATCTGTGCCTTATGTAACGACTCCTCCCTGGATTACAATGAGGTTTATGTCCTTTATAACCTTCACTGTTATGTTCCTGCTGGTCGAAAAGGCCTGTCACATAAGCCTTTATCAGTGGTTCATTTATTATTTTGAGTATCAGTAGTCTTCTCCATTATGTTGTGGATAAACTGTTTTTTTTTGGTCGTTTATTGCTAATATCTGTGTGTGTGTGCGTGCGTTTTCTCCACAGATTAAAGGTGTGTATGAGAAGGTTGGCGAGGCTACAGAGACTGCCCTCACCTGCCTGGTGGAGAAGATGAACGTGTTTGACACCGATGTCAAGGGCCTGTCCAAGATCGAGAGAGCCAATGCCTGCAACTCTGTAAGCCACCGGCAGCTACTCTCTTAATCCCAACATGATTCTCCTGTCAAACTATTATAAAACTGTGTGTTGGTCACAAATGTCAACCTATTACCTTTTATTGTGCACTACGTTTGACCTGGGCCCTATGGGTCCTGGGTGGTCAAAAGTAGTGCACTATAAAGGGAATAGGGTGCCATTTAGGACTTATGCTGAGTGTAGTCCAATTCCATCAGACATCCACAGGTTGTTGTTCCACTCCTTGTTAAGGATGTGTTGGTGTGTGTTTCTTCACTGTGTGGTACAGGTGATCAAGCAGCTGATGAAGAAGGAGTTCACCCTGGAGTTCTCCAGAGACAGGAAGTCAATGTCTGTGTACTGCACACCCAACAAGGCCCACTCCTCCATTGGCAAGATGTTTGTTAAGGTAATTATTAGCATTCATCTACAGTATTTCTCGGCTTGTAGACCATATGGACACCTGAGAAATGCCTTATATAGTGCGCTACTTTTGACCAGGGCCCAGTAGGGCACTATATAGGGAATAGGGTGTCATTTTGGACATGGTTCTAGATGCCGCTTCATAATAACTATGATACATTATAGGATTTTGATACATGTGTTTGTGTACTTTAAGAACCGGTGTCATTTTGTAGTTGTAATGTACAGTATGTAGGAAATGAGCAGAGGATAATGTTTTATTTCCTCTGGTTTGAGTTCCTGTCTCTGTCCCTCACTCTCCAGGGTGCCCCAGAAGGAGTGCTTGACAGGTGCACTCACATCCGTGTGGGCGGGAACAAGGTGCCCCTGACCCCGGGCATCAAGGACAAGGTATTGTCGGTGATCAGGGAGTACGGGACGGGGCGTGACACACTGCGCTGCCTGGCCCTGGCCACAAAGGACAACCCTATTGCCAAAGAGGACATGGTGCTGGAAGACTCAAACCGCTTTATTGAATACGAGGTGAGGAAGTGGGGGTCATAATGCAGTAAGAGTGACAGAAATAGCAGAGCATTTATTCAGAGAACGTATGTATTTTCAGACACCTTAAATACTTGGGCTTACTGTATAGAAGTAACATGATGAGGCTGAAAAAATAAGTGTATATTGCAAAAACAAAATATTTCGATCATACGGATGAGGCCAAATCCAGGACTCTGGTCTGACTCTCTCTCCCCAGATGGACCTGACGTTCGTGGGTTGCGTGGGCATGCTGGACCCTCCCAGGGCAGAGGTTGCCGCCTCCATCAAGCTGTGCCGCCTGGCCGGCATCCGCGTCATCATGATCACCGGCGACAACAAAGGCACAGCCATTGCCATCTGCCGCCGCATCGGTATCTTTAGTGACAAAGACGATGTCTCCTCCATGGCCTTCACCGGCCGCGAGTTTGACGACTTGTCGCCGGCTGCCCAGAGAGACGCGGTGGTCAATGCACGCTGCTTTGCCCGTGTGGAGCCGTCCCACAAGTCCAAGATTGTGGAGTTCCTACAGTCCATGGACGAGATCACGGCCATGGTGAGTGAGACAAGGTCCTCCTGAGACCTGCCTCATCAGTTTCTGTGCAGCGTTGAGCTGAAACTACACTTTGTGGTTCGGCTTTCATGATGAGCCCTCAGCATGTCTTGTAACCTCTAATCCATATGTGATTAGTCTAAAAGCTTTAAAGCTATCCTGTAGAAAAGTAGATGGCTAACCACGCCCTGTCCTTTCTCCATGACCAGACTGGTGATGGTGTGAATGACGCCCCTGCTTTAAAGAAGGCAGAGATTGGCATCGCCATGGGTTCAGGCACGGCTGTAGCTAAGTCAGCCTCTGAGATGGTCCTGGCTGATGACAACTTCTCTACCATCGTGGCGGCTGTGGAGGAGGGCAGGGCCATCTACAACAACATGAAGCAGTTCATCCGTTATCTCATCTCCTCCAACGTGGGAGAGGTCGTCTGGTAAGGATCACAGCTTTGTCCCAAATGGCTCCGTATTTCCAGTTAAAGCTCACTACTTTTGACCCGATAGGGTCTGAGGTCAATAGTTGTGCACTATATAGGGACTGGTTGTCATTTATCACAACCCCACATCCCTCAGTAAGAAAATCAACAAATAGATGTCAGTTCCAGGGTTAACAAGCCTTCATCCTCACGTAAATATTATTCTACCATTCCTACAGCATCTTCCTGACGGCTGCTCTAGGCTTCCCCGAGGCTCTGATCCCTGTCCAGCTGCTGTGGGTTAACCTGGTGACGGACGGCCTCCCGGCCACTGCCCTGGGCTTCAACCCCCCTGACCTGGACATCATGAACAAGGTCCCCCGCAACGCCCGCGAGCCCCTCATCTCTGGATGGCTCTTTTTCAGATACCTCGCCATCGGATGTGAGTTCACTTGCCCTCTGTGGAGAAAAAACATTCACAAAATTGAAATATGGCTTAAAACTATGGCTTAGTTGAACAAGTGTTTAGGCTGTTGTGTGTATCCAGATAGCCATGTGTGACTCCTGTGCTCTGCCTCTTCAGGCTATGTGGGTGTGGCTACAGTCGGTGCTGCTACCTGGTGGTTCGTCGCTGCTGAGGACGGACCCAGGATCACCTTTTACCAACTGGTAGGAGAACACTGCCAATTTAACGCACACACACACACTCAAACGCATAGACTTACTGAGCTTGTTTTTCTCCTCTGCCCACAGAGCCACTTCCTGCAGTGTGGTCCCGACAACCCAGAGTTTGATGGTTTGAAGTGTGAGCTGTTTGAGTCCCCCTACCCCATGACCATGGCCCTGTCTGTGCTTGTCACCATTGAGATGTGCAACGCCCTCAACAGGTCAGACTATGCCGCTACGTCTTTCGCGTTACCTCTCTCTTTTTGAAGTTCCTCCACTGTTGCTTTAGGCTTGACACTAGTAGCATAATGTTGTGAGATTAATCTGGTACACATGGTCAAATGATGGGCAAATGGCTCCCAAATAGGTTTTCAATCAGTGACTTAACCCAGTTGTTCTCTCTGTTTCCCTCAGTGTGTCAGAGAACCAGTCCCTGCTGCGTATGCCCCCCTGGGAGAACGTGTGGCTGCTGGGAGCCATCTGCCTCTCCATGTCCCTGCATTTCCTTATCCTCTACGTGGAGCCCCTGCCGGTGAGGACTACCTGCAATAATAATAAACCTGAGGCTACCAGAAATTATTTCTAGAACAATTAAATGCTAGTGTAATGGGTGGGATTGGTGGAGAAACTGAAAAAGCAGGAGAGGTTGTCCTCCTCACCCATGTTGCTACCTTCTCCTCTACAGATCATCTTCCAGATCACCCCTCTGAACCTGACCCAGTGGCTGATGGTGCTGAAGCTCTCCCTGCCCGTCCTCCTGCTGGACGAGGTCCTAAAGTTAGCAGCCAGGAACTACATGGAGAACTACCCTGGTAAAGAGCTGGAGAAGCCCAGCAGCAAAGGCTGCTCTCTGTCTGCATGTATGGAGGGCATCTCCTGGCCCTTTGTGGCCCTCACCCTCCCCCTGGTGCTGTGGATTTACAGCACCGACACTAACATGGCAGACATGTTCTGGTCCTGACTGACTTGAGCACAACCCCCCCCCCCCCCCCCCCCCCCCCCCCTCTCTCTCCTCCTGTGTGTGCATAGTTAGTGTATGTGTTTGTGTAGACTTGGAGTGTGCCTGCCGAGTGTGCATGAGAAGGACCTAGTTAAACACAAACTTAAAAAATAATATTCGAAAGTCTTTTTGAAATTGTGAGTGGGTGAGGCTTTAGTGTCAGTTTGACCGTCACTCCTGTAGCTGTGGACTTTTTGCTGGTTCAAACAGAAAATAATGTTGTCTGTTTTTGTTGTCTATTTCCTTTTTAAATTAGATTTTTAATGATTTGGGATTATCACTTTCACTGCAGTACAAATAATATTTTTGCGCTGCCCTTTTCATATTAGTAAACAAATTAGATATTTAAAAGCAGTCCATTGACCTGTACAGAGATTAACACTATTTTATGCAACTTTTTTTTGTTCATCATTTTGTAAATTGTTGGAACGGATTGCAGGAGGAGTGGCTAGGAGAACGGGTAGGGTCACCTTTTAATGTTTACTGTTGTCTTCAGTATAAACTTAGAACTCTTTCAGAGCCAATGGACAAGCACTAGATAGCAGGAGGTGGGTAAGATAAGTGATTGTGTATGCTATAGCTGAAAACGAAACAGAAGTATCCTGAAAATGGAAGCTACATGTTCTTTAACCTAGCATGAACTGTACTGTGGTTTTCATTTATGATTTAGTCGTCTCCCCCACATCAATGTAAAAATTAAAATTACCTTTATGGATTTTTTTTTAAACTTTTTGATTTGAAAAGCCAGTTTTTCTGCTGTAGGCAGAGCACAGCTACCTCAATGCAATCCATTTTGCTCATTTCTAGATTATTTCCCCTACATGGCTTTAGTCTTTATTCAACATTTAGTCCATATAGTTATGACACTTGATGTGTGCCCCTATTTCCTTGTGCAGAAAACAAACATCTAATTGGCCTTCCCTCAGTGATTTTTTATTTTTTTTAAGGGTATTTTGTCTTTGTATTTTTTATTTTACGTGATTTTTATTACATTTATTGTTGTTTTGTTGGCAGGATTGGGTTTAGGATGTAAATGTTGCTGTCTTTGTGGGTCATCATTTTGATTCAAAGGAGAGAAAAGGCTACATCATTTTTTACTTTAAAAATACAGGTTTTCCAATCGACTACTCCAACCATGAACTTACGACACAAAAGTCCCCCAAGGGTTTGTTTTTTATATTTCAAGAAAAATACACTCATGAACCCTTTGAATCAAAGTGTTTTTGTCTTTCTTTACCTGGACTGAGTGAACGTGGTGTCCAGATCATCTCTATACAGTGTGGTTTTTGTATGGGCACATACTTGAATATAAATAATGTACAGTGTCTTTGAATGCTTCATCCTTATTGGGCGCAACTTGGCTGGCAGGGTGTGTTTTATACAGAACTCTGATCTGGAGTATTTTTTTCCCCTCCGGAGGGCTTACAAGTCTGTGAAAGGTACCGTATACCTTTAGAATAGTAGTCCCAAGGAGTCCATACCATCACACTAGTATTATTGTCTACTAAATAGGTCTGTTTTTCAGCAATCCAACATGGAAACATACCCCTGTGAAGCATGTCTTTTGGTAGATGCCTTGGTTTGATTTCACTGTGTCTGTGTTCTTTAACAACTGTGTGCTTTCTCCTTCAATGCCTTCCACTGGCTTCCCTTTTCACTAGTGAGTATTCCCTTCCACCACCACACTCCTTAACACAGCAATCACTTCACATCAAAAATGTACAATGGAGAGATGACCCCCCCCTAGCTATAACATTTTGATCAACTACAGACATCAGCGTATATTTTTGCGTTACATGATTGCCTTTGACCAGCTGAGACCATTAGATCAATACATTTCTGCTGTTCTTGTCCATCTGGTGCTCAGGCAGCTTTCTGCTGTTGCTGCAACTTGATGATGGCCAGGGCTGCCACTCATCAGATTTAATTAACTAGTCTCTGACAGGCTATATCGATTCAGGATGGGCTTTTGACTGATGAGAGGCTTTTTAAAAAAAAAAATGTATTCAGTGCACACTAAAACCAGGACTCTGTAAAATGTTTTGACAGGCAGCCAATTCTGATCTCTTTTCCACTTATTGGTCTTTTGACCTATCAGATCTTTTCACATCAGATCTTTTTCAGAGCGAAAAAAATATCAATGGGGCTGCCTGTCTGAACGCAGCCATAGAAGTCCGAGTTAGTTGGTTATGTTGTGGTTGATATTGGAATGAGGATATTTCAAGCCATGTCTACGTCATATTCCTGTTTTTCTTTGTCACCATTCTTCTAATGGACTTTATCTGAGAGTGTCTATTTTCCCACACACCTACACTTGCAGCTTAAGCTCCCACACAATCGCAGATATCAGTGTGGGTGTCAAATCTAGTGTTTTGTTGCATGGGAATATACTGGATCTAGTCTTTTGGCAATGCAGTAAAAATATATATTTTAGACATGTTTTTCTGTTCTGATATTTTGTACTCATCATATTTTCCCTTTCTCTACAGGTGATGACTAAAACCTGCCATTCCATCTAGTCTGATATGATAGCTGTAGAGACTGTCCTGTTCAGCATGTGTGTTCTGGGTAGGATTACACCTCGGATATCTTGACCCGCACTGTATATCAGTGGAGGCTTTAGGAGGATGGGCCCATTGTAATGGCTGAAATTGAATTCATGGAATGGTATCAAACATGTAAACTACGTTTGACTCCGTTCCATGAATTCCATTCCAGCCATTACAATGGGCCCGTCCTATAGCTCTTCCCACCAGCCTCCTCTGTATATGTGACCTTTCCAGACATGGGTACAATGCATTTATAGTATTTTCAAATGTTATGGGGAAACATGACCAAATAGTAAGTGGAATGATATGGTGTGGGATTGGTGGGTGGGGGTTTAAATGACTTCTTATATTGTGGTTAGACTTGGGGGAAATGGTGCCGTTTTGGATTCTTATATGCAGGGGAAGCCTTCCATGTCCCTGACATTCCTCCCTGCGTCTTCCTACCTTCAGTATTTCATACCAGGTTGACTAGTTTTATATCCATGTACAATACACAGTAGTGCATGCCCTCCAGCTGTGAGTAGCCATGCAATTTATCTAGATTTCTATAGTAAAATATTGTACAGAACTGCTTGACACGATTATAGATTTTACAGATAAATACTACAGTATCACTAATACTATTAAGTGTTTATCACTGATCAGAAACATTTCCTATTGTTTGGGAATTTGCACAGTACTGGTCCAGAAGACACTGATTGATGTCTGTGGAGTCTGAACTTTAACAATATTACCACTCAACTACTAATAGTTGTGAGAAACCAGGACAGAAGACTGGCTTTGATTTATTAGTGACTAGCAATATAGCTGTGTTCTATACCTGTTGAATAAAATTGTCCCTTTTTGTCTTATCATGCAATATCATGAAGCTGCAGTTAAACTGATGTTCCTGTTAACTCCCCACTAATGTTAACATATCTGTAGATTTGATTGATCATTACCTGTGCTCAATGATTGTAACACGCATCACTGAGATTGTGGTTTCAGTTTAATAAACTATTGAAACTTTATTTGGGTCTATCATTGTGTCTTGTAGTCTGAGAGTGCCAGTCTTTGTGTTGTCATACCAACTCATTGTTTGCCATACGTGTTTGACTTGGCAATGGAGTTGGCAAGTGTGCAAATACACTAAACAAAAATATAACTGCAGCAATTTCAAAGATTTTTCTGATTTACAGTTCATATAAGGAAATCAGTAAATTGAAAAAAATCCATTAGGCCCTAATCTATGGATTTCACATGGCTGGAAACAGATATGCATCTGTGGTCACCAGATACCTTAAGAAAAGAATAATAAGGGTGTGGATCAGAAAACCAGTCAGTAGTGGGTGTGACCATTTGCCTCATGCAGCACATCTTTGCATAGAGTTGATTGTGGCCTATGGAATGTTGTCCCACTCCTCTTCAATGACTGAAGTTGCTGGATATTGGCGGGAACTGGAACACGCTGATCCAGAGGATCACGAAAGTGCTCAATGGGTGACATGTCTGGTGAGTATGCAGGCCATGGAAGAACTGGGACATTATCAGCTTCCAGTAATTGTGTACAGATCCTTGCGACTTGGGGCAGTGTATTATCATGCTGAAACTTAAGGGGATGGCGCCGGATGAATGGCACGACAATGGGCCTCAGGATCTCATCACGGTATCTCGGCATTCAAATTGGCATCGGTAAAATGCAATTGTGTTGTCCGTAGCTTATGCCTGCCCATACCATAACCTAACTGCCACCATGTGGCACGGTTCACAACGTTAACATCAAAATCACCAACACAACACCATACACATTGTCTATCTGCCCGGTACAGTTGAAACCGGGATTAATCCGTGAAGATTACACTTCTCCAGCGTGCCAGTGGCCATCGAAGGTGAGCATTTTCCCACTGAAGTCTGTTACGATGCCTAACTACAGTCAGGTCAAGACCCTGGTGAGGATGACAAGCATGCATATCAATCAAATAAAATGTTTTTATGAAGCCCTTTACATCAGCAGCCTAAAACCACAAACATTAAGAAACGCAGATGTAGAAGCACAGTGGCTAGGAAAAACTCCCTAGAAAGGCAGGAACCTAAGAAGACACCTAGAGAGGAACCAGGCTCTGAGGGGTGGCCAGTCCTCTTCTGGTTGTGCCGGGTGGAGATTCTAAGAGTACAAAGCCATTAAGGCCACATTGTTCATCAAGATGTTCAAGCGTTTGTAGATGACCAGCAGGGTCAAATAATAATCACAGTGCTTGTAGAGCGTGAAACAGGTCAGCACCTCAGGAGTAAATGTCAGTTTGCTTTCAGAGGTCGAGATAGCAGGTGTGGTATAGAGTGAGAGAGAGAGAGAGAGAGGATTGAAAACAAGAGGTCCGGGACAAGGTACAATAGCACGTCCGGTAATCAGGTCAGGGTTCAATAGCCACAGGCAAAACAGCAGAAACTGGATCAGCAGCACAACCAGGTGGACTGGGGACAGCCAGGAGTTTTCAGGCCAGGTAGTCCTGAGGCATGATCCTCAGGCTCAGGTCCTCAGAGAGAGCGAGAGAGATGGAGAATTAGAGGGAGCATACTTAAATTCACACAGGACACCAGATAAGACAGGAGAATTTCACCAGATAGGACAGACTGACCATAGCCCCCCGGCACAGTCTATTGCAGGATCTTTCATTTCAGCTCATGACACTTTGGACCAACACTTTTTACATGTTGCGTTTATATTTTTGTTCAGTATAGCTAACCCAAGATAGTTAATCTGTGTCGTTTACAGTGGGAGAAAATGAAGCATAGTGTGCAGAACAAGCAAGGTAGGCGGGTTGTAACATATTTCCATTAGGGAAGGCCTCCTCTGTGAAGTAAGCTTGTGCACAAACTCAAATCGACCTTGCATTCCTAAACAACACGATTTTCTACAATTTAGTGCACTGTGTTCATAACATCTTCTAGTTTTGGGAACAGGTCTTTTTTGGGAATTGGTCTTTTGACCAATCAGACCAGTTCTGAACAAATATATATGTTGTGATTGGTCAAAAGACCAATTAGGTGGACAAATATTAGAACTGGGGTATGTTACGTTTAATACTGGAGCTCCGAGGCATGCGTCGAAATTGCGAAGCAGTGTGCCGATACGTGCCTGGTTCACAGTGGTGGAAAAAGTACCCAACTGTCATACATGAAAATGACTCAAGTAAAAGTAAAAGTCACCCAGTAAAATTTTACTTGAGTAAAAGTCTAAAAGTATTTGGTTTAAAATATACTTTTAAGTATCAAAAGTAAAAGTATAAATCATTTCAAATTCCTTATATTATATTTTTTAATTTATGGAAAGCCACGGGCACACTCCAACATTTAGACATAATTTACAAAGGAAGTATGTGTGTTTAGTAATCCGCCACAACAGAGGCAATACAGATGACCAGGGATGTTCTGTTGATAAATGGGTGAATGTAACTAATCTCAGCAAAAAAAGAAACGTCCCTTTCTCAGGAAAGGTAATTCGTAAAAATCCAAATAACTTCACAGATCTTCATTGTAAAAATGTTAAACACTGTTTCCCATGCTTGTTCAATGAACCATAAACAATTAATGAACATGCACCTGTGGAACAGTCGTTAAGACACTAACAGTTTACAGACGGTAAGCAATTAAGGTCACAGTTATGAAAACTTAGGACACTAATGAGGCCTTTCTACTGACTATGAAAATCAACAAAAGAAAGATGCCCAGGGTCCCTGCTCATCTGCGTGAACGTGCCTTAGGCATGCTGCAAGGAGGCATGAGGACAACAAATGTGGCCAGGGCAATAAATTGCAATGTCCGTACTGTGAGATGCCTAAGATGGCGCTACAGGGAGACAGGACACCTGATCTTCCTCGCAGTGGCAGACCACGAGTAACAACACCTGCACAGGATCGGTACATCCAAACATCACACCTGCAGGACAGGTAGGACAGACATCACCAGCAACAATGTCTCCTATGGGCACAAACCCACCGTCGCTGGACCAGACAGGACTGGCTAAAAGTGCTCTTCACTCACGTGTCGCGGTTTTGTCTCACCAGGGGTGATTGTTGGATTCGCGTTTATTGTCAAAGGAATGAGCGATACCCTGAGGCCTGTACTCTGGAGCGGGATCGATTTGGAGGTGGAGGGTCCGTCATGGTCTGGGGCGGTGTGTCACAGCATCATCGGACTGAGCTTGTTGTCATTGCAGGCGATCTCAACGCTGTGCGTTACAGGGAAGACCTCCTCCTCCCTCATGTGCTACCCTTCCTGCAGGCTCATCCTGACATGACACTCCAGCATGACAATGCCACCAGCCATACTGCTCGTTCTGTGCGTGATGTCCTACAAGACAGGGATGTCAGTGTTCTGCCATGACCAGCGAAGAGCCTGGATCTCAATCCCGTTGAGCAAGTCTGGGACCTGTTGCATCGGAGGGTGAGGGCTAGGGTCATTCCCCCCAGAAATGTCCATGAACTTGCAGGTGCCTTGGTGGAAGAGTGGGGTAATATCTCACAGCAGGAACTGGCAAATCTGGTGCAGTTCAGATGCACTGCAGTACTTAATGCAGCTGGTGGCCACACCAGATACTGACTGTTACTTTTCATTTTGACCCTCCTTTGTTCAGGAACACATTATTCAATTTCTGTTAGTCACATGTCTGTGGAACTTGTTCAATTTATGACTCAGTTGTTGAATCTTGTTATGTTCATATAAATATTTACACATGTTAAGTTTGTTGAAAATAAACGCAGTTGACAGTGAGAGGACGTTTCTTATTTTGCTGAGTTTATTTTCCTGTCCTGCTCAGCATTCAAAATGTACTTTTGGATGTCATGGAAAATGTATGGAGTAAAAAGTACAATATTTTCTTAAGGAATGTAGTGAAGTAAAAGTAGTTAAATATACATAATAAAGTACAGATACCCCCAAAAACGACTTAAGTAGTGCTTTGAAGTATTTTTACTTAAGTACTTTACACCACTGCACTTTCAGAACAACGTTCAAAACAACAGGAGACTCGGAAATCTCTGACTTCCGACTTCAGTGCGTTCAGGACAACTGGGAAGTCGGGAAAAAAACGAGCCTCGATTGGGAAAAATCGTTTTGAACGGTCATCCAACTCGGAATTCCAACTCGCGAACTCGGGCCTCTTTGTAAAACTCCTATTGTCTGATCTGAATATCACTGACGTCATGATTTGACCTTGCACATCATCAACGATGTCCGAAGCTTCGTTTGATCATGCTTTTTAAAACCATGTGTTGAAAAATGCGAGATCCCACTGATTTCGCCTTGTTTCTGGTGCTTTATTCAATTTAACTGCTTTCAAACACCCACCTGTACAGGAAATCGTACTTCTAAATATATTTAGGAATTTGTGCAAGGACTTTCACCTGACTGGTAGTTCACAATGGGAACTATGGAACATTCAGGGACGTGAGGGTATGACGTCGAATTCTGCTTTAGGAACACTATTTTGAAAAAAGCTTTTGTCTGAAGCATCCTAAATAATGTCATAGATTCCATTTTGGAAAAATAGTACGTTTGAAGGCAAAAAACGGAAGTATGATGTGAATTTAGAAATCCAACTGAGTGTAGGCTATTAAAACCAAAGATTTACCGCTGCACCACGGATTAGTGGAGAAAAATTCTTAATAATCACACATTGCTATTTATTGCTGTCCAGCAGATGTCACTAATGTGCATTGTGAACAGATAATGAATCACCTAGTAATTAACCTATTTTTGACACAATTGGCTGGAAAGCCTCAATGCTTCAGGAAGCTTCGTTTCCTCATCTCTCTCTCAATTCAATTTAAGGGCTTTATTGGCATGGGAAACATATGTTAACGTTGCCATAGCAAGTTAACTAGATAAAACAGAAGTGAAGTAAGCAATAAAAATGAACAGTAAACATTAACAAAAGTTCCAAAAGAACAAAGACATTACAAATGTAATTTTATGTGCAAATAGTTAAAGTAGAAAAGGGAAAATAAATCAACATGAGTTGTATTTACAATGGTGTTTGTTCTTCACTGGTTGCCCTTTTCTTGTGGCAACAGGTCGCACACCTTGCTGCTGTGATGGCACACTGTGGTATTTCTCCCAATAGGTATGGGAGTTTATCAAAATTGGGTTTGTTTTTTCAAATTCTTTGTGGATCTGTGTAATCTCAGGGAAATATGGGTTCTCTCCCTCCCTCTTTCAAAGTCACTAAGATCTCTTCTAGCCATGCTAGCCAAAATAATGGGCAACTGATCCTAAGCATTATGGGATGCTAATACACCTGTGTGGAAGCACCTGCTTTCAATATACTTTGCATCCCTTATTTACTCAAACGTTTGCTTTATTTTGGCAGTTACCTGTATATATGTAATATTGTTAGCATGTCAGCTAATTAGATTGGACATAGAAAGCAGTTATCTAAAGTACTTAAGTAAAAATACTTGAAAGTACTACTTCCGTCATTTTTTGGGGTATCTGTACTTTTTATAACTTTTACTTCACTAAATTCCTAAAGAAAATAATATACTTTTTACTCCATACATTTTTGCTAAAACCCCAAAGTACTTGTTACATTTTGAATGCATATCAAGAGAACATTCCTGGTCATCCCTACTGCCTCTGATCTGGTGGACTCACTAAACACATTCTTCATTTGTAAATGATGTCTGTGTTGAAGTGTGCCCCTGGATATCCGTCAACAACAAAAAAAGGTTCCATCTGGTTTGTTTAATATAAGGAATTTTTAACTATTCATACCATACTAAAGTATATTTTTAGAAATTACATTTACATTTGATACTTAAGTATATTTAAAATCAAATACTTTTACTCAAGTAGTATTTTACTGGGTGACTTTAATTTTCTATTAAGGTATCTTTACTTTTACTCAAGTATGACAATTGGGTACTTTTTCCACAATAGAAAGTTACTATTGTACTACAACTACTACAATTACTATTGTGGACTTGTCGATTTGAATGGAGTTTATTTAAGCAATAAGGCCAAGGGGGTGTGGTATATGGCCAATATACCACGGCTAAGGGCTGTTCGTACACATGATACAACACAGAGTGTCTGGACACAGCCCTTAGCCGTGGTATATTGGCTATATATCACAAACAACTGTTTACCAACGTAATTAGAGCAGTAAAAATAACTGTTTTGTCATACCTGTGATATACCACGGCTGTCAGCCAATTAGCATTCAGGGTTCGAACCACCCAGTTTAAAATAATCATTAGCCTACTGTATCCACTTGACGTGAACAGCCCACAAGGTGGCATTGTGGTGTCATATTAGGCATTCCGGAAGTGCCATTCGCCCAGAAGTATCACACCTGCACGGCGGGTTGATTTCAATTACTGTAGCATATAATTTGCATTTTCTCAGTCCATACGAAGAGAATAATGCAACAATAGATTGTTAACTCTCCATTCTATCATCTTAGCTGCAATGCTCAAATAAAGACAGATATAAATGGAATATAGGCTAGATCCAAGTTTCGCTTAGATGATTATGCTTATAGGATTTACTGAAATATCAATAAATTATCTACTGCCTGATCATTGTTATGTGGAATACAGATGAATACATTTATACCTTGTCTCTTTAATTGAACGGAAACCGAGCGCAACCACTGTCAATCATATTCCGTCTGGCCCCTCCCTTTCCTGCAGCCCTCTGTCTCCAGTACGAGACTGGAACACGCAACCACAGGGGTCCATAGGCGATGAACGGTGAAGATCTGGATAAACTGTTCACTAACAATGAACCGCGAAAACATGGGATAACAAGGCAAAACAAATTATAATTTATCCTCGATTCGGGATAGGAACAAGATAAAATGAATTTGTTGTGGGGAAACAATCATTCTTTCTTTTCTCTCATTTTATGCCATTCTCCTTGGAGGCTGAGCTGGTATAAAGATCTAGGAACAGCTGGAGCCGGTGATCATGGAACAGGGATGTTGTCATCTGAGTAAACGAAGTTAATCGATTATGGAATATATGGAAAAATCTTGACTTGAATAAGACAATGGAAAGTAAGTAGTTGGAGAGCCGTTATCACTTTCTCATCACACGGGAGTTCTATATCCAGAAGATCATCCGCTCAGGAGATGTCATATTTTATTCTGGAATAATGCAGAAGAGGCGAGACCGTCATCAAATATGATTCGTGTCTGACACATTCGCAGGTTTGAGTGATAAGCCTATTGCTATTGTTGACTATTAAATATATTGTCACTGCGAATCGGTAAAGAGGTGATAACACTTCAATTGTCCGTTTTTGAACTGGTTTAACATACCATTAATATGAATGGTATTTTTCTATAGTAGTTTCTCTAGGTACATTCAGATTTTTTCCCTGTCAGATACTGTATGATAGACGAGAAATAACGAGCCCTGTAGACTACTGGTGACATCACCCCAGTCAGATCTACTGCTGTACAGTAAATATCAACAATGGTAGAGCCTGTGGGATTTATTGAAGCATGGAAAGCGCAGTTCCCCGAGTCGGACCCCCCAAAGATGGAGCTCAGGTCGGTGGGGGGCATCGAACAGGAGCTGGAGAAGTGCAAAGCCTCCATCCGGCGGCTAGAGCTGGAGGTGAACAAGGAGCGCTTCCGTATGATCTACCTGCAGACGCTGCTGGCCAAGGAGAGGAAGAGTTATGACCGCCAGCGCTGGGGTTTCAGGAAGGCCCAGGTGAACGAGGTAGGGGACCAGGCAGGGCTGGGTGCTGAGTCTCAGCAGCCACACGTGCAGGAACAGGGGGAGCGGAGCCGGTTCCAACCGGTGGGGGAGGCTAGGTCCAAACCTAGACCCCCTCCAGCCCGGAAGTCAGCCTCCCACGGAGACGGGCTGGAGCTCCAGTCTGCCTTCGAGGTACCCCAGCAGGTAGAGCCCTGTGAGACAGACGGCCTCTCACCCTCCAAACAGAAAGGAGGTATATCCCCTCGCCGCCAAAACCCACCCCCAAACAAGGACCTACTGTCTGACCCCAATGACAAGCTTGGCATGGGACTGGGGGTGGCAGCGCTGAGGTCTAACTTTGAGAGGATCAAGCGGGCAAACTCTCACTCTGCCGGGGATGGAGGGAAGAGCCAGGAGAAGCAGCAGCCCTTCTACACCAACATGGACTTCCACCATGACAGGGGCCTGGTCAGGGTCAACGACCGAGACGTCTCTGACAAGATCAGCACCCTGGGCAGCCAGGCCATGCAGATGGAGCGCAAGAGATCTCTGCACTCCCTGCCAGGCAACTTGGCCACTGTGGCAGGTGAGCTCCGCACTCGGCCTGTCTACAGGGGGCGCTCTACAGAGAGCACCTGTGGGTACGATGCTGAATACGAGGATGGGGACCCCAACCCACGCCACCCCAAGGCCAACGGGGGCAAACAGCCCCCTCCACCCCCATGGCAACCCTCTGACTTCCAGCCATACACCAGTGTCTACGTGGGTGGGGTGATGATGGGCGAGGGTGGGGGGGATGGAAGAGGGGGCGTCATCATGAGGGACCACATCGGAGAAGAGCACCACCTGACCTGGCCCCGGCGCTCCTACTCTCCCGGGAGCTTTGAGGACGTGGGGGGCGGAGGCGGCGGCTACACACCAGACTGTAGTTCCAATGAGAACCTAACATCCAGTGAGGAGGACTTCTCGTCTGGCCAGTCCAGCCACGTGTCACCCAGTCCCACCACTGCCTACCGCCGGCCCTTCAGGGAGAAGAGCCGCTCACCCTCGCAGAACTCCCAGAACTCCCAGCATTCGTTTGACAGCAGCAGTCCCCCCACGCCACAGTCCCAGAAGCGCCACCACCAGCAGGGCCACGTGGTCATGTCCGAAGCTACCATTGTGAGCGTCCGCAAGACTGGCCAGATCTGGCCCCCACTCGATCCGAACTCCACACCGGCCAGCAGAGCCTCCCATGACAACAGTTTCCATGGAGACCTGGGTGAGTGGCGGCTGCCCTCTAATCTTAGCTCTAGTCGCTGCTCCGTTCATGTCTGGAGATTTAAGAGGCTGTTGCACGCTGACCGCTGCCTGGCAGGGTTGACTGACTGCCATGTATGGAGGAAGGGGGATGTGTTCATAATCTCATCATACACACGGGTAGGATTTAGACTAGAGCATCTAAACTAGTGAAATCTAATGGTTTCAATTGCAATCTCACAACTGCTGGTCCTGGAATTGGTGCACTTGATTATTGTGTGTAGTTTCTGGTACTTTACATGTTCCTTGGCTGAAATGTCAGGTTTGACCTCCTGACTGAGACAAACCATAGAAACCTGCCTACTCGGTGATCTCTTCACTGTCTGTTCATCACACGGTCAGAGTTCCACTAAACCTTGTGAGACATGGGGCTCCTCCTAAAAATCGCAGAACAATGAATTGTGAGCATTGTTTTCTTTTGTCTGGGTAAGCAGCTTTTCCCTCCTCATTCACTCTTCTCTCAGTGAATTTTGACGCTGTTGTCTTCTCCACCTTGTCTCTGAGCAGGTACGCTCTTTGTGAAGAGGATAGAAGCATGCCTCAAAGTGTGTGTGTGTCACTCAGTGCCTGTGCCTGTTTGTGTTTATACCTGACTGTGTCTTCTGAGTGGCCTTGTGTAGGAGAGTTACCATCTATCTTCCTGGAATGTGAGTTCAGTTGAGTGAATAACAAATGCAGTCAGTCCGAGTTGAGACAGGGAGGTCTTCCTTAGACAGACGCTTGGCTCCCAGGGTTCCGTGCGTGGAATTCCAACCACAGGTGTCTGTGAGTCTCAGCCAGCCAACCATGGGAGACAGAGGATGTGTCCCAAATGCATGCCATGTCCCCTATGTAGTGCACTACAAAAGCAGTGTACTATATGTGGGAAAGAATGCCATTTGGGACGCCGGCTGAGAGAGGCTTTTGACTCAGTCCACGACTACTTCTGAAACCCAACCAGCTTTTTTCTAAAAAGCTTTTACTGTAGTCCTGGACAAAAGAAAGCTATCTCGTCCCC
Source organism: Oncorhynchus mykiss (assembly GCF_013265735.2). Taxonomy (NCBI): domain Eukaryota; kingdom Metazoa; phylum Chordata; class Actinopteri; order Salmoniformes; family Salmonidae; genus Oncorhynchus; species Oncorhynchus mykiss. The sequence continues at coordinate 26,800,792 of NC_048569.1, read as the reverse complement.
TCTCTCTCTCCCCAAACAATCATCTTCAGTAATATCTTTAACCTGTTCGTCGCCTCCAGGCCCAATTATGGCTGGAGCTAACAGAGTGGTTAGCTCGGAGCTAGAGGCTTGGGCGGTTGGGTTCAAATGCGCTAGCTGCAGTGGTGTCATGTGACGTGGCTCCGTCTGACCTGGTTTCCCTGGGCTTTCTGCTGACAAGGTGAGTGGCGTTTTAGAGCCCGCCCTCCCGCAGCAGTCCTGGCACCCTATTAGAGCAGACCGAGCTGTGGGTCGTTGATCAAGCTGTGGGTCGTTGGCAGCAGGCACCTGTTCCTGTGCCAGGATGAGCCCTGTGTGTGTGCAGAGAGGCAGATAAGACTGTCTGCTCTGCTCTGGGGGGGGGGGGGGGGGGGGGGGGGGGGGGGGCGGTAGCAGCTGCACACTAACCCCTGTACTGAGGGTGTGACAGGAAACAGACTCTCTCTCGCTCCCTCACTGGTGATGTTCTCTTTGATTGGGAATGATCTGTATTCTGCGAGTCAAAAAGATCTCATTGTATTCTTTATCATTTCAGAGTCTTCATTACTGTTGACCCATTTTCATCTATAGGGACATCATTCATGACTGTTGAATTCAGGCCTGTAGGGTATACCTGCTTTGCTTCCAGTGACATGCGCTCACACTTGTAAAGATTGAAAGTGATGAATAGCACATAGCCACCCTCTTATTGAAAATCCCTTCACAAACAGTGTCCATCTCTCATTTCTCTGGCCTTGCTCTATGCTAGGCTGGCTGGTTGGCTGGCTGGCTGGCTGGGGCTGCAGGCAGGCTGCACAGTAAGAGGCCTAGCATGTGGCTAACGCTCTTACTCCTTCCCAGCTGTGATCTGTGGGATTATCTCACTCTTGTCTGGTCTCTTTGTTTTAGTACATTTCACACAACAATAGGCAGAGCGGGGTCAGTTACAATGCCACAGACGATGTGGGAGATTTTGCACTCATGTATTTGGGGGATAATCTGGATTTTGAAATGTATGGAATCTGTTAGATGACGCTCCTGGGACGGAGAATAGGATATGTTTCCTGATAGTGGTTGGCTGAGTGAGGATGATGAAGAGGTTGAGGATCAGTGAAAATGTTGAGGATGATGATGGGGAGAAAGAGGGTGAAGAGGATAAAGCTGAGGCAGAGTGCAAGGCTGATATATGGTTTCTTGCTTCACTGGTCAGGGATGCGGGGGCTGTAGAGGCACAGATGGGAAGAGTTCTCCCGTTGCGTAACAGAATACACACACACAAACAAACTCACACACATCTTGGGGCTGTAAGCAGTGGGTTTGTGTGTGCGTGCGAGTGTGTGTTTGCGCGAGTGTTTGTTTGCGTGAGTGTGTGTGTGCCCAAGCGTACATGGGAGTGTATGCATGTGTCATGACCAGGTGCTGGAGGCTGTATGTTCGTTCTAGCTGGGCTGTTGGATTCCTCCTCCCTATGCTGGAGTGAGTGTTCACAGTGAAATGATCCTCTAGCAGAAGGCTTTTCTCTTAATGGCTGCCCTGACTCTGGAGAGAGCGAGAATACTCTCTGTGGACGATTCAGGCCATCTGCTAGCTAGGGCTTCTCTCCTCGTCCTCTCTACTCACTCTTTTCTTCCTCTTCTCCACTCCATGGTCTATCTCTCTCCCCGTGGTAGATGGCCTTGGTGTAAACACCAAACTAATTGTTCCATCATGTCCCTTTGGCCTGTTGATGTGGGTGTTTTTCAGGATTAACTGTATTCATGGTGGTCAATCTAAAATGGCTAATCTTTAGATTGAGAGAGAGAGAGAAGGAGCATGAAAGATGGAATTAGAGTGAGTGAGGGAAGACAACTTCTCCTTCTCAGTGCTCACATACAAGCGTCATTCAACGGAGAAGAAACCAGGAGAAGCTTGGGCTGACAAAATGTTCCAAAACTGTGTAGGATTCTAAACAAAGGTACAGACAGCTAGCTTTCTCACTGTAGCGTCAGGAAAGCAGTACAACTGACCAGATGATTTCATAATTTATGTTCAGTAAGCTTTCTGACAGACCCTCTTCCTCATGCATAGCCTGAAATAGACCTTCATCTCACCAGCAGGAGAATGGAAGGAGATTTTCTTGTTGTAGCGATTCACATTCCAAGGAAAGACCTTACATTTATGAAATACAGAACATGGAAATTGGGACACACTCACTTAAACACTATCAAAAGAGAGGGGACAGAAATAGTCACATGGAAATGTTAGACTGAGGGAAGAAGTTCAAACTGAAAGTGGATGAAAGAGTTCAGGTGAGATAGAGAAGCTCATAATCTTGGCTATAAGTAGGTGGATTTTAACGGGAGTGAAAGAGGGCTCCTCAAATGTAGGGATTATTTGAGGCAGCCTATGTTGGGTTTGTCCAATTCAATTTATCCTCTTTGGTTTACCGATGGCCTCATAAGCTTCATATCATTATCTCTATGACCTATTTCACATGGGTAAACTGGTTAAACCTACAGATTGGGTGGAATTAGACACACATCTAGGGTAAGTGTACTTATTAAGCCCACATACCCGTTAAACTCACTTCCATCTTTGGATTCAAATAATGACGTTTTTTTTTTGTTTTACATTTGTGCTGTTGAGTGTTTGTTTCAACTAAATAAACAGTTCCCACTAGTGGCCATTTTCAAATACTTTATGTAATATTAAGAGATTATTGTACTGATGTATGCACATGATAGCATATTTCATGGGCAGTAATGACTTTTTCTTCCCAATTGAATGTATGGGTTTTTCATGCCTGCATGTCACAGTCACACAAAAGCAACAACTTGCAACTGCATCAAGATAATAGATTTCAGGCATTCACAGCATACCTTTTTTAATGCACTTTGTCTTGTTTTACTGTTAAATGAACCTTCCATTGTATACATAGATTACATTTGTGGAAATTTGACATTTATCTCAGGTGGGCTTAAAAGATACAGTGGCACCAAAAGCACACCCTCTATGCAGAATGTGAATGGCAATAAATACATATTGTTCGATATGATTAATACTAACTGTGTATATTTATACCCCAAAACCATTGGTTTCCAAATATTTTACGAGTAGACTTTGCTATTCTCTATTTTTTACCATAAATTACTGTTGTTCCAATTAAGCCCAGTGTGCTCCTATTAAGCCCAGTGTGCTCCTATTAAGCCCAGTGTGCTCCTATTAAGCCCAGTGTGCTCCTATTAAGCCCAGTGTGCTCCTATTAAGCCCAGTGTGCTCCTATTAAGCCCAGTGTGCTCCTATTAAGCCTGGTTTGCATTGAACCACAAGGGGATAGTGTGTTGATATTCCTAATATTCAATGAACATGAGCATAAATAGTTTTTTTCTTTAGATTGAAGTTGATTAAAACACACAAACTACAGTTCTGCATATTATGCATCTAGCCCTGGTGTCTTTACCAAGATGAGGAACAATTAGAAACCTCCAACTCTCTCTCAAAACGTTTGGAGTGGACAGGTAGTCGTTGACGCAGAGTGAGAAGAATAAGAGCAGGTTTCAGGCATAACTGAGATACAGTAGAAGACCTACAAGTGATGGACAAAAAGGCAAACGAATGGTGGACAAAAATATGTCTATTGGGCGACTACTCATGCACTTTTGGGTGGGGGCATTGTCATATTGTTGTCCTTCATTCATCCAGGTGATTCCGTTTGTTTGTCCACCACCTGTACCTTTGTAATACAACAGTAGAGAGGGAGATTTGAAACAGTTTTCAGACAGGCTTTAGGAAGACTAGTTGAACTAAGCAACAAGAATAGCAGTACAGCAAATGTGAATCGGCTTTCAGATAATTCATTGAAAGTTGTGTGTGTTCTAGTCTTTGTGCATGGCTTCTTATCCACAGTGGGCCAGTGGGGGTACATTTAGTTTATAACCAAGCAATAACACACGTGATTCAACCAGTCATGTCTTGATTGAAGTCTATGATTAGTTGATTAGTTGAATCAGGTGCGTACTGTTTGACAAGACCTGAAGTCCACATTGATCTCTGTGTATACCATTGGGCCCTGTTATGAGGGCTAATCATCAGTTTCTATTAATCTCCCCTACAATTATTACAAATAATCACATTTTACATAATAAATGTACATTTGGAACATTTGGAAATGAAAATAGATTATTTATGAAGTGGGCTTATTTGGAACACCCATTTAACCCACTCTGGGCATATTTGATCAAATACCTCACATTTCATTTTTTCTCCACTTTTCTTACAGATATTAAGGCAGTATACTGTATTTTAGAAATGTCTAAACTTAGATTTCGGTGTGCTTAATAGGTACACTTACCCTAAACGTACACACACGGCCCCTGCACCTATGACACGGATCACCTACACAGAGGGGTAGAGAGGTTGGAGGATGTATGAAACCTGCTTATTCTTCTGAAATCTGAGGCCGTTGTTTATGCAATCTCTCTCATTATTTAACATTTTCATTACCGTCATATTAACCATCAAATTTAGATTTTAGCCTATGTGTTAGCCTTATTTGTCAGGTTAGGCTTTGACATGTTGATTTGCCTTGGTCCTGTCTAGATACTTTGAGAGAGAGTTGATGTAGCCTAGCCAGTAACCTGAGCATGTGTTGAAATGAGAAAGAGGTGGGCACAGCACCCCCCCCCCCCCCCCCCAGAATGTATAGGTCTCTTGTTTGACTTTGTCATAGACATGTGTGATCCAGGGGAACATGTATTATTTATACTACCATGATTCATTGGAAGGCTTGGGTAGGGGAATGCTGATCCAGGACCTGTTTTTTTATTCTTTGAGGCTGGATGTCATTGTACCAAAAATGGGCAGACCTGACCTAAGCTTAGCCTAAAGGGACACTTTGTCCACCCCGCCATCCCTCCCATGGCCGGCTTCTCCTAGGGCCTTATTTTAGACAGTCACAATCCTTGGCCATCCCCAGAGTTCTTTCCTGTGTCTTGGATTGAACACAGCCTCTGGCCCTATGTGAAACCCCCCCCCCCCCCCCCCCCCCCATGAAGCCATGAAGCCAGGCTGTGGTGTGGTGACATATAAAGGGGCTTGGTGTCCCTGACCTTTGTGTGCGTGCGTGTACACAGGCATCAAACACACTGACTTGAAAGACACGCTTACAATACCCAGGCTTGTGAGAACTGTGAGAGATGAGCCGTCTAGTGGTGTGTGTCAGGGGAGTTTCACTCCCAATGTAAATTCTGTATGATGCAGCCATCAGCTGACATGACAGGGAACTGTAGCATGGTCACAGCAGCAGTGTCTGTGTGAATGTGAGTGGGCTGCCAGGAGGAGGAGGTGTGACTGCGTGTGTGTGTGTGTGTGTGACTGCGTGTGTGTGTGTGTGTGTGTGTGTGTGTGACTGCGTGTGTGGGCAGACGATGGAGAGGAATGATTGGTTTAACAGGCATTTAAAAACAGTAAAGCAGTCAGCATTACCTCCAGCCAACCCCACATTCACTAGTACTACTGTGTGGCACAATGACCCCTTTTTCACACTGGATTAGTGTGTGTGTGTGGGGGGGTTATGTGACTGCCAGGGACTCTTAAATGCATTGTTCAGCCTCCACTGTTGAGTGATTGTGGCATCGGAAGCCCGTGTAACCACAGAAGGCAAACAGGGGCTGGAGTGAAACCAAAAGGCTCAGAGTGGAGGAGGGGGTGGATGGAGGGTTGGATGAGAGGAGGAATGGGGGAGTGGATCTCTTCACAGAGCCAGCTGGTGAGGAGACTGCTCTTTCTCCCTCTACAGTACAGGGAACGAGGGAAGAATCCCCCCTGGTTTGCCCTGGGACCAATACTACAGGAAAATGGTCCCTTTGTTCTGGTTGAGAGAACTTCATACATGACTTGGAGCACGGTGCTAGATAGGATTAGTCGTTTTTGTTCAGAATATCACTTGGTGAGTTGCTTGTGTTCTGTCAGACATGGTTTACAGCCTGTTTGTAGGAGTAGATGGTTGGTTTGTCTTGTGCTGTAGGATATAGCCATATTGTAGACGGCCTGGCTGGCTGTGTGTGGGCGTGATCAGGGCAGATGGGTGGGGTGTCTCCAGGCTGCAGTCAGACCTCCAGTGAGAGTCAAAATGCCTGGCTGCGGTCTGCTGTTGTTCTGGGCTGGGCATTTTATCTAGGCCTGGGGTAGAGTTGGACAATGACCCCCACCATGGGGAAGAGCAGCAGACGGACCTGCTCCCGCCCTGGACAGACGGCACAGCCCAACAGCACACACACTAGATTTCTGCTACCTGACCCGAGCCCGATGGGCCCCAACATTATACCTCAGGTTAAGGCCAGGTAGGCCAATCTTTTTATCAATAACTAGGGTATCACTAAATGAATCGTTAACATTTTGAAGCTGAGCCATTTGCTCGTGCTCTGCTGCGCAGTACAGTCATATCTAAGATGTTGTACAGTCATATCTGACATGGTGTCAGAATAGTTTCAACCTCCTCAAATATAAGACAGGAGAGATTATTTCACAGAACATAATAATGTTTCTTGAGTTTTGTCTGAGTGACGAAAAGTAGCTAACTGCTGTCTCATGTCTCGACATTGAGCCAAGCAGAGCCGTTGCTATGGATGCTCAGACTCAGAACCACCATGAGCAGAGCGCATGCAGAGCGAGTGACAGACAGAGAGGAGCAGCTAATGGATATACTAACGGAGGAAGTTATTTCTGGTTTCGGGCAGGGCAGGGCCGGGCCTTAAATTTGGCAGAAGCAATTGGGCCTGGGTAGGGTACTGCCTGAACTTCGCGGGCATGGCTAGGGCTCAAAATTCATGCGTGTGCAGGGCTCTAACACACACACACACACACACACACAGACACACAGAGAGGGTGCCAGGGGTAGTCACCCTCTCAAGTGTTTCTGTGTATGTCAGTGTGTATGTGTTTTTGCTGGTTTCCATGCCAAATCTCCAACCACAAACTTCCCTCAGTTGCAGCTATGGTGACAGACAGATCTTGTAAGAAAAAAAAAACTGGAATATCCCTCTCATACATTCTTTTCATCACATGTCCCTGCCTGCCCTTTTGGAAAAGCGTCCATATTGGCGATCTCTGTCGGGACAAAGCCCCAGTCGCAGGCTGCAGTACAACAAATCTGTGTTTGCATCCATCTCTACATGCTCAGCAGTCTCCACAGGCCATTGGTCTTGTAGTGGTGTAACTGCTTCCAAATCAAACTTTATTTTCCACTTGTGCCGAATATAACAAGTGTAGACTTTACCGTGAAATGCTTACTTACAAGCCCTTAACTTCTTTGGGATAGGGGGCAGCATTTTCACTTTTATTATTAGTATTGGATAGAAAACACTCTGAAGTTTCTAAAGCTGTTTGAATGATGTCTGTGAGTATAACAGACCTCATATGGCAGGCAAAAACCTGAGAAAAAGTTTTTTAACTCAGCCCCTATCGAATACACAGTGGGATATTGGTTATGTTGCACTTCCTAAGGCTTCCACTAGATGTCAACTGTCGTTAGAACGTTGTTTCAGGCTTCTACTGTGAAGGGGGGCCGAATGAGAGGGGAATGAGTCAGAGGTCTGCCATCAGCCTCGAGCTCAGCTCAGCTCAGTCACGCGCATTCACATGAGAGGTATTTCTCCAATCCTTTTCTACAGACAATGGAATTCTCCGGTTGGAACATTATTGAACATTTATGATAAAAACATCCTAAAGATTGATTCTATACATAGTTTGATATGTTTCTACCACCAGTAATATCACTTTTTGGAATTTTCGTCTGACCTTTCCGCTGGAAGTTGTACGCGCGCTTCAATTTATTTACCAAACGCCTAAACAAAAGGAGGTACAGTGGGGAGAATAAGTATTTGATACACTGCCGATTTTGCAGGTTTTCCTACTTACAAAGCATGTAGAGGTCTGTCATTTTTTTTTATCATAGGTACACTTCAACTGTGAGAGACGGAATCTAAAACAAAAATCCAAAAAATCACATTGTATGATTTTTAGGTAATTAATAAGCATTTTATTGCATGACATAAGTATTTGATACATCAGAAAAGCAGAACTTATATTTGTTACAGAAACCTTTGTTTGCAATTACAGAGATCATACGTTTCCTGTAGTTCTTGACCAGGTTTGCACGCACTGCAGCAGGGATTTTGGCCCACTCCTCCATACAGGCCTTCTCCAGATCCTTCACGTTTCGGGGCTGTCGCTGGGCAATACGGACTTTCAACTCCCTCCAAAGATTTTCTATGGGGTTGAGATCTGGAGACTGGCTAGGCCACTCCAGGACCTTGAAATGCTTCTTACGAAGCCACTCCTTCGTTGCCCCGGCAGTGTGTTTGGGATCATTGTCATGCTGAAAGACCCAGCCACGTTTCATCTTCAATGCCCTTGCTGATGGAAGGAGGTTTTCACTCAAAATCTCACGATGCATGGCCCCATTCATTCTTTCCTTTACACGGATCAGTCGTCCTGGTCCCTTTGCAGAAAAACAGCCCCAAAGCATGATGTTTCCACCCCCATGCTTCACAGTAGGTATGGTGTTCTTTGGATGCAACTCGGCATTCTTTGTTCTCCAAACGCGACGAGTTGAGTTTTTACCAAAAAGTTATATTTTGGTTTCATCTGACCATATGACATTCTCACAATCTTCTTCTGGATCATCCAAATGCTCTCTAGCAAACTTCAGACGGGCCTGGACATGTACTGGCTTAAGCAGGGGGACACGTCTGGCACTGCAGGATTTTAGTCCCTGGCGGCGTAGTGTGTTACTGATGGTAGGCTTTGTTACTTTGGTCCCAGCTCTCTGCAGGTCATTCACTAGGTCCCCCCGTGTGGTTCTGGGATTTTTGCTCACCGTTCTTGTGATCATTTTGACCCCACGGGGTGAGATCTTGCGTGGAGCCCCAGATCGGGGGAGATTATCAGTGGTCTTGTATGTCTTCCATTTCCTAATAATTGCTCCCACAGTTGATTTCTTCAAACTAAGCTGCTTACCTATTGCAGATTCAGTCTTCCCAGCCTGGTGCAGGTCTACAATTTTGTTTCTGGTGTCATTTGACAGCTCTTTGGTCTTGGCCATAGTGGAGTTTGGAGTGTGACTGTTTGAGGTTGTGGACAGGTGTCTTTTATACTGATAACAAGTTCAAACAGGTGCCATTAATACAGGTAACGAGTGGAGGACAGAGGAGCCTCTTAAAGAAGAAGTTACAGGTCTGTGAGAGCCAGAAATCTTGCTTGTTTGTAGGTGACCAAATACTTATTTTCCACCATCATTTGCAAATAAATTCATAGACAATCCTACAATGTGATTTTCTGGATTTTTTTACTCATTTTGTCTGTCATAGTTGAGGTGTACCTATGATGAAAATAACAGGCCTCTCATCTTTTTAAGTGGGAGAACTTGCACAATTGATGGCTGACTAAATACTTTTTTTGTTAGAGAAACAGACATGCAGAACTAGACAGTGATAGTGTGGGGGGAGGTGGAGGATGGTTTGGGGCCAGTTGTGTATAGCTTGATGGACATGATCATGATCTGGTTTCATCAAACTCAAATCAAATGAAATCAAATTTTATTAGTCACATGGGCCGAATACAACAGGTACAGTGAAATGCTTACTAACGAGCCCCTAACCAACAATGCAGTTTAAAAAAATACGGATAAGAATAAGAAATAAAAGTAACATGTAAGGTGAACATAGATCAGTGATTAAGCTCCACCTAACTGGCACTGAAACAAGGCACTTTGTGATTGGTAGTTAGCGAATGTGTAGTTCACCATTACAGCTTCAGATTGGGTGCTCCTCGACTGCACTTTGCAGTGTTAGAGAAATCAGACGTAATTCACCCGGCTGTGTTAAATTATTTAAAAGAACATCCAGATTGCACTTTCTTGTCGTATTTAATGAAGCATTCTCTCTTCTGTCAGATTTTCTCCCTCACTTGACAGCTGCTTTGAGTTTGGTCTGCTCGTAGCCAATTAGAGCGTCACACCTTTCCGAAGCTTCTCCTTGTTTTCTACGGAGCAAGGGGAAAACCAGGAGAGATCAAAGTCCTGGGCGGACCCTCTGGACCAATGGGGTTCTCCCTGTAGTTGTCCAATAGGCTTTTAAGAGTGGAGTGACAATAAAACACCTGGGGAATCAATACCAAATGTCAGCAATGCCTGCAAGCCACCACTGTCTGGTATTTCTCTCTATTTTTCTCTTCTCTCAGTGTCCCTCCCGTTGACTGTCAGTGCAGTCAGTATTTGCCAGCTGTGTACAGCGCATTCGGAATGTATTCAGACCCCTTTACTTTTTCCACATTTTGTTACATTACAGCCTTATTCTAAAATGGATTAAGTAGTTTTTCCCCCTCATCAATCTATACACAATACCCCATAATGACAAAGCAAAAACAGGTTTGTAGAAATTGTTGCTAATTTATAAAAAAAATATATGTAAAAAACACTGATATCACATTTACATAAGTATTCAGACCCTTTACTCAGGACTTTGTTGAAGCACCTTTAGCAGAAATTACAGCATCAAGTCTTATTGGGTATGACGCTACAAGCTTGGCACACCTGTATTTGGGGAGTTTCTCCCGTTCTTCTCTGCAGATACTCTCAAGCTCTGTCATGTTGAATGGGGAGCGTCGCTCAAGGGATATTCAGAGACTTGTCCCGAAGTCACATCTGCGTTGTCTTGGCTGTGTGCTTTAGGATCGTTGTCCTGATGGAAGGTGGACTTTCACCCCAATCTGAGGTCCTGAGCGCTCTGGAGCAGGTTTTCATCAAGAATCTCTCTGTACTTTGCTCTGTTCTTTCCCTCAATCCTGACTAGTCTCCCAGTCCTTGCAGCTGAAAAACATCCCCACAGCATGATGCTGCCACCACCATGCTTCACTGTAGGGATGGTGCCAGGTTTCCTCCAGATGTGACGCTTGGCATTCAGGCCAAAGAGTTCAATCTTGGTTTAATCAGACCAGATAATCTTATTTTGTCATGGTCTCAGAGTCTTTAGGTGCCTTTTGGCAAACTCCAAGCGGGCTGTCATGTGCCTTTTACTGAGGAGTGGCTTCCGTCTGGCCACTCTACCATAAAGGCGTAATTGGTGGAGTGCTGCAGAGATGGGAGAACCTTCCAGGAGGACAACCAACTCCACAGAGGAACTCTGGAGCTCTGTCAGAGTGACCATCGGGTTCTTGGTCACCTCTCTGACCAAGGACCTTCTCCCAAGATTGCTCAGTTTGGCTATTTAGGAATGATGGAGGCCACTGTGTTCATGGGGACCTTCAATAATATAGAAATGTTGCTACCCTTCCCTAAGATCTGTGCCTCGACACAATCCTTTCTCTGAGATCTACGGACAATTCCTTCGACTTCATGGCTTGGTTTTTGACATGCACTGTCAACTGTGGGACCTTATATAGACAGGTGTGTGCCTTTCAAATCATATCCAATCAATTGAATTTACCACAGGTGGACTCCAATCAAGTTGTAGAAATAGCTCATGGATGATCAATGGAAACCGGATGCACCTGAACTCAATTTCGAGTCTCATAGCAAAGGGTCTGAATACTTATGTAAATAAGGTATTTCTGTTTTTTATTTTTAATACATTTTGTAAGCATTTCTAAAAATCTGGTTTTGCTTTGTCATTGTGGGGTATTGTGTGTGTAGATTGATAAGGGGGGGGGGGAGTATTTCATCCATTTTAGAAGAATGCTGTAACGTAATAATGTGGAAAAGGGGAGTGGGTTCGATTCCCACGGTGGGAGCAGTCTGAAAATATATATCTGGATAGGAGCGTCTGCTAAATGTACATGGTCAGTGTTGACAGACAGTAGGGATGTAGATTCAGATATAGGTTTCACATGTTTCTGGGAAGTCCTGAACCCTCCTTTGCACAGTCTTTTCTTCACCCAGCAGGAGAGGAGAGACATGGTTCTATGGTGGGTGTGTATCGATAAGCCTGTGGTCATAATATGAATCAGTGGAATGAACATGCTGTTGACCAACTGTCTCTATAGGATGCTTTATAGAGCTTATTTCCCCTATCAAAGCAGCTCCTCAAGCTCTTATACACATGTGTATGCACACACACTCTCACACACACACGTGCACGCATGCATACACACACACACTTGCACGCGCACACACACACACCAGTCCTGCCTGAGATCTTACAATCTCTCTCCTTTGGGGCTTGTCAGCTCTCCATCAGTCTTTCTCTCTCTCTTTATCTCGCCCTCTCTCCCTCTGGCTCTTTGTTGTAGGATAGTGTTTGTGCAGAGAAGCTAGTGTGTGCTCTCCCGATAAACGCTAGTTGCTAAGCGCTCAGTGAGCTATGGGAGGGAGGATGAGGGGAGACGGGGTAACCTGACCTGACGGTGGTGGTTTGAGCTGTAACAATAACATATTATTGAATGAATGAGGAAAATGGCTGCTTGCTAGTCGGATAGAGACTGATTGGAGACACCCCTCTCTGGTGAGTGGTTTGCGCCTGGATGGAAATGGCTGTGGAATTGTGGTGTTTCTGAGTTCTGTTTCCTTTAACATCCCTGGAACTAAACCAGAAACAATGGGCTCGAGAGGTGGGGAGAAACAGACGGGCCAGTTCTGATTTAATGCTCAGATGCTGGAAGGGAGGTATGGAGGGGGGAGTTTCAGAGGGAGGGAGGAGGAGGGAGGTATGGAGGGAGGAAGAGGAGGGAGTTATGGAGGTATGGAGGGTGGTATGGAGGAGGGAGGGAGGGAGGAGGGAGGTATGGAGGGAGGAGGAAGAGGGAGTTATGGAGGTATGGAGGGTGGTATGGAGGAGGGAGGGAGGGAGGAGGGAGGGAGGAGGAGGAGGGAGGTATGGAGGGAGGAAGAGGAGGGAGTTATGGAGGAGGGAGGGAGGAGGGAGGGAGGAGGAGGAAGTTATGGAGGGAGGAGGAGGAGGGAGTTATAGAGGTATGGAGGAGGGAGTTACGGAGGGAGGAGGAGGAGGGAGGTATGGAGGGAGGAGGGCGGTATGGAGGAGGGAGGAAGAGGGAGTTATGGAGGGAGGAGGAGGAGGGAGGTATGGAGGGAGGTATGGAGGGAGGTAAGGATGGAGGAGGAGGGAGGAGGAGGAGGAGGGAGTTGTGGAGGGAGGTATGGAGGGAGGAGGGAGTTATGGAGGGAGGTATGGAGTGAGGGAGGAGGAGGAGGGAGGTATGGAGGGAGGTATTGAGCCAGAGCCAAAGGCTTAGCTGGAAGAAGCCAAAACATATTTCTCCTCGGTATTAAGGAAGGAGAGGGCCAAGAGCTGTCCAGGCCTCACCTCCACCCTGCCGGGAGGGAGGAAGGGAGGGTACACATGAACAGGATCTGGACTATGGAGAGAGAAAGAACAGAGAAAAGAAGAAAAAAGAGAGAGAGAGGAGAAAGAGGAGAGAGAGAGATAGAGAGACAATGACCAAACATCTGGCGTATCTTCTATAACAAATGTCTCTTCTCCCTCTTGAGTTGTGGTGATGAATTTGGCTCGCTGAGGCTAACTAAGGGCAGGACACACTCTCCTCCTCCTCCCTCCATACCTCCCTCAAGTTAGGTCTGAAACACAGAGAAACACAGTTTCCTCTCAGAACAGGACTGATCCAAGGTCAGTTTTGTGAGGTGCTTGACTTGGGCTGGAGCTAGCTAAGCATTAATGTTGTTGTCACGTTTCCAGCGGTTCTGTAGACAGCCTAAATAAGTATACACCGTTGGGAAGCAGGGATTCCCTTCTAACAGCAGCCATGTAATTGCTAAGAATAGCCTAATTTACAAGTAACTTGCTCAGGGGCAGCTGAAAATTTTTGGGGTCACAGAATATTAAATTAAGCAATATACCACATTACTTCTTACTAGTATTATACTGTATATTTCTTGTTTTATAAACATTATTAAGCATGCTCATGTGTTTTTTGTGTGTAATTGTGGCACCAAAAATATTTGGGCTGGTAAAAAATGTTTGAGGGGCTGGTAGATTTTCATACTTTATGAACTACTCAGTAAACCCACTCTGCACTCATTCACAGACTCATCTAATCTCATTCATTTTTGTTTTCTTTTCCATCCTTCTCTTCTCCATCTCTCTCCCACTACTCTTTCTCTCTCTCTGAAACAATCAAAAAATGAACAGTAAACATTACACACTAAGTTCCAAAGGAATAGAGACATTTCAAATGTCATATGGCTATATACAGTGTTGTAATTATGTGCAAATAGTTAAAGTACAAAGGGGAAAATAAATCAACATAAATAAAGGTTGTATTTACAATGGTGTTTGTTCTTCACTGGTTGCCCTTCTTGTGGCAACAGGTCACAAATCTTGCTGCTGTTATGGCACACTGTCGTATTTCTCCCAATAGATATGGGACTTTATCAAAATTGGATTTGTTTTCGAATTGTTTGTGGATCTGTGTAATCTGAGGGAAATATGTGTCTCTAATATGGTCATACATTGGCAGGAGGTTAGGAAGTGCAGCTCAGTTTCCACCTCATTTTGTGAGCAGTCTGCACATAGCTTGTCTTCTCTTGAGAGACCAATCTGCCTACGGTGGGTGTCCTTTCTCAATAGCAAGGCTATGCTCACTGAGTCTGTACACAGTCAAAGCTTTCCTTAAGTTTGTGTCACAGTGGTCAAGTATTCTCTCTCACTGCACTAGTTTTGCATGTATTCACATGTCATTGTCAAGGCACCTCTCCTTCATTTGGCCCAATGACTATAAATGGCTTAGGTCAGGGCAGAGCAGTGACTGTTTCCTTTGTACTGCTCCAAGGACAGACACAGTTAGCTATGTTCTGTTAGCTCTCCTCTCCTCCTCTCTCTGTCATGTGTGTTTAAAGCATTCAGCACATTCCTCCCTGTCCCCTCCTATACACACACACACACAGTATGCCAAGGGGGAGGCACAGGGGTCTTTCATACATTATTGATAGTGGAGCCTACTTCTCTCAAAAGCAGAGAGTGGCGTGACACCAGGTGTCATGTTCACACAGCGCCTCACCATAACCTCTGGCCACAGCCGTGGCTAACTGCTCTTCCATGACGTCATACACCCCCCCCCCCCCCCCCCCCCCCCCCCGCCCTGCCCTTACAATTTGATGGGATGCACCATCCTCAACCTCAAAACCAAGTAAAATCTGAAAGACAAGCAATTATGTAGGGGGAGTGGTGGTGCCATGCTTGAATTAGACATTTTTTAAAGGGTGCCTTTTGAATTCAAGGACACTTCATCAATCATGTTTCAGATTGGCAGTGGCTTGTGGAATGGCTATCTATCTAGTAGTGGGTGGGAATGGTTTTAGTCTGATGAGAGATGCCCACTCCCCCACAGTGGTACAGGATGAGGTGTTCTGATTGGAGGTCCACAGCGACAGACAGCAGCATCCTGCAGTATCATGACTCATGATTGGCTGTTTCTGTTCCCCGCCTCCCTCCCTCTCCTCCCCCTCCACCTCTCTTACCCCTTCAGTGAGTTGGAGCCCAAGGTGTCTCACATCACTGTACTAAGGAATCCCTGTGTCACAGGATACACTAGTGTGCCTGACACACGCACGCACACACACACATCCAATCTCCCCATTGGGCACTAGTCCCAGACATATTCCATATAGTACCCTGGATACCTCTTTTCCCTCTATTCTACACCCACATAACACAACACGGTACCACAAATACCCACACCTACACATTCACCCTCCTTCTCACTCTCTATCTATCCCTCCTTTTCTCTCACTCTCTCCAGCCCCTCAGTGGAAATGTTTTTGGTTTCTACCAGCCTCTCATGTTCATAAGTGTTATTGGACATGAGGAGTCTCCCCCAGTGTGGTGCATGATGTTACTGCTACTATGGGACGGGGGTCTTGAAGGTGACCTTGGAGGTGTGTAAGAAAACAATCTAGAATAGAGGGCTGAATTTAGGGAAGTGAAGGGCTGATGTTTAATATTCTCCCAGGGTCAGACTTGGATGGATGGAGTGAATCCATTATGAAGTCTCCTATCTGATACCTCTATAAAACTGTCCCTTAGAAATGGGCTCAGTTCCTCCCTTGATTGAGGGCACATCCTCTTAACCCGTGGTTGACCAGAGGCCATATGGGAGGGTTCGCATTAGCCATAAAATGCCTATTTACTAAATGTAACTTTATTAGACGCTATTGCTAACTTTAAACTGTAAGCCTACCCGTTTATATGGGCTGGACAGGGCAGGTCACAAGTCAATCAAGATGCCAGCGACAGGTCTGAAATCTTACACTCTCACAGCAGAGGAACAGCCAATGGGACCGACTCTAACAAACCCACATAAAACTGACCGAGCCACCTGCCTTCAGCAATGGCTGAGTGGAATTTGTGTTCCATCACAAAGTGAAAGATGGCTTCCAGAAACAAAACACTGGGCTTTAAGGAGCGAGGAGATAAAACCTAACACATTTAAAATGTTCAGTGATTTACACTAACACCATTAGGTGTAAGGAATTGAATTACTTGCCAAGGTAAAATGGCTTCAGTGGAAACACAATAAAGAGACTGAATGCCAAAGACACAGTCCTCCACCCCTCGCTCCCAGGCCTATACACACTCAATGGGATAAACAGGTGTGTGTGTGTGTGTGTGTGTGTGTGTGTGTGTGTGTGTGTGTGTGCGTTGAGAGACAGGGAGCAGGGCCAAGGACTGTGTGCAGCTGTGTTGGCGAAACTGCTGAATCCATAGCAGTGTCCTCTAGACTTACTTACTACCAAGGTTAGGCCTATAGAGCTCATTGACACACCACTACTGATAGCCGAGGCTACGCCACATGAGACTTGTCTACACCCCTATCTGACCACGCATCATGTACTGTCTGATTCACAGCAGAGCTGCTAGGAGTTTGCTAAATTATTTCTGGTCTGTTTAGAAACCCAAAATAGCTGTCTTTTTTAGGTTTCGTCTTTACTCGTTGACATTGATTAGTGTCTCCGTTTTTAGTCTAGTCTGCCTTGCCTTCAGTAAACCTGTCAGTCAGTCAGGCAGTCAACCAGCCAGGCTGTCAATCAGGCAGTCAATCAGGCACACAATCCTGTGGTCCAGGAGTAGGTAAGCAGATTAACTGTCACTCACACATTCTCCCCTCTGGATGATGTGTGTGAGAGAGAATGTATACACCAGTGTGTCGGTGTGTGTGTGTGTATCTTGTGCCCTCTGATATGTAATTCCTTATAGTGTGTGTATATCCTACCACGGAAAGGGCAAAGGGCAGGAAGGTACACACACACACACTGACACCGGTGGGAATAGTTGTTCCCTCTCCTTGTTGCTGTGAAAAGAGGAAGTACCAAAAAAGCTATAAATGCTCAGCCTAACCAGGCGTTGCCCTGACATAGAGGCCATGTGAAGAACATCCCAGTCACCCTACCCTGCTGTATGTAGGGTGAGTGGCGTTTCATCTCTGCAGTCTATTTTAGACAGGGGAAGTGAGGGTGGATGGTTGGCGCTCTGGTGAGACACTGGTTGTGTCCCAAATGGTACCTTATTCTCTATGTAGTACACTACTTTTAACCACGACCCAGAGGACTCTGATCAAAAGTAGGCTTGGGTGGTATCCAGATTATCATACCTTCATATTGACCGTGTGTCGGGATATTCGGTAATACCGGCACTGAACACAAGGGGCGCTAATTTCAAACCCCACTGAGTCTTTGTAATCCGAAGGTTAGCAATGCTAACAAGTACATGTAAAACCCCTTAGAGAATGCTAATTAAATGCTAACAAGCGTCTCTGACCTAAACTATTTGTAAGACAAACATCCCAGCTCATTAAGTTATACAAGTCACTTAAAAATACTACTCACAGTTTGCTGCACACAGAAAACAAATATTATACAGCAAGGCTTTTGATCCAGGAGGGGATTCTCTGCTTTTACCAAGTGAAACTTGATTTTGGAAGAAGCTAACCCCTTAGCTAGATAGCTAACTCACTACTAAATTAGCAAACCAAATGTGCAACTGCAGAGCATTTAGCACATTTGGGGCCCAGACTGTCTCTGATGGGAAGATGATTATCTTGAGGAATCTTAATAGAATGTCTGCTAAATCCACTGGGCTTCAGTTAAACCCACACCATGAATGAATTTACCAGATTCATTAATAAAGCCTTCGTGGAACCAAAATGATTTTCCAATCGTTTCGTTCGGACCAGAACCATTTTTTTTGTTTCGTTCCACTGTTCCGACCAGCAAAATAAAATTCGGAACCAGTTCGAACCAAACAAAAAGTAGCGGTTTAAATCTTTTTAAACCTATAAAATATACATGTATTTATTTTTACATTTAGCTCACATTTAAATTCGTTCACCAGTCAGTGTGGATAGAGCAACTTGCTGTGGGGTGGGTAAGTGATTTGAATCTGTATAGGAAAGTTGTTAAGAGCAAATTGTATTTTGCCGTAACAGCATGGTTTAATCATAATGAAAGACAAACACACACTGTGCTGCCAGTCAGAATTATACCTATAGATTTATACCTTCGGAATTATACCTACGGATTTATACCTTCGGAATTATACCTACGGAGGAGGGGCTTCTATGGAGGAACTTTGACTGTCTTTGAACTCGTAGGAAGGTAGCTAGCTAGCAGGAGCAGCACTAGAATGAATGAATCCTATGTGTAGGGTTAGCTGGTTTCCAGACGTAGGCCTTAGGGCTAAAAGGCAGAAGTTGCGCTACTGGGGTTAGCATATTCCTTTTAATCTCCAGCTTTCCCTCTCCTATCTTGCCCTTCTCTCTCTCTTTTAAAACAAATACATTTTATTTTTATTTTTTTCTCTTTCTTTTTTTCTTTCTTTCTTTCTTTCTTTCTTTCTTTCTTTCTTTCTTTCTTTCTTTCTTTCTTTCTTTCTTTCTTTCTTTCTTTCTTTCTTTCTTTCTTTCTTTCTTTCTTTCTTTCTTTCTTTCTTTCTTTCTTTCTTTCTTTCTTTCTTTCTTTGGCAGGGTTGACCATCTTGACCAACTGAGGAGCATTTACAATGTTGGACGCACAGGCGTATGTGTTTTGGGGGATGCTCAACATTGCCATCATAAATGCTTACATTGTGTTGGGGACCCTGCGAAGGCTCCTTCCCAGAAACCACATGCACTGGTCCCTGAAGGACTGTGATATGGCCACAGTGGCAAGAAGATGGGAGCCAAGAGTGTGGCACCAGGGTGTGTGGACCGAGTTGTTACTCTTTTGAGAGCAGGTGAATTTTGAAGGGCACAAGAGAGGGTGTGTGGTGTGCATTTGGAGTGGACGCAGGGCAAGGAGTGGGAGGTGTGTAGAAACCTCCTCTCTATGTGTTCTGTGCCCCTTTGCAGGATGGGGACGTCCTTTTATTGTCTCTGAACAGTTGTTGTGTTTGTATCTTCTCTATGGTATATGTCCCAATCTAATAATTGTTGCATTCACTGAATTGTTGTCAAAGTAGGTTACTATTTCAAAATTTTGTGTCAGGCCTGGTCTGTACTAAATCTTATTGAGAGAGGTTACCTATACAAATTGTCTCTGAATAGTTGTTTGCATTTTTACATTGTTACAGAAGTAAGAATCGTTGTCAATCAAATAGTCTACTTTGTGTGGGTTTTGAAATACTTTCTGAATATAGTCCTCACGTTTTGGAAAATATTTTTATTTTAATGTAAATAATATTTATACGTATAATTAGTATAATTAGGATTGGTAATGATCTAGCACGCACGCACACACCACACACACACACACACCACACACACACACACACACACACACACCACACACACATACACACACACACACACACACAATGCTAACATGGGTGACTTGGTGATCCTGAAATGGTGTCTCCCCTGGCCTGGCCTTGTCTGATTGGTCCACTGGAGAGAAAATGGGTCACGTGGGGGCCTTGTCCCATTTTGGGGGCTATTGTTTGTTTGCAGTGGAGTGTGTCAGCCAGGCAGGGCCTTTAAGGGATTTCTCAATGGGTCTCTCTCTCTCCCCTGTCTTCACCTCTGAATGATTTTGAACCCTAGTGAACTCAGCACATCCTCTTTAGCCTTGAAGTGGCCTCTTTGGCCTCATGGGTGGAATGTTATTAATATTTTTCATAATTTTATCATCAATAAAAATTATAAAAGACAAACAGCAGAATATCTGGAGTTTCTATCTCAAATGTTTTTTGTTATATTTTAGTCTTCTGTAATGTATATAATAACATGTGTGTGAGGTGTATACTTTCCTTTCAACATAGATTTGTTTAAGACACCAGTCCCCAAAATAGGGGGTTGTGACCCCATGTGGGGTCGCCTGATATGAAGATAGGGTGATTTCAGGAGATTTCGCCCAAAAAAGACATACAGTTGACGAGTTTACATACACCTAGGTTGGAGTCATTAAAACTAATTTTTCAACCACTCCACAAGTTCCTTGTTAACAGACTATAGTTTTGGCAAGTCGGTTAGGACATCTACT
Source organism: Oncorhynchus mykiss (assembly GCF_013265735.2). Lineage (NCBI taxonomy): Eukaryota > Metazoa > Chordata > Actinopteri > Salmoniformes > Salmonidae > Oncorhynchus > Oncorhynchus mykiss. The sequence goes on along the minus strand of NC_048569.1, from coordinate 26,780,337 downwards.
TTGTGCATGACACAAGTAATTTTTCCAACAATTGTTTACAGACAGATTATTTCACATCTAATTCACTGTATCACAATTCCAGTGGGTCAGAAGGTTACATACACTAAGTTGACTGTGCCTTTAAACAACTTGGAAAATTCCAGAAAATGATGTCATGGCTTTAGAAGCTTGTGATAGGCTAATTTACATAATTTGAGTCATTTGGAGGTGTACCTGTGGATGTATTTCTAGGCCTACCTCCAAACTCAGTGCCTCTTTGCTTGACATCATGGGAAAATCAAAAGAAATCAGCCAAAAATTGTAGACCTCCAAAAGTCTGGTTCATTCTTGGGAGCAATTTCTAAACACTTGAAGTTACCATGTTCATCTGTACAAACAATAGTACGCAAGTATAAACACCATGGGACCACGCAGCCGTCATACCGCTCAGGAAGGAGACGTGCTCTGTCTCCTAGAGATGAACGTAGTTTGGTGCGAAAAGTGCAAATCAATCCCAGAACAACAGCAAAGGACCACCAGCTCTGTCAGGAGGAATGGGCCAAAATTCACCCAACTTATTGTGGGAAGCTTGTGAAAGGCTACCCGAAACATTTGACCCAAGTTAAACCATTTAAAGGCAATGCTACCAAATACTAATTGAGTTTATGTAAACTTCTGACCCACTGGGAATGTGATGAAAGAAATTAAATAATGGAAAAAGGCGGCACTTGACCGTTGCACTTGAATCATTCCCACGGTGAATGGCTAAGCCTGCTACGCTATGAATGGCTAGGCTTGCTACGCTATGAATGGCTAGGCCTGCTACGCTATGAATGGCTAGGCCTGCTACGCTATGAATGGCAAGGCCTGCTACGCTATGAATGGCTAGGCCTGCTACGCTATGAATGGCTAGGCCTGCTACGCTATGAATGGCTAGGCCTGCTACGCTATGAATGGCAAGGCCTGCTACGCTATGAATGGCTAGGCCTGCTACGCTATGAATGGCTAAGCCTGCTACGCTATGAATGGCTAGGCTTGCTACGCTATGAATGGCTAGGCCTGCTACGCTATGAATGGCTAGGCCTGCTACGCTATGAATGGCAAGGCCTGCTACGCTATGAATGGCTAGGCCTGCTACGCTATGAATGGCTAGGCCTGCTACGCTATGAATGGCTACGGCTGCTACGCTATGAATGGCTAGGCCTGCTATGCTATGAATGGCTAAGCCTGCTACGCTATGAATGGCTAGGCCTGCTACACTATGAATGGCTAGGCCTGCTACGCTATGAATGGCTAGGCCTGCTACGCTATGAATGGCTAGGCCTGCTACGCTTTGAAACCACACTACTGCAGAGACTTTGATATTACCAGCTACAATTGATATGGTGAAAACAATGTGTGGGGAGGCAGAGGCACAGAAACTCACATCAATACCTTTTGTCAGATAACACTGTTAAACAAATAATGTATGCTATTACTAGTAATGAAGAGGAAACTGACTGAATGACTCCAACTCCCCAGTTTATGTTCCCCAAATGGACGTTAGCTGTGAGGCCCCAGATGTCCATTGTATGATACACAGAGAGCAACTTGCGGCAAAAGAGCTGGGCACAGAACTCGCCGATATAATGCAGCAGGTGACTTCGATTGTAAACTACATCAAACCACATCCACTGCTCGCACGCTTGTTCGCAAAACTATGTGGACATATGGGATCAGAGCATGACAATGTTCTTTTTCACACTGTGGCTTGGTGGTTCTCGATTGTTGGAAATATTTTTTGAATTTTGGTTCCTGACAATGCCCTGCCGTTTGTCTCTGAGCATTAACGCTGCGTTCAAAACAACTGGGCACTCAGAACTGGGCACTCAGAACTGGGCACTCAGAACTGGGCACTCAGAACTGGGAACTCAGAACTGGGCACTCACAACTGGGCACTCAGAACTGGGAACTCAGAACTGGGAACTCAGAAATCTCCGACATCCAACTGGGATTATATTTTTTTAATGGTCCTCCAACTCGGAATTCCAACTCGTGAACTCGGGCATCTTTCTAGAGCTCCGACTTCCCCACCTGAAGATCACTGACTTCATGATTTGACCTCGTATTTTTCAGAGTTCCCAGTTGCCTTGAACGCATCATAAAACTCATGGTACCCTTTGCCAGCATATCTGTGTGAATCTGGATTCAGTGCTTTTGTTTGCATTAAAACCAAATATCGATCCAGGTTGGATGTGACAGCAGAGATGAGGTGGGCGCTGTCGACCACGCCTCCTGACTTTGAGAAGTGGGACATGCATCAAGCACACACATCTCAATAATGGTTTCTTTTTTACATTTGATTTGACAAGGCAAGTCAGTTAAGAACAAATTATTATTTACAATGAGAATGCCAAGAGTGTGCAAAGGGTGGCTACTTTGAAAAATATCAAATATATTTTGATTTGTCCATGTGTTATTTCATAGTTTTGACATCTCCACTTTTATTCTACAATGTAGAAAATAGCAAAAAATAAAGAAAAACCTTGAATGAGTTGGTGTTCTAAAGCGTTTGACCGGTACTGTATGTGTAATGTGTATGGTTGTTGGCACTTGGAGTACGTGTTGACTAATGCTGTAACAAATCAGTGTTTTTTTTTCTGTGGTGAAACAGAAAGTCAATATAAGACATGTCAGAGCGTTTCATTCACAAGATTGTATCTGTGGTATCAAGTCAAGTATTCCCATGGTAACACAGCAGCTTTTAGCTGGTGTCTGTAGCTGGTGGATTGGCTGGCTGCCCCCCCAAAAAACTGCCTGACAAGATGAATGGCTTTGAGTGGATTAGGGTGCTGCACACATTTTAAGAGACCAACCAAACAACACACCTCACACACACACACACTTTCACACACAGACACCCCTCTGTGACCTGGATTTGGGCCTGTAGTGTAGGAGATAGACATTTCCTCAGACACATTTACCAGACGAGGGGTGGGGTGCCCTGGGGTGAGGGTGAGGATGGCAACTCTCTCTAACACACTGATATGACAACTGCATATTCTGTCTATCAGCGCCTCAGCCCTGGTCTTTGTCAATGATATGTCTACACTAGTGGGTTATTTTGGTGTGGTGGGTCAGGGGTGTTATGTTGAGGGTCAGATTAGAAGAACTGCAGCCGTGGGGCATATCATCTCCCACACTCGGCTGGGAATTTCCAGGGACCTCACAATAAGATATTGTCACGATACTTGGGTGCTAATACGATATGTATTGTGATTCTCCCCCATCACTACTTATCTGGGTGAGAGCGAACCTCAACCAAACCAAAGCCTTCCCTGACATGAATCATTGATGGGGAGAGAGGGGTCTGTCTGGCTTCCGCAGATCAACAGGGTGTAGGGGGATTGAGTCGGGGTAGAATGGGTGAGTTATAGGACTACAACAACATACCCACACTGCTTCACCCCTACCCCTCCCCAAACCCAGACATCGGCTGACAAGACCTTCATGAAAAAATGATTCCCTTTTCAACGTTTGAGAACCAAAACACTCCTTTAACTTGTTTTACACCCCGGTCTGTACGGCTGAAATCTGTCATGCCCTCTTTCACATTGCTTTTCTCTGTCTGTGCATGGCAGGGAAGTATGTTACATTAGTCTTGATGTGTCTGATTAGTCAGGGTGTGCTTAGTTTCGTTTTTACAGCGTGTGTCTAGGAAGGTCTTTTACAGAGAGAGAGAGAAAGAATGGCTGTCTGTAGATGACTGCCCCTCTAGCTCTCCCAATGTCTCTAGAGGCTATAGAGCTATGGAACTGTGTGTGTGTGTGTGTGTGTGTGTGTGTTTGTATGCGCGTGCATAGTGGTGGGAAAAAGTATCCAATTGTCATACTTGAGTAAAAGTAAAGATACCTTAATAGAAAATGAAGTCACCCACCAAAATATTACATGAGCAAACTTGGTTTAAAATATACTTAAGTATCAAAAGTTAATGTAATTGCTAAAATATACTAAACTATCATAAGTAAAAGTACAGGCCTTCCGAGTGGCGCGGTGGTCTAAGGCATCGCTGTTGCTAGCTGTGCCATTAGAGAACTTGGTTTGAGTCCAGGCTCTGTCGCAGCCGGCCGCAACCGGGAGACCCATGGGGCGGCGCACTATTGACCCAATGACGTCCAGGTTTGGGGAGGGTTTGGCCGGCAGGGATGTTCTTGTCCCATCGCGCTCTAGACTCCTGTGGCGGGCCGGGCGCAATGGACTCTGACACGGTCGCCAGGTGTACAGTGTTTCCTCCGACACATTGGTGCAGCTGGATTCCGGGTTAAGCGGGCATTGTGTTAAGAAGCAGCGTGACTTGGCTAGGTTCTGTTTCGGAGGGGGCACGGCTCTCGACCTTCGCCTCTCCCGAGTCCGTACGGGAGCTGCAGCGACGGGACGAGACTGTAACTACCAATTGGATACCACGGAATTGGGGACAAAAAGGGTGTGTAAAATAAATTATAATAATAAAATAAAAAATGAAATAAGTGAAAGTACAAAGAATAAAAAAATCCTTATATTAAGCAAACCAGATGGCACAATTGTCTTGTTTTCTACATTTACGGATAGCCAGGGGCACACTCCAACACTCAGACAATTTACAAACAAAGCATTTGTGTTTAGTGAGTCTGCCAGATCAGGGGCAGTAGGGATGACCAGGGATGTTCTCTTGATAAGTGTGTGATGAATTGGACCATGTTCTGTCCTGCTAAGCATTTCAAATGTAACGAGTACTTTTGGGTGTCAGGGAAATTAAAAGTAAAAGTTGTCAAGTAGAAGTAGAAGTAAAAGAGTAGAAGTAGAAGTAGAAGTAAAAGTTGTCAAAATATAAAGTGTAACGTACAGATGCCCCCAAAAAAACATCTTAAGTAAAAAATACTTTAAAGTACTACTTGAGTACTTTACACCACTGTGTGTGGGAACTAGTGGATCTTGTCATGTGTATGTGAGGTACACAGCTGACTGACTTCAGTATGACCCCCTCCTCTCCCCTCTCGCTAAACCCCCTCCTCCCTCTCCTCTTTCTCCCTGTCCTCTGCTTATACAGTGTGCTTCTATGTGACACTGAGACATAGAAACACACACACACACAGCTTGTGCTTGCTCTGTTACGGCAGTGAAGTGGAGTGTGTGGCGTGGGCAGGAGGCTCCTAAACGAATGATATAAAGAAACACGTCAGTCACTCTTTCACTCTGTAACAATCCTAAACCTCAGTCTCCCTCTCCCCATCCCCAGCTCTCTGCTATGCTCTTCAACTGCTTGTGGACTAAAATGGAGAGTCCCAGCTCCAACTAGATACAAGTTCTATGTTCTTACTGGGTACAGTCGGTACACTGTGTGTGATTGTGACACGTGTGTGTGGGTAACGAGTGGAGAGGAAGAGAGAAGACAGAGTGCCTCCGTTTGTTCTAGCGGAGCAGCCATGTGAACACTACTGCAATAGAACGGAACAACAGCCCTATGCACTATGGCTGAGTAAACCAGAGGATGCATTGTGGACACACACACACATACTGTATACACACACACACACACACACACATACTGTATACACACACACACACACACATACTGTATACACACACACACACATACTGTATACACACACACACGCACATACTGTATACACACACACACACACATACTGTATACACACACATACTGTATACACACACACACACACATACTGTATACACACACACACACACACACACACACACACACACACACACACACACACACATACTGTATACACACACACACACATACCGTATACACACACACATACTGTATACACACACACACACACACACACACACACATACTGTATACACACACACACACATACTGTATACACACACACACACATACTGTATACACACACATACTGTATACACACACGCACACACACCTACTGTATACACACACACACACACATACTGTATACACACACACACACACATACTGTATACACACACACATACTGTATACACACACACACACACACATACTGTATATACACACACACATACTGTATACACACGCACACCTTCCACCCCAGTGTGAGTTGTCTGCCCCCAGGTTTCTGTAGTAGCTCTTGAAGATTCTGTTAATTTGTTTTGTTTATAGATATTCTTTCTCTCCTTCTCCTCCTCCTCCTCTGCCCTCCTCCCTTGCTCCTTCAGACCCCCCCATGGAGAGATTACTGGAGCGCACAGCGCCCTCGGGGGAATAGTTGTGCTCCTGCGGCTGCAGTGGGGCTAAAAATACTCCTGTGTTGTTCTGTCCGCTCTGCGCACGCACACACACGCACGCACGCACGCACACACGCACACGCACAAACACACAAAAGCTGCTGGAGAGGAAGAGGGAGCGGCTAATTCTCTGGTCCACAAGACCCTCAGGCCTCCGACAAGACCCTGCAGTTTCACAAGGGTGGTGTGTGTGCGCAAACAAGAGGGGTACACAGTGAAGAAGGGGATAATGATGGTCATGATACAGGCACACTATGGTCATTGTCCTCACAATGTAATTGACTCTCATCACTCTAAGTCATGTGTTTGGTTAGTTGGAGTGAGCTGAAACTCCTCTGTCTGGGATCTGTTTCACTGCTCTGCATGTTATCACAACGCCTCCTTGGGGCCTATAAGATGGTCATTTGAGTCACGACCTTGTTCTTTTCTGCGCAAAAACAGAGGTGTTATTTATTCCTCTGGACCGGATGCTAATGTGTTAACCTTGTTAATTCTCCATATGCAGCCATAGACAGTTTTCCTCAGCATTTTTGTAGTTTTTCCACAGGCAACCCCCATTTGGCTAAAAACAGGTCCCTCTCCTCCCTGTTTATGTGCTAGAGGCCAGGGGTGTGGTCTTTCGGAGGATGACCTCTCTGTTGTCACAATGTAGGCAGAGTTAAATGTTAGGGGCCGTGGTTTGAGTCATGTTTTCCTGAATGGATGAATATGTGGTTGGATGGCTGCTGTGAATATGTAAATAAATAAACAGTGGCTAATGATGGATGAACTGTGTGTGATGAACTGAGCTGCAATGACACGGGCCTTTCACTGCTACGGAAAGAGAGAAAGGGCACGTTCCTCTGCCCAGGCATTGCTGATGCATGCTAGATCTTACAACGCCTGAATAGATATTTAATGTATCAGCTAACCACATCATATGTTATAGCAATCTGTCAGTCGATGACACAGTTGAGGACGTGGCATGCAACCATTGGTTGATGCATGCAATTTCTGAGCAGGGGAACGCGGCCAAAGACTTAGGTAGAGAGGGGCCCCATATTACAAGAAAGAGAAGGGAGAAAGGAGGGGGAGGAAAAACGAGAGAAACAGCCAGCCAATCGGACAGACGGACAGACTCTTGTGCCCAAAAGCAGTTTTAGCATGGGCAGTGCTATTGAGGACTTTCACCATTTTGAAGTAGCCAACTGGGTGGGACTTCCTATGGGTTAAGGAAGGATCACATAGTTCCATCCAGGTCATTGAGGGATCAGCCAATGAATTATACCTGTGAGGAAACAGTACATCTCCAACCTTGGCGTTATGCCTGTTCAAACAACACTCTATGTGGCAGTGTGCACCCTTACAGTTTGCCAACTCATAGAAGTAGTAAAAGAAGAAAATGGACTACTTCAAAATGGAGATGGCCTCAATGGCTCTGCCCATGCTCTCACAGACTCCATAATGGGACAGATACAATGATGTGATGTCTCTCTAAGGACTGAGGAATGGACAGATGAATGGATGGGTAGACGGAGCCACAAACAAACTGAAATAGATCAATTGATTGCTTGCATGTACCCACAGGGAACATGTTCAATTTGCACCAGTGCACTACTGCACACACTGCGTAGCAGACAGAACACTAGGCATTGGCCAGCTAGCCCAACTATCAACCCTAACACATGCACACACACACATGGCTCGGAGAGAAGATGAGGGGGTAAAATGAATCCTGTGTTCTTCCAGGGCGGCACATGCCGTAGCAAGGATCCTGCCCTCTCCTCTCTTTCTATCTTCCTCGCCTGCTCCCGCTCGCTCTCTCTCAGCAATCGCGGGTCATCTGCAGTTGAAAACCCACCCTGCCGCCTGCGTTAATGTGTGTGTGTTATGAAATGTGAATTCACATGTAGAGCCGATGTGGCTCAGGACCAAGCCAAGCACAGTATCAGACAGAGATGGCGGTCTCTACTCAATTTGCTGAACCATAGAGTGTGTGTGCAGTGTCTGTGTGTGTATGCATTATTATTGGTTTAACCATGTGCTATCCACGTTCCCTTGTTGGGTAATAAATGTGCTTGTATATGAGGTTGTGTGTGTGTGTGTGTGTGTGTGTGCAGGTCTTAGACCCTCCCCCATGTCCTTGCTGTGTAATAAGCGTGTGAGACTGCAGCAGTATACACATCTGGCTGGAGGTTGATTGAGGCGCTGCACTGCTGCAGACATTACCCACTGCCCCACCCCCCACCTGCCCTCTACCTGCTGGCCCCTCCCCCAGCCACACACACACACACACACACACACACACACACACACACACACACACACTCTGGAGGAGGTTTCTTCCACGTCGTTTGAGGGGACACACTCTGGGGGGAAATCTCCCTTTGTCTGACTGAGTGCTGGAGGAAGGCTGCTGGTGCTGTGACTGTGCTGACGGTGTGTTTCTCCTCAGGAGTGACTAGAACATGGGAAACAGGGTGTGACAGACAGGGAATGCATCCCAAATGGCACACCATTCCCTATATAGTGCATTACAATACACCTCTATAGGGAGTAGGGTGACATTTGGGACACTGCCAGGATTACTGACAGCATTCTGGGCAGTCAGACTGAGAGACATACAGTGTACACTGGAGGGACATTTAGACAGGCTTTATGACGTCACAGCTAAACGTAGGCCTCTGCTAATGTGTGTGAGTTGAAGGGTTGCTGCAAAGGTTTTGGGTAAAGAGACTTAGTAAAGGCTGGTTAAAAAGCATTAGGTCTGACCCCAATTAGTCGACTGGTCGATTGTTTGGTCGTTAGGCTCTTGGTCGACCGAAATTGTTTTAGTCAAGTAACAAATATACAGCACCAGTCAAAAATTTGGGACACACCTACACATTCTATTTTTTTAATTTAAAAACATAGATTTTCTACATAGTAGAATAATAGTGAAGACATCCAAACTATGAAATAACACTGGAATCATTTAGAAACCAAAAAACTCTTAAACAAATATATTTGAGATTCTTCCATGTAGCCACCCTTTGCCTTGAAGACAGCTTTGCACACTCTTGGCATTCTCTCAACCAGCTTCATGAGGTAGTCACCTGGAATGCATTTCAATTGACAGGTATGCCTTTTTAAAGTTAATTTGTGGAATTTATTTTCTTCTTAATGTGTTTGAGCCAATCAGTTGTGTTGTGACAAGGTAGGGGTGGTATACAGCAGATAGCCCTATTTGGTAAAAGACCAAGTCCATATTATGGCAAAAACAGCTCAAATAAGCAAAGAGAAATGACAGTCCATCATTACTTTAAGACATGAAGGTCAGTCAGTCCGGAACATTTCAAGAACTTTGAAAGTTTCTTCAAGTGCGGTCACAAAACCATCAAGCTCTATGATGAAACTGCTAAGGGAAGGAAGCCCCAGAGTTACCTCTGCTGCAGAGGATAAGTTCATTAGAATTAACTGCACCTCAGATAGCAGCCCAGATAAATGCTTCACGGAGTTCAAGTAACAGACACATCTCAACATCAACTGTCAACAGAGGAGAATGCGTGAATCAGGCCTTCGTGGTCGAAGCTTCAAAGAAACCACTACTAAAGGACACCAATAATAAGAAGAGACATTGTTGGAGTGGGCACATTGTTAGCAGAGTGCACAACCTACAGTGCCTTGCGAAAGTATTCGGCCCCCTTGAACTTTGCGACTTTTTGCCACATTTCAGGCTTCAAACATAAAGATATAAAACTGTATTTTTTTGTGAAGAATCAACAACAAGTGGGACACAATCATGAAGTGGAACGACATTTATTGGATATTTCAAACTTGTTTAACAAATCAAAAACTGAAAAATTGGGCGTGCAAAATTATTCAGCCCCCTTAAGTTAATACTTTGTAGCGCCACCTTTTGCTGCGATTACAGCTGTAAGTCGCTTGGGGTATGTCTCTATCAGTTTTGCACATCGAGAGACTGACATTTTTTCCCATTCCTCCTTGCAAAACAGCTCGAGCTCAGTGAGGTTGGATGGAGAGCATTTGTGAACAGCAGTTTTCAGTTCTTTCCACAGATTCTCGATTGGATTCAGGTCTGGACTTTGACTTGGCCATTCTAACACCTGGATATGTTTATTTTTGAACCATTCCATTGTAGATTTTGCTTTATGTTTTGGATCATTGTCTTGTTGGAAGACAAATCTCCGTCCCAGTCTCAGGTCTTTTGCAGACTCCATCAGGTTTTCTTCCAGAATGGTCCTGTATTTGGCTCCATCCATCTTCCCATCAATTTTAACCATCTTCCCTGTCCCTGCTGAAGAAAAGCAGGCCCAAACCATGATGCTGCCACCACCATGTTTGACAGTTGGGATGGTGTGTTCAGCTGTGTTGCTTTTACGCCAAACATAACGTTTTGCATTGTTGCCAAAAAGTTCAATTTTGGTTTCATCTGACCAGAGCACCTTCTTCCACATGTTTGGTGTGTCTCCCAGGTGGCTTGTGGCAAACTTTAAACGACACTTTTTATGGATATCTTTAAGAAATGGCTTTCTTCTTGCCACTCTTCCATAAAGGCCAGATTTGTGCAATATACGACTGATTGTTGTCCTATGGACAGAGCCACCTCAGCTGTAGATCTCTGCAGTTCATCCAGAGTGATCATGGGCCTCTTGGCTGCATCTCTGATCAGTCTTCTCCTTGTATGAGCTGAAAGTTTAGAGGGACGGCCAGGTCTTGGTAGATTTGCAGTGGTCTGATACTCCTTCCATTTCAATATTATCGCTTGCACAGTGCTCCTTGGGATGTTTAAAGCTTGGGAAATCTTTTTGTATCCAAATCCAGCTTTAAACTTCTTCACAACAGTATCTCGGACCTGCCTGGTGTGTTCCTTGTTCTTCATGATGCTCTCTGCGCTTTTAACGGACCTCTGAGACTATCACAGTGCAGGTGCATTTATACGGAGACTTGATTACACACAGGTGGATTGTATTTATCATCATTAGTCATTTAGGTCAACATTGGATCATTCAGAGATCCTCACTGAACTTCTGGAGAAAGTTTGCTGCACTGAAAGTAAAGGGGCTGAATAATTTTGCACGCCCAATTTTTCAGTTTTTGATTTGTTAAAAAAGTTTGAAATATCCAATAAATGTCGTTCCACTTCATGATTGTGTCCCACTTGTTGTTGATTCTTCACAAAAAAATACAGTTTTATATCTTTATGTTTGAAGCCTGAAATGTGGCAAAAGGTTGCAAAGTTCAAGGGGGCCGAATACTTTCGCAAGGCACTGTATATATATATATAAACACATAGGGTGTGTCTTTATATGGAAAAATGCACTTTAAAAATGTTGACCAATTGATTGGTCGAAAGAACAGACGACTTTCGGTCGACCAATATTTCTTTAGTCGGGACAGGCCTAAAACCCATAGCCTGTTGAAGCTGCAACTGTACGTATTAGTCCTGGTGTATTCTGTAAGATAACACGGGTGCTCACACAAACACACACATACTTAGCTCTGTACCTTCCCATGCTCTGCTTCACTGCCCATAACTTTCCTATTACGGTAGAACTGTGGAGTGTTACCTGATCAGACTGATCCTGAGGTGCTAGTTATACATTCTTCATCTTAGAGTAGATTCACTGGGGGAGTGGTGGGACCTGGATGTGAATCGCTTGAAAGGAGAGAACTAGATAATGATGAGAAATGGAGAGATAAGGAGGGTGGGAGAGAGCGAGAGAGAAGCTGAGAGCTGTGGTAGCAGACTCATTGTAGGCAGCCATGTTTGTTTGCAATGAGTGGCAGCTCAGCCAGCATCCTTGTATTAGCCCTGACTGGGAGTCTGGGTCTGGGTCTGCCTCATTAAAACCTCCTATTGTCACGCCCTGGCCATAGAGAGGCTTTTATTCTCTATTTTGGTTAGGCCAGGGTGTGACTAGGGTGGGCATTCTAGTTTCTTTATTTCTATGTTTTCTGTTTCTATGTTTTGGCCGGGTATGGTTCTCAATCAGGGACAGCTGTCTATCGTTGTCTCTGATTGGGAATCATACTTCGGCAGCCTGTTTTGCCACCTTAGTTGTGGGTAGTTGTGTTAGTGGCCTGTATATAGTAAGCTTCACGGTCGTGTCCTCATTCTTTGTTTTGTTGGCGACATTTATAATAAAAATAAATGTACGCTCACCATGCTGCACCTTGGTCCGGTCATATCCACCCTGACGACGATCGTGACACCTATCCTGAATCAGTCAATTACAGGCTGAGCAGAGAAACAGAGAAAACACATTACTCCTCAAATCCCTGCCTTGTCTCTGCCAGCCTGTTGGAGAGTTTCCTCTTTAAATGCACTCTTTTAACCCAAATTGAATATATTAGTCTTCCCTGGAGGCTATGGAGAAGAAATCCTCCAAACTCTTCATTTCCTTTTTCCTCTTTCTCTCTCTCTCTCTTTCTCTCTTTCTCTCTCTTTCTTTCGTTCTTTCTCTTTTTATTTATTTTTCCTCTCTCTCTCTCTCTCTCTCTCTCTCTCTCTCTCTTTCTTTCTCTTATTTATTTTTCCTCTTTCTCTCTTTCTCTTTTTATGTATTTTTCCTCTGTCTGTCTGTCTCTTTCTCTCTGGAGGAGTCGGTAGATTTAATGATGGCTCTTCTAGTAGGAGATATTTTCAGACTGAATTACTGACAGACAGACGGACAGACATTTAAGTTCATTTCCAGATGTCTTGTAGTGAAGACTTTTCTTGGCTTTAGATGTCCTTTGAAGTTCTCCATAGATATTTCATTACATAACTTGGCGTTGTACAGAATAACATAGTACTCTCACAGGAATTGATGTAATAATGTAAACATATATCCTGTATTGGTTGAGTGAGTGTAAATCTGTGTTAGTGGGTCCTTATTATTTCTTTCCTATTTCAGTATTAATGTGGGACTACTTCAAAATGTTTTTAGCATTTCTGCCTTTATCCATGCACGTATGTCACTATGTAATAGCATAGTCACATATGTGATTGTGAGTGAATGTGTGTGTGTATTGTTGTTCTGGGTGTGTAGTAAAAGGTGACCTTGCAGCAGAAGACGCGTCTGCTGTGTCCGGTGGAAAGCTGATAAAGAGCACCCCCCCCCCCCCCCCCCCCCAACGGCCTGTCCTGGGAGCTACCTGTGCTCTTGGTCCTGTTGCCAGGGAGACCAGACCCTCTGCAGGCAGAATCCCCCATAATAGGTCTCTCACTCACTCACTATAGCCCTGTTCATATCATTTTACAATGACAATGAGGCATGAAACAGCAGGTGTTTGGCTGGTAGAAGTGCTGAGCAATTAACAAAAATGTCATATTTATGGGGTTTATTAAACAACTAATTGACTGACGTCGGTTCAATTACTTGAATCCATTTAGTTCTGTTTTTTTTGTGAGCCCAGTGCGCTGTTTCTCTAGAGAGAAATAAAATCATTCACGAGAGAAATCAGGTCAAGAACTATGTGGGACGCTGGGCTGAAGGGAGTTGTAGTTTTCATTAAGCAAATATTCAACCTAGTTCAGCACAGAAACATGGCAATTAACAACAATGACCATAATCAATTGTGCCTTGATTATGCCTGTTCTTCCCAGCTCGGACAGAGATGGATACACTTTTACGCCTTCTACATTAGGTTAGATACACACAGACCACATTGACCACATGAGAGAGGAATGTAGACAACACAATGATGAGAGAGGGATAGAAACAGTTCTTGAAAGTATGCCTTATCTACTTTGAAGAACTACTCAAATGATTTAGTCAGACAGCTTTGCAGTATACTTAGGCAGGTTAGCTTAGCTAAATAGCATGACTAAAGACAGTACAGTATGAGGAGCACAGAGATAACATCAGTTGGCTGGCTGGCTGGCTGGCTGGCTGGCTGGCTGGCTGGCTGGCTGGCTGGCTGGCTGGCTGGCTGGCTGGCTGGCTGGCTGGCTTTGAGGAATTAATGACTTTGAGGAATTAAATGATGATTTTGAGGAATTAAAAATAAAAAGTAATCAAATAAAACTAAGTAATAAAAACAACTGATTGTGTTATTGTATTATTTTGTATTATTTCAAAGTAATTTCCAATTTTTCTATTGATATCTACCCAATGTGGAGCTGACAGAGACATTGTAATATTTTCAATATTTTGCCTTTTGAATTTCCATTAAAAAGCTCTCATTATTTCATAATGCATTTCATGTTTAAAAAATGTACCAAAAATCGAAAATCGTTATCATTCAAAAACATTTTGTACCGAAACCGAACCAACCTCAAAGTAGTAATCGCTCAGCACTAGCTGGTAGCCATTTGCAGTCCCATATCTGAAGACGATTTCTCCGTAGAGGGGAAGCAAGGTAGCAAAACAAACTGCCACCTTGTCTGCATCCCAGGAGAGTGTCAGCAGCAGCCAAGCTCATAACCTTCAAGAGCCAGCCAAAGGAAAGTGATCATTGAAATGCCTGTCTGTACACAAACACTTTTTTAATCCTCCTAATTATTCAACGGACTCATTTTTCAGGGGTGTATTTGGGCGTGTGTAATGTGTCAGGGCTGGAGTCAATTCGAATTGAAGGCAGTCAATTCAGGAAGTGATTTTAATTAAAAATGTCACATTTTTAAATAAATTACTTTGACTTGAAAAGTCATTGTAAATAGTAGGGTTGTGACGATACCAGTATCGCAAAACAATTTCCATGACAAAAATGTAAACACGAAGCAGACCAAACTCTTTGGCCCTTTAAATTGGCCAGGGTAGGTCGTCATTGTAAATAAGAATTTGTTCTTAACTGACTTGCCTATTTAAATAAAGGTTCAAAAAAATATATAATTACTAAATAAAATGTAAACCCTGCTCTATGTAAGCTATTGTATGCTATAGTCAGAAGTTTACATACACTTACGGTTGGAGTCATGAAAACTTGTTTTTCAACCACTCCACAAATTTCTTGTTAACAAACTATAGTTTTGGCAAGTTGGTTAGGAATCTACTTTGTGCATGACACAAGTAATATTTCCAACAATTGTTTACAGACAGATTATTTCACTTTTAACTCACTGTATCACAATTCCAGTGGGTCAGAAGTTTACATACACTAAGTTGACTGTGCCTTTAAACAGCTTGGAAAATTCCAAAAAATTATGTCATGGCTTTAGAAGCTTGTGATATGCTAATTGACATCATTTGAGTCAATTGGAGGTGTACCTGTGGATGTATTTCAAGGCCTACCTTTCCAAATGCCTGAAGGTATAAACACCATGGGACCCTGCAGCTGTCAAACTGCTGAGGAAGGAGACGTGTTCTGTCTCCTAGAGATGAACATACTTTGGTGCGAAAAGTGCAAATCAATCCCAGAACAGCAGCAAAGGACCTTGTGAAGATGCTGGAGGAAACAGTTTTTATTTTTTTATTTCACCTTTATTTAACCAGGTAGGCTAGTTGAGAACAAGTTCTCATTTACAACTGCGACCTGGCCAAGATAAAGCAGAGCAGTGTGACACAAACAACAACACAGAGTTACACATGGAATAAACAAACATACAGTCAATAAAGAAAAAAGAAAGTCTATATACAGTGTGTGCAAATGGTGTGAGGAGGTAGGCAATAAATAGGCCATGGTAGCGAAGTAATTACAATTTAGCAGGTTAAAACTGGAGTGATAAATGAGTAGATGATTATGTGCAAGTAGAGATACTGGTGTGCAAAAGAGCAGAAAAGTAAAATATATATATATATATATGGGGATGAGGTAGGTAGATTGGGTGGGCTATTTACAGATGGAGTATGTACAGCTGCAGCGATCGATTAGCTGCTGAGATAGCTGATGTTTAAAGTTAGTGAGGGAAATATAAGTCTCCAGCTTCAGCGATTTTTGCAATTCGTTCCAGTCACTGGCAGCAGAGAACTGGAAGGAAAGGCGGGCAAAGTAGGAGTTGGCATTGGGGATGACCAGTGAGATATACCTGCTGGAGCGCGTGCTATGGGTGGGTGTTGTTATCGTGACCAGTGAGCTGAGATAAGGCGGAGCTTTACCTAGCATAGACTTATAGATGACCTGGAGCCAGTGGGTCTGGCGACGAATATGTAGCAAGGGCCAGCCGACTAGTGCATACAGGTCACAGTGGTGGGTGGTATAAGGGGCTTTGGTAACAAAACGGATGGCACTGTGATAGACTGCATCCAGTTTTCTGAGTAGAGTATTGGAAGCTATTTTGTAGATGACATTGCCAAAGTCGAGGATCGGTAGAATAGTCAGTTTTACTAGGGTAAGTTTGGCGGCGTGAGTGAAGGAAGCTTTGTTGTGAAAAAGAAAGGCGATTCTAGATTTGATTTTGGGTACAGAAATATCTATATCCACAGTAAAACGAGTCATATATCGACATAGCCTTATAACCTGAAAGGCCGCTCAGCAAGGAAGATGCCACTGCTCCAAAACCGCAATAAAAAAGCCAGACTACGGTTTGCAACTGCACATGGGGACAAAGATCGTACTTTTTGGAGAAATATCCTCTGGTCGGATGAAACAAAAATAGAACTGCTTGGCCATAATGACCAGCTTTATGTTTGGAGGAAGAAGGGGGAGGTTTGCAAGCCGAAGAACACCATCCCAACCTTGAAGCATGGGGGTGGCAGCATCATGTTGTGGGGGTGCTTTGCTGCAGGAAGGACTGGTGCACTTCACAAAATAGATGCCATCATAAGGAAGGAAAATTATTTGGATATATTGAAGCAACATCTCAAGTGTCACACCCTGGCCATAGTGAGGTTTTTATTCTCTATTTGGGTCAGGCCAGTGTGTGACTAGGGTGGGCATTCTATGTTCATGTTTCTATGTTTTCTATTTCTATCGTTGTCTCTGATTGGGAATCATACTTAGGTAGCTTTTTTCCCTCCTTCAGTATGGGATCTTGTTCTTTTGGTTGTGTGCAGGTAGTTGGCACAACAAAGCTGTTCGATCATTGTATTCTTTATTGTTTTGTTTTTCTAAAAGTTTCACTTCATTATTAAATTATGTGGAACTTAAAGAACGCTGCGCCTTGGTCTCATCCTTCCGACGACACCCGTTACATCAAGACATCAGTCAGGAAGTTAAAGCTTGGTCGCAAATGGGTCTTCCAAATGGACAATGACCCCAAGCATACTTCCAAAGTTGTGGCTAACTGGCTTAAGGACAACAAAGTCAAGGTATTGGAGTGGCCAACACAAAGCCCTCACCTCAATCCTATAGAAAATTTGTGGGAAGAACTGAAGAAGTGTGTGCGAGCAAGGAGGCCTACAAACCTGACAGTTACACTAGCTCTGTCAGGAGGAATGGGCCAAAATTCACCAAACTTATTGTGGGAAGCTTGTGGAAGGCTACCTGAAATGTTTGACCCAAGTTAAACAATTTAAAGGCAATGCTACCAAATGCTAATTGAGTGTATGTAAACTTCAATGCTACCAAATGCTAATTGAGTGTATGTAAACTTCTGACCCACTGGGAATGTGATGAAAGCAATTCAATCTGAAATAGATCATTCTCTCATTCTGACATTTCATGTTCTTAAAATAAAGTGGTGATCCTAAATGACCTAAAACAGGGAATTTTTACTAGGATTAAATGTCAGGAATTGTGAAAAACTGAGTTTAACATATTTGACTACAGTGTATGTAAACTTCTGACTTCAACTGTACATGTGACTCTGGATGTCAACATAATGATGTTTGTTTCCAACATTAGGGCTGTTTTCCTAAAGAAGTTAAATCCACTTTCTGTTTTGTTTCCTTGCTACGATACTAACAAGTATCTCAATACTTCTATCGTTCCGGCCCTAGAAAATTGATTCAGTTTTTTCACATTTTCAATTCAAACTGATCCCAGCCCTGGTATGTCTTAGTATGGATAGTGAAATCCAGTGTGTGTGTGTGTGTGTGTGTGAGCCCAGTGTCTGTGCGTGAAGTGGGTAGACTAGATGAGAAGATGCAGACAGTGTGTGTGTGGTGTGTGTCTGGCGGGCTCTGATGATTGCATGGTTTGACCAGGGAGGCTGGAGCCGTTAGTGCTGTTTGAGTGCTGGATTCAGGTAATTGATGCTGGTCAGCGTCAGGTCCCATAGGTCTCTGGTCAAAAGTAGTGCACTAAATATGGAATACTAGTATGCCATTTGGGTAATGGTGTAAGCTATACATTACAGTACTGCAATATTGCAATCATTACACCTGTGTTATAACATCTGGATTTGTCCTGCAATACACTGCACTCTGGCTCCTACAGACAGTTTACAGCCATTCCAAGCAGGAGGAACAAAACCCACTTGCTGTTGTCTGTGGTAACCCTAGGCAACAGACCCCAGGAGACAGCGGCTAACAAATCTGTAAGCTCCATTTAAAAAGGCCCAAGCATATGTCACACTGGTAGAACAGAGAAAGGGAGTGATTGCTCTGAGCAGCTGATACTGGGGACTGTGTTTGCTAGGAGTTTACGGCAGATTTGTCCCTGTGCTTTGTGCCTAGTCTCTGTTTGCTGATGATAAGACCATTCACTGCTGCTATTGCCTCCCTGCCAGGGCTAGGTGCTAGTAGCTGGGAATGGCGCTGAAGCTAGTGACTAGCCTTCACGGCCAGCTCGCTCATTAGGCAGGATTGGGGCGGCAGGGTAGCCTAGTGGTTAGAGCGTTGGACTAGTAACCGGAAGATTGCAAGTTCAAATCCCCGAGCTGACAAGGGACAAATCTGTCATTCTGCCCCTGAACAGGCTGTTCCTAGGCTGTCATTGGAAATAAGATTTTGTTCTTAACTGACACCTAAATAAAGGTGTAAAAAAATTATAATAATTAGGCAGCCACCTATGTTGGCAGATTGACGAGGGCAGCATTTCCTGAGAAACTGATCAAGACGCATAAACAACAACGCATAAAACCTCACATAATTCTGCCCAAAAACAATGGCAATTTCTCTTAACCAGTGGCAAATGTGACACCGGTGGTGTTTTTTACGTTGGATAAAAGTGAATACTCAGAGCTAGAAAGTGTTCTATCGTACATTACAGTTGAGGAACAATGGAAAAGTAATTCTGTTTTGAAAGTTGATAAACTTGCAACCCTACTTTTGAGAAAATGTCCCTTGAATGTTACTCTCCTACTGGAAAGCTCTTCTTTGTCTACAACCACTCAGGGTTGTGCACACCCTCTTAAGCCTTAGCCCCACCCATCTCTTTAAGGATTCACAACATCAGCAGCCTGGTGGTCCAAAATAGCATAACTGGTGTATTTTAACACCAATAAACTCATCCGTTTAAAAATGTATTTAGTATATGTCAATTTAGCAAAACCAGGCAACTAAAAGCAACTTTCCAAACAGTGTTTTGGTTCATTTTTAGCTTGTTAACTAGCTAGCTAACTGTAAGACAACATCTTAACTTTAGCCAATTTGTTTTCATTATTACAGGAAAATCAACAATGGCAAGCTAATTACAGAAAAGCTTACTGTTGTCTGTGGTGACGAAATAAAAGCCGTACATTCTAATGGAGAGTTTCAGAACTTGGACACTGTCTCGTTGGCCTAACGTCGTTATATCCTAATTTGACTTTGGTGCCAGTCATGTTGTTCTTCACATTACCGTCTCTGGTAAACACACACTCTATCAAATGAAATGTACGTTTATTTGTCACATGTACTGGATACAGCAGGTGTAAACGGTACAGTGAAATGGTTACTGGCATAGTGGAGTCTAGCTAACATTAGCTAGCTAATCAATGAAACATAATCCCAACCTATAACATTACTACCCTGCATGAATCTACAGGTATCTAGCTAACCAACTAGGTTTAATGTTAGGCTATAACTAGCAATGCAAATGGCTCTGAGATATGAATAATATTATTACACAGATCTCACACGTTAGCTAGCGAGCCAGCTAAAATGTATGACAATGTCATGAGACGGACACTTTTTACATCATGCAGGTTTCTCCGATCAAATAGCTTAACCTAAATGGCGCCCAATGTGCTGTCATGTTAGAAAACAACATTCTAAAAACAGGATAGGTCAATGTAAAATGGACAATATGGAATGGACAATCACAACTGTTGTCCAGGAGTTTCACCCCATTGTCATGACCAGTGGTTTCAAGTTTGTATCTGTCAATTCTGGGGTAAGCTACACCCCAGTAAGCACGAGCCGACATCTTTTGGACATCTTTTTTTTGCTGTTTTACAAACAGTAGCCTTACCACATAGATTGGCATTCATAAAATTCAATTTCAGGCAAAACTGTAGGCTACACCTCAGTAAGCACACAGCGACGCCGATGCCTTTTGGACGTCTTTTTTTGGTGCAATCCGGACCGGTCTTGAGTTCCACAGACATTGTTTTTTGGTCTGGTCCGGAGTAAATTTGAACCATCATATGTTTGGTTCATATTTGGTGCAGTCCAGACCAGCCTTGATTTCAACATCCACAGACATTGATTTTTTGTCCATTTTTGTCCAGCCTTGATTTGGCCTATAAATGACATATTTTCAACTTTCATTCAGAACCAAAAATGTGCCTGATTTCAACATCAGGAAAATACATATCTTCAACATCTGGAAAATACATATCTTCAACATCAGGAAAATACATATTTTCAACATCAGGAAAATACATATCTTCAACATCAGGAAAATACATATCTTCAACATCTGGGAAATACATATCTTCAACATCAGGAAAATACACATTTTCAACATCTGGGAAATAAGTATTTCTTTACTTTCATTCAGAACTGAAAAGGAACCGGATTTCAATTTCCTGTAAAATATATATTTTAAAACTACGGAAATACATATATTCACCTTTCATTCAGAACCTAAATTGAACCTAACTTTAACCTAACTATTTTACACCTTTTCAATATCCTTTTGCTTACTGGGACTATTCTAGTTTTGCCGGGGGAGTTATTTTTGTTCTCGCCTAGGGCGGCATAACGGCAAGAATGGTCCGGCTGGCCTTTAGTTTAACTGCCCGTGGCGTGGTCTGGTTGGTTGGCTGTTGGCAGGGGCCTGACTCTGTCTGCTAGAGATCACAGTAGCAGCAGCGTGGTTCAGCTCTGCCAGCCTCAGAGGAGCCCAGCCCTGTAATGGGATTAATGTGGCGTGCTCTGGGAGACGAGGAGACCGCGCTCTTTGCCGCTTGCCCTTCCAGCCGCTCGTACTCCCAGCCGCTCCACCACCCACAGACCAGGCCGCTGATGATGCTGATGACGAGGGTCAGTTTCCAGGTGGCAAGGATGTTGAGATGGCGACATGGCGGCTCCTCTCCCCCTCCGTTACCTCTTCCACTTCATCTCTCTAGGACCCTCCCCTGCTCTGGATCATAACTGTTTTGCTCTATAGTGGTATGAGGCCTATTACCAACCTCAGTCAGTAGATAAGACACGCACACACACACTCTGCACACTGCACGCTATCCAATAGCAATGGCCACCATTGTTCCTGTAGAAGAAGGCAAAGGTAACTGAACTAAATGACTATCGCCCCGTGGCACTCACTTCTGTCATCATGAAGTGCTTTAGAGAGACTAGTCAAGGATCGTATCACCTCCACCTTACCTGTCACCCTAAACCCACTGCAATTTGCATACCGCCCCAATAGGTTCACAGACGATGCAATCGCCATCACACTGCACACTGCCCTATCCCATCTGGACAAGAGGAATAACTATGTGAGAATGCTGTTCATCGACTACAGCTCAGCATTCAACAACATAGTACCCTCCAAGCTCATCATTAAGCTTGAGGCCCTGGGTCTCAACCCCGCCCTGTGCAATTTCAACCCCGCCCTGTGCAATTTACCTTCACCCCAGGCGGTGAAGGTAGGAAACAACATCTCCACTCCGCTTATCCTCAACACAGGGGCCCCACAAGGGTGTGTGCTCAGCCCCCTCCTGTACTCCCTGTTCATCCATGAATGCGATTGAATGAATGCACACCTCCAACTCAATTATCAAGTTTGCAGACGACACAACAGTAGTAGGCTTTATCACCAACGATGACGAGACAGCCTACAGGGAGGAGGTAAGGGCACTCGGAGTGTGGTATCAGGAAAATAACCTCTCACTCAACGTCAACAAAACAAAGGAGATGATCGTGGACTTCAGGAAACAGCAGAGAGAGCACCCCCCTATCAACATCGACGGGATAGCAGTGGAGAAGTTGGATAATGTAAAGTTCCTCTGCGTACACATTCTTGACAAACTGAAATGGTCCACCCACACAGACAGTGTGGTGAAGAGGGCGTAACAAAATTTGGCCTGTCACCTCATACCCTCACAAACTTTTACAGATGCACAATTGTGTAACCACCTGGTACGGCAACTGCACCTCCCTCAACCATGGGGCTCTCCAGAGGATGGTGCGGTCTGCACAATGCATCACTGGGGGCAAACTACCTGCCCTCCAGGACACCTACAGCACCCGATGTCACAGAAAGGCCAAAAAGATCATCAAGGACAACAACCACCTGAGCCACTGCCTGTTCACCCTGCTACCATCCAGAAGGCGAGGTCAGTACAGATGCATCAAAGCTGGGACCGAGAGACAGAAGCTATTTGTCAATCACAAGGCCATCAGACTGTTGAACTGCCATCACTAACACAGAGAGGCTGCTGCCTACATACAGGCTTGACATCATTGGCCACAAATGGATCACTAGTCACTTTATTAATGCACTTTAATAATGTTTACATATCTTGCTCTACTAATCCCATATGTATATACTGTATTTTATACCATCTATTGCATCTTGCCTATGCTGCTCGGTCATTGCTCATCCATATATTTATATGTACATATTGTTATTCCATCCCTTTACTTAGATTTGTGTGTATTAGGTAGTTGTTGGGGAATTGTTAGATATTGCTGCACTGTCGGAACTAGAAGCACAAGCATTTCGCTACACTCGCAATAACATCTGCTAACCATGTGTATGTGATTTGATATGGAGGTTGCGAGCTGCCTTTCTGAAGAGGAACCAGCTGTACCACATGACCTAATTGTTCTTATCCCTAATTGATAGGCAGGGTAATGCTTTTGTGTTAATGGATTTTAGCCTCCTACTCCCTTGGGCATCATGGTAGCTAGCTTCCCCCATGACGTGAAGACATGGTGACACTGAGCCTTGTGACCCCTCTGACCTCTCCATGAATACATTAACCGTTGACCTCTGGCCCGAGGGCCTGTTCCCAACACTGGACATGTTCGAGTCATGTCGTAGTTACCACCTGTGATTGGTGAGAAGATATATTTTTGATAGGTCCTCATGTGTAGCTTTGTCCTATGTAGCTCAGTTGGTAGAATATGGTGCTTGCAATGCCAGGGTTGTGGGTTTGAATCCCATGGGGGACCTGTACGAAAATGTATGTATTCACTACTGTAAGTCGCTCTGATTAAGAGCGTCTGCTAAATTACTAAAATGTTAAAAATGAGAAGAAAATATATATCATCTCAAATTCATACAGTGCCTTCAGAAAGTATTCCGACCCCTTGACTTTTTCCACATTTTGTTGTGTTTCAGCCTTATTCTAAAATGGATTAAATAAATAAAAATCACAGGAATCTACACACAAAACCCAATAATGACAAAGCAACAATTTGAGAAAATGTATTACAAATAATAAACAGAAATACCTTATTTACATAAGTATTCAGACCCGAAATTGAGCTCAGGTGCATCCTGTTTCCATTGATTGTCCTTGAGATGTTTCTACAACTTGATTGGAGTCTGCCTGTGGTCATTTCAATTGATTGGACATGATTTGGAAAGGCACACACCTGTCTATTTAAGGTCCCACAGTTGACAGTGCACGTCAGAGCAAGAACACAGCCGAAGGAATTGTGCGTAGAACTCAGAGACAGGACTGTGTCGAGGCACAGATCTGGTGAAGGGTACCAAAACATTTCTGCAGTATTGAAGTTCCACAAGAACATAGTGGCCTCCAGATCAAATCAAACTTTATTGGTGAAATACACATATTTAGCAGATGTTATTGTGGGTGTAACAAAACGTTTGTGTTACTAATTCCAACAGTGCAGTAGTATCTAACAATTCACAACAATACACACATCTAAAAGTAAAATAATGGATATAAGAAATATATAAATATTAGGATGAGCAATGTTGGAGTGGCATTGACTAAAATATAGTAGAATAGAATACAGTATATACATATGAGATGTGTAAAGCAGTATGTAAACATTATTTAAAAATGATCAAAGTGACTAGTGTTCCATTATTAAAGTGGCCAGTGATTCCAACTCTATGTATATAGGGCAGCAGCCTCTAAGGTGCAGGGTTGCGAAACCGGTGATGGCTATTTAACAGTCTGATGGCCTTGAGATAAAAGCTGTTTTTCAGTCTCTCGGCCCCAGCTTTGATGCACCTGTACTGACCTCGCCTTCTGGATGATAGCAGGGTGAACAGGCCATGGCTCGGGTGGTTGATGTCCTTGATGATCTTTTGACATCGGGTGCTGCAGTGCTGGCGGTGCAGTTCCCATACCAGGCGGTGATACAGCCCGACAGGATGCTCTCAATTGTCCATCTGTAAAAGTTTGTGAGGGTTTTAGGGGCCAAGCCAAATTTATTCAGCCTCCTCAGGTTGAAGAGGTCCTGTTGCACCTTCTTCACCACAATGTCTGTTGGGTGGACCATTTCAGATTGTCAGTAATGTGTACACTGAGGAACTAGAAGCTGTCTACCTTCTCCACTGCGTTCCCGCTGATGTGGATGCTCCTTCCACTGTTTCCTGAAGTCCACAATCAGCTCCTTTGTTTTGATGATGTTGAGTGAGAGGTTATTTTCCTGGCACCACTCTCCCAGGGCCCTCATTCTTGGTAATCAGGCCTACTACTGTTGTGTCGTCTGCAAACTTGATGATTAAGGTGGAGGTGTGCATGGCAACGCAGTCATGGGTGAAAAGGGAGTACAGGAGAGGGCTGAGCACGCACCCTTGTGGGGAACCTGTGTTGAGGATCAGCGAAGTGGAGGTGTTGTGTTCTACCTTCACCACCTGGGGGCAACCCGTCAGGAAGTCCAGGACCCAGTTAAACAGAGAGTCTTGAAAGGAAGACGTTTGGAACCACCAAGGCTCTTCCAAGAGTTGGCCGCCCAATTGGGGGAGAAGGGCCTTGGTCAGGGAGGTGACTAAGAACCCGATGGTTGTTCTGACAGAGCTCTAGTGTTCCTCTGTGGAGATGGAAGAAACTTCCAGAAGGACAACCATCTCTGCAGCACTCCACCATTCACGCCTTCATGGTAGAGTGGCCAGACGGAAGCCTCATCTCAGTAAAATGCACATACCAGCCCACTTGGAGTTTGCCAAAAGGCACTTAAAGACTCTCAGACCATGAGAAACAAGATTCTCTGGTTTGATGAAACCAATATTGAACTCTTTGGCCACTTTGACTGGGAGACTAGTCAGGATCGAGATTCCAGGTTCACCTTCCAACAGGACAATGACCCTAAGCATACAGCCAAGACAACGCAGTAGTAAATGTCCTTTAGTGGCCCAGCAAGAGCCCGATCGAATATCTCTGGAGAGACCTGAAAATAGCTGTGTAGCAACTCTCCCCAACCTGACAGATCTTGAGAAGCTCTGCAGAGAAGAATGGGAGAAACTCCCCAAATACAGGTGTGCCAAGCTTTTAGGTTCATGCCCAAGAAGACTTGAGGCTGTAAATCACTGCCAAAGGTATTTTAACAAAGTACTGAGTAAAGGGTCTGAATACTTTTATTTGTAATGCATTTGCGAAAATGTCTTAAAAGCTATATTTGCTTTATCATTATGGGGTATTGTGTGTAGATTGATGAGGGGAAACATTTGAATAAATTTTAGAATAAGGCTGTGACGAAACAAAATGTTGTGAAAGTTAAAGGGTCTGAATACATTCCGAAGGCACTGTCTATAATTGATTTAGGGGTCATGGAGCGCTCCGCGGATAGCTAGGCAGATTAACGTACCAGCTCGCACAGAGCCTGCCCACTACACACACACACACTCACACAGAAACACATGCGCACTCAAACTGCTGTTGCCACGGTGATAATGATACATCAGAGAGGTGAAGTGCGCCCAAAGATTTACAGACGTGGCAAGATCACAGACTGACTCCTGCAAAGAAACATGGGAAAGGAAAAAGAGAGAGCGAGAGAGAGAGAAAGTGCTATCTGATTCTAAGGGCGCACCTATTGTGTTCTTCTGAAAAGGACTGGCTGCAAAGGAATGAGCAAATAGGGGCTGGCGATAAGGAATCCATTATTACTGTTATTCTCTTCATCGGTGGGGGGGAGCAGACAGCAGGCCACTTAAAAGCACATCCACTTCTCCTCGTTCCTATTAAAACCATGTTTCACCATCATTCACTTGCTTTATGCACAGCCTGCCTCACAAGAAGCTAGTCTAGATGTTCCATCACACATTTATGTTGAACTGTTGTCTAATGAGCAGTGTTCATGTTCCAAAATGTTTCCGGTAATTTAGCGTGCTGTATTATTAATCACTGTCTCTGTGTGATTCTGCAGTGATTGAACACATGTTTGGGATATAAATCAAATCAAACTTTATTTTTCACATGCGCCGAATACACCAAGTGTAGACCTTACTGTGAAATGCTTACAAGCCCTTAAACAACAGTGCAGTTCCAGAAGAGTTAAGAACATATTTACCAAGTAAACTCAGGTAAAAAATTATAATAAAAAGTAAAACATAACAATAATGAGGCTATATACAGGGGGCACCGGTACCGAGTCAGTGTGCGGGGCTACAGTTTAGCTGAGGTCATTTGTACATGTAGGATGGGGGGGAAGTGACTGTGCATAGATAATAAGCAGCGAGTTGCAGCAGTGTACAAAACAAATGGAGGAGGAGGGGGGGGGGGGGGGGGGTCAATGTAATAGTCCGGTTGTTAAGGTTTTCTTCCTCTGAACCGTGCAGGCGCACTGGAGCTCTTGAACACCGAGCCTGCCCAACCTTACCTGGTTGAATGCTCCCGGTCACCCTGCCAGTGCGTCGAGGTGGAATAGCCCGCACTGGGCTATGCAGGCGAACCGGGGACACCGTGTGCAAGGCTGGTGCCATGTAAGCCGGCCCAAGGAGACGCACTGGAGACCAGATGCGTAGAGCCGGCTTCATGACACTTGGCTCGATGCATACTCTAGCACAGCCGATACGCGGAGCTGGTATGTACCGCACCGGGCTATGCACCCGCACTGGAGACACCGTGCGCTCCACAGCATAACACGGTGCCTGCCCAGTAAGCACAGGAAGTTGGCACAGGTCTCCTACCTGGGTCCTTTACCATCCAAGATTTCCTCCCATGTCCAGAAATCTGGATTTCGCTGCTCCTGCTGCCGCTGCCTGTCACCACGCCGCTTGGTCCTGTTGTGGTGGGTGATTCTGTTAAGGTTTTCTTCCTCTGAAGAAGAGGTGTAGCAGGGATCAGACCAAAATTCAGCGTGGTTATCTTCATACATCTTTAATAAAGATAATGACGAACAATACAAAAACAATCAACGTAACGTGAAAACCCGAAACAGCCCTATCTGGTGCAAACAAACACAGAGACAGGAACAATCACCCACGAAACACTCAAAGAATATGGCTGCCTAAATATGGTTCCCAATCAGAGACAACGATAAACACCTGCCTCTGATTGAGAACCACTCTAGGCAACCATAGACTTACCTAGACAACTCTACTATACCACAATCCCATAACCTACAAAAACTCTAAGACAAAACACACCACATAAATAACCCATGTCACACCCTGGCCTGACCAAAATAATAAAGAAAACACAAAATACTAAGACCAGGGCGTGACAGAACCCCCCCCCCCAAGGTGCGGACTCCCGGCCGCACACCTAAACCCATAGGGGAGGGTCCGAGTGGGCGTCTGTCCATGGTGGCGGCTCCGGCGCCACCATGTATTAGTATTAGTATTAAAAGTATTAGTTCGCATACATCGCGTCCTTAGATTGGCAACCCTCGCTGCCGACCTTGGCCTAGTAACCCTCACCAAGGGCCCCACTGGACTGAGGGGCAGCTCAGGACTGAGGGGTAGCTCGGGACTGAGGGGTAGCTCAGTACTGAGAGGAAGCTCAGGACTGAGAGGAAGCTCAGGCAGGTTGATAGCTCTGGCAGATCCTGGCTGACTGGTGGCTCTGGCAGATCCTGGCTGACTGGCGGCTCTGGCAGATCCTGGTTGACTGGCGGCTCTGGCAGATCCTGGCTGACTGGCGGCTCTGGCAGATCCTGGCTGACTGGCGGCTCTGGCAGATCCTGGCTGACTGGCGGCTCTGGCAGATCTTGGCTGACTGGCGGTTCTGGCAGATCCTGGCTGACTGGCGGATCCTGGCTGACTGGCGGCTCTGGCAGATCTTGGCTGACTGGCGGTTCTGGCAGATCCTGGCTGACTGCCGGCTCTGGCAGATCTTGGCTGACTGGCGGTTCTGGCAGATCCTGGCTGACTGGCGGATCCTGGCTGAATGGCGGATCCTGGCTGAATGGCCGTACTCACTGGGCCGTACACACTACCCTTTGTAGCACCTTACGGTCAGATGCTGAGTAGTTGTCATACCAGGTGGTGATCCAACATGTCAGGATGCTCTCGATGGTGCAGCTGTATAAGGATCTGGGGTATAGGTCGACCGATTTTTATTTTTCAACTCCGATACCGATACCGATTAATCAGACGTTTTTTAAAAATGTATTTGTAATAGTGACAATTACAACAATACTGAATTAACACTTATTTTAACTTAATATAATACATAAATAAAATCAATTTAGCCTCAAATAAATAATGAAACATGTTCAATTTGGTTTAAATAATGCACAAACAAAGTGTTGGAGAAGAAAGTACAAGCGCAATATGTGCTATGTAAGAAAGCTAACGTTTAAGTTCCTTGCTCAGAACATGAGAACATATTTTATTTATTTAACCTTTATTTAACCAGGAAGGGCTCATTGAGATTAAAATATATTTTTCAAGAGCGCCCTGACCAAGATAGGCAGCACCAAGTCATTACAAAAAATTACAGACAGACAACATGAAAAACTACAAGTAATCTAGTAAAAACCATTGAATTCACAAGTATAAAACAGCAAATTAAAAACATTGACAGGTCAGGGAATCAGCCTCAAAATCCTTCATCAGTGATTTAAAAACACCAATCGGGACAAGTTCTTCCAGTTTAAAAGTATTTTGTAAGGTGTTCCAAGACGATGGCGCAGAGTACATAAAAGCCCGTTTACCAAATTCAGTTCAGATATTTGGAACAGTTAGCAGGATAAAGTCCAGCGAACGAAGAGAGCACCCACCACATTTCTGAACAATAAAAATGCCCAAATAAAAAGGTAGTAAACCCAAAATGGCTTTGTAAATAAAAGTATACCAGTGACTGAGCCTACGAGTGACTAGAGATGGCCAGCCAACCCTGGTATACAAAGTGCAGTGGTGCGTAAGGGTTTTGCAGTTTAAAATAAATCTCAAAGTTCCATGGTAAAGGGTGTCAATTGATCTCAAACACTGAGCGGAAGCATTCAGATATAAAATATCCCCATAGTCTAGTAAAGGCATAAATGTAGCTGATACTAGCCTCCTTCTGACTTCAGAAGAAAAACAGGCCTTATTCCTAAAATAAAATCCCAATTTCACCTTCAATTTTTTTGTAAGTTGTTGAATATGCAATTTAAAAGAGAGGCCGTCATCAATTAAAATTCCAAGATATTTATATGAGGTTACAACCTCAATCTCCTTGCTCTGACAGGTACAATTGGCACAATTGGCCTAGCGTCGTCCGGGTTAGGCAGGGTTTGGCCGGTAAGGAAATCCTTGTCTCATCGCGCACCAGCGACTCCTGTGGCGGGCCGGGCGCAGTGCCAGGTGCACGGTGTTTCCTCTGACACATTGGTGCGGCTGGCTTCCGGGTTGGTTGGGACCTTGTTAAGAAGCAGTGTGGCTTTGTTGGGTTGTGTATCAGAGGACACATGACTTTCAACCTTCGTCTCTCCTGAGCCCGTACGGGAGTTGTAGCGATGAGACAAGATAGTAGCTACTAAAAACAATTGGGGAGAAAAATGGGTAGAATTAAAAAATAAAATAAAAAAAAAAGTGAGACAGTGCTGTTTTTTGTCAATGGCTTCAGTGATATCATTTAAAACCTTCATGGCTGCTGTAATTGTGCTATGCTTCTTCCTGAAGACCGATTGGTACATTGATAAAATAGAGTTAGTAAATAAAAACTATTTTAGCTGTTCAACTTACAAGGATTTCAAGTATTTTCACCAGGGGTGACAGCTTTGAGATTGGCCTATAATTATTTAAAAGAGTTGGATCTCCCCCTTTTAAAAGTGGTAGGACAAATGCTGATTTCCAGATCTTTGGAATTTCATTACATTCCAGGGTTAGATTGAACAGATATGTAAGTGGATCAGCTATGAAATCCGCTGCCAGATTTAAAAAGCAGGGATCCAAAAGATCAGGACCTGCAAGCTTTCTCTGATCTAAGGATTTCAGGGCTTTATGTACAACCTGCACTGAGAATGGCAAAAAGCTAAAAGTTTGACCAGCTCTCACTGGTTCATCCACACAGGGTTGTACAGAGACAGAGGACACTGAATCAAACAGCCTACCAGATGATACAAAGTGCTCATTGAAACAATTCAGCATTTCAGTTTTGTCATATATAGCAACAGAGTCCTTCAAAACACATGACGGTAATTCATTAACATTACTGTTACCAGACATAGACTTAATAGCCTTCCAAAACATAATAGGTTCATTCAGGTTATCAGTGGTAACAGACATAAAATATTCAGACTTGGCCTTCCTGAGAAGAAAATAACACTTGTTTCGTAACTGCCTAAAAATAAGCCAATCAGCATCAGAACATGATTTCCTTGCTTTAGCCCAGGCTAGATTACGGTCGTGAATAATACAAGACAGCTCAGAAGAAAACCATGGATTATCCCGCCCTTTAACCCTGAACCTGCGGAATGGGGCATGTTTGTTTACTATTTGGGAAAAACCATCATGAAAGAATTTCCAGGCAGTTTCCACATCAGGGATAAGCTCAATCTTGTTCCAGTCAAAATAAAACAAATCATGAAAGAAAGCCTGCTCATTAAAACACTTCACATTTCTCTTACGAATAAAACGTGGGTTTGTCTTAGGAACCTTAGTATTTCTAACAGCAACAACAGCACAATGGTCACTTAAATCATTACAAAAAACACCAACCGCAGAATATTTATGTGGAACATTTGTCAATATCAAATCAGTCAGGGTAGATTTATCTGGTCATTTAAGATTTGGGCCAGTGGGTGAGTTAATCAACTGGGTAAGATTCATAGAATTACAAAACATTTTTAAATCATCAGACACCGGCTTTAACCAGCACCAGTTGAGATCACCAATCAAGATAATTTCACTGTAAAGAAGTTTAGACATAAAGGTACGTCAGAGAAGAAAATGCATCACCGAGAGCAGAGGGGGGGTCTATAACAGCCAATCACAGTTATAGAGAGCAGAGGGGCGTCTATAACAGCCAATCACAGTTATAGAGAGACCCTTTGAAACCTCAATATTCAAAGCAAGAAATTCCAACTGTTTACAAATAGTTTCAGACTTTGCCACACTTACATGGAATTGAGTTTTTACATATATAGCCACACCCCCACCTTTCTTAACCCGATCAGTGCGATAAACATTGTAACCACTTATACAATTATCCTTATCAAAAACAGACTTGCTGAGCCAGGTTTCAGAAAACACAATTACATCAGCATCAGTTGATTTAGCCCAAATCCTAACCCCATCAATTTTTGACAACAGGCTGCGTACATTTAAATGAAAAATACCAAAACCAGATCTTGATTTAAAATCAGAGGGGGTTTGGAGACATTGCATATCAGGGCCAGGGTTAGGTTGCACGTTACCTGATATCAACAAAAGAAGAATAACTAGGCACCTCTGTTTAATAACCTTGTTCGGCTTCTCTTTTTTAAGAGACCTACCGCAAGCGAATTCTACAAGTGAGTTTCCAGACAATACAAAACAGTTATTTAAAACCATTAGACTTTGGTAGTGACACAAATTCGTACTGTTCACATCATGCCACAAATACATCGGCACTTGGACGAGTGGACCAAGTGAAAAAGAGCTAGTTCCTGCAGACAACATGTCCAATGGACGGGAGAGCACATTGTCAAATGTCCTCACCCAGCGAGTCCAGAGTTCAGTAAAGTCAGTGCACAAAGCAATACCACGAAAACTGTCATTTTCTCTGACAAAAAAATATAAAATTAGAGGCCAACGGGGAGAGAGAGACAGTGTGTATGTATGAGTCTGAATGTGAGTGTTTGCGCGTGTGAGTAGATTGGGTGTTGAGGTTGATAGAGAAAACATGTTGGGGATCGTTGAGCTGCCACTGACAGCCAGGCGAAGAGCAAAAAGGAGCAGCTTGGACGAGACACTCCGCGGATGAAGAAGGAACTCAGGCCAGCCAGAGATAGGGTTACTTTGGTAAACTTCAAAATAATGAAGTGCCGAGTTGAGGAGGACCCGTGATCTTTACACCAGCAAAAATAAAATAGTTTGCACTACACAACAACGAAGTTACTCAACCATGAATAAATAGGTTATTAGTAGATTAAAACGACTTGACATGCTGCCATCTTGGATGTTGCAGACGTTGAACGCAGGTGGTTCCTTTTAACATGAGTCTTCAATATATTCCCAGGTAAGAAGTTTTAGGTTGTAGTTATTATAGGAATTATAGGACTATTTCTCTCTATACCATTTGTATTTCATTAACCTTTGACTATTGGATGTTCTAATAGGCACTTTAGTATTGCCAGTGTAACAGTATAGCTTCCGTCCCTCTCCTCGCTCCTCCCTGGGCTCGAACCAGGAACACATCGACAACAGTCACCCTCGAAGCAGCGTTACCCATGCAGAGCAAGGGGAACAATCACTCCAAGTCTCAGAGCGAGTGACGTTTGAAACGCTATTAGCGCACACCCCGCTAACTAGCTAGCCATTTCACATTGGTTACACCAGCCTCATCTTGGGAGGTGATAGGTTTGAAGTCATAAACAGCGCAATGCTTGATGCACAACAAAGAGCTGCTGGCAAAACGCACAAAAGTGCTGTTTGAATGAATGCTTACGAGCCTGCTGGTGCCTACCATCGCTTAGTCAGACTGCTCTATCAAATCATAGACTTAATTATAACATAATAACACACAGATATACAAGGTCATTAATATGGTCGAATGTGGAAATTATCATCTTGAAAACAAGACGTTTATTCTTTCAGTGAAATACGGAACTGTTCCGAATTTTATCTAACGGGTGGCAGCCATTAGTCTAAATATTCCTGTTACATTGCACAACCTTCAATGTTATGTCATAATTCTGGCAAATTAGGCGACCCAAACTGTTGCATATACACTGACTCTGCGTGCAATGAACGCAAGAGAAGTGACACAATTTCACCTGGTTATTATTGCCTGCTAACCTGGATTTATTTGAGCTTAATATGCATGTTTAAAAATATATACTCCTGTGTTTTGATTTTAAGAAAGGCATTGATGTTCATGGTTAGGTACACATTGGAGCAACGATACGCACCGCATCGATTATATGCAACACAGGACACGCTAGATAAACTAGTAATATCATCAACCTTGTGTAGTTAACTTGTGATTATGATTGATTGATTGTTTTTTATAAGATAAGTTTAATGCTAGCTAGCAACTTACCTTGGCTTACTGCATTCGCATAACAGGCAGTCTCCTCGTGGAGTGCAATGAGAGGCAGGTGGTTAGAGCGTTGGACTAGTTAACTGTAAGGTTGCAAGATTGAATCCCTCGAGCTGACAAGGTGAAAATCTGTCGTTCTGCCCCTGTGTTCTTAACTGACTTGCCTAGTTAAATAAAGATTAATAATTGCCCAAATCGGTGTCCAAAAATACCGATTTCCGATTGTTATGAAAACTTGAAATCGGCCCTAATTAATCGGCCATTCCGATTAATCGGTCGACCTCTAATCTGGGGACCCATGCCAAATATTTTCAGTCTCCTGAGAGGGAAAAGGGTTGTCGTGCCCTCTTCACAACTGTCTTGGTGTGTTTGGACCATGATAGTTCGTTGGTGATGTGGACACCAAGGAACTTGAAACTCTCGACCCCCTCCACTACAGCCCCATTGATGTTAATGGGGGCCGGTTCGGCCCGCCTTTTCCTGTAGTGCACGATCAGCTCCTTTGTCTTGCTCACATTGAGGGAGAGGTTGTTGTCCTGGCACCACACTACCAGTTCTTTGACCTCCTCCCTATAGGCCGTCTCATCGTTGTAAGTGATCAGGCCCACCACTGTTGTTTCGTCAGCAAACTTAATGGTGGTGTTGGAGTCGTGCTTGGCCATGCAGTCATGGGTGAACAGGGAATACACGAGGGGACTAAGTACACACCACTGAGGGGCCCCAGTGTTGAGTATCAGCGTGGCAGACGTGTTGTTGCCTACCCTCACCACCTGGGGGTGGCCAGTCAGGAAGTCCAGGTTCCAGATGCAGAGGGAGGTGTTTAGTCCCAGAGTCCTTAGCTTAGTGATGAGCTTCGTGGGCACTATGATGTTGAACGCTGAGCTGTAGTCAATGAACAGCATTCTCATGTCGGTGGTCCTTTTGTCCAGGTGGGGAAGGGCAGTGTGAAGTGCGATTGAGATTGCGTCATCTGTGGATCTGTTGGGGCGTTATGCGAATTGGAGTGGCTCTAGGGTATCTGGAAGGATGCTGTCGATGTGTGCCATGACCAGCCTTTCAAAGCACTTCATGGCTACTGACGTGAGTTCTACGGTGCGGTAATCATTTAGGCGGTTTACCTTCATTTCCTTTCGGCACAGGGACTATGGTGGTCTGGGGGAGGTCGAAAGGGGGAGGTTGAAAATGTCAGTGAAGACACCTGCCAGTTGGCTCGCGCATGCTTTGAGTACACGTCCTGGTAATCTATCTGGCCCCGTTGCTTTGATAATATTGACCTGTTTAAAGGTTTTGCTCGCATCGGCTACCTAGAGCGTTATCAAACAGTCATCCAGAACAGCTGGTGCTCTCGTGCATGCTTCAGTGTTGCTTGCATCGAAGTGAGTATAAAAGGCATTTAGCTCGTCTGGTAGGCTGATGATTGAGGTGGTATACTCCTCAATGCCATTGGATGAATCCCAGAATGTATTCCAGTCTGTGCTAGCAAAGCATGGCTGGGTAATGAGCCTCCCATAAATGGGCCCTTGTCAAAAGTAGTGCATTGTAAAGGGAATAGTGTGCCAATTGGTCTTAATGACTTTTAGTGGTTCAGAAAGAATATGCAGGGTCAGCGTTTAGTGTATCAGATGATGGTAGCATGAGTTGATTAAGACACATAGGGCTTATGTCCGCTGAGAGTGGCTGGTGGTGCTCCCATGTCTGAGAGAGAGAGATTTATAACACACACAATCAGGGCCATGTCAGCCGTGCTCCCTTTGTAGCTGACCGCCCAACCCGGAAGCTATCAGTTCCAGTAAACTCTTCTTGGTTCGGATCCTCAGTTGTACAGTATCAGTACCACTGACTGTAGATGGCTGAACATGACGGTAGCTACATGGATGTTGGGGTGTGAGAAAAAAATGTGTTCTGTGTTCCTCCCATGTGTCTGTTTTTAGATTCAGAAAGGATGGGGGAATTTCCTCAGCCCTAACCTCATTATCTGTGATTCAATCATGGCCAACTATTTGCGAAAGACTCAATCATTGAAAGCTTTCCCCTCTGTCCCTGTGACAGCACACACACAGCCTCAGTCTGTCCCTGTGACAGCACACGCACAGCCTCAGTCTGTCCCTGCTGCTGGGAGTGGGACCACAGGAACATCAGTGTTTCTACAGACAGATATACAGCACAAATGTAAAATAATCATGCTTATTCCTTGTCCTTTAGTCTGTCTATGTACTCTCTGGGACTGTGGTGGTTGATGTAAATGATTCTGTCGGCCATGGTAGGACAGTGTGTCTGAGCCATAGATCATGGGACTCCTGGCTGTGTGTTTGAGTCACTGTAACCGTCATAGAGTATGATAGTCACATGTATCAAATCAAATCTGTACTGTATATTCTATCTACAAAGCAGCCAGTCAGGACTTTGATGGAACTGAACTAATCTTGCTCTACTACTGATGTGAAAAACATTCTACACATTGTGACAAACACACATTGTACTTCACGTCCTCATTTCTTTCTCTGTGTGTGTGTGTGTGTGTGTGTGTGTGTGTGTGTGTGTGTGTGTGTGTGTGTGTGTGTGTGTGTGTGGCTGCCTGGTGTGATTGTAGGGTTGGCTCACCCCTGTGTCTGTGTTTTTGGACTTATTGAAACAAAAGGGATGATTTTCATCCCAGGGGGGAGTTGTGGGGTTGGCACTGCCCACTTTGGTGCCACTCCTGGGCATTCTAACCAACACTGCTGTTGGTGCTTTTACACTGAGATTCACACCATGCGCCTCTCAAATACCTCTGAGAAGCAAATTAGCTGAATTATGAATGATAATACTTTTGTTTAAAAATCTTGGACGTTTGGTACTTGGATTGGTGTGATTTGTAGATGACCCTGTGTCAGGGGACACAGATTCTTACTGTTAATGAGATCAGAGGAGCAGGGATGGTGTCGCCTCTCATTCTGTCTCCTGCCTGTCTGCCTCCTGGGCTGCGTCCCAATGGTACCCTGTTTCCTTTATAGTGCACTACTTTGGGCCTAGTAGTTCACTATCAAGGGAATGGGGTGCCATTTCAGACACACCCCTGGGTTTGGTCAGTAAAGAAGTGCCCCACAGAGAAGTGCCCCACCCAGAGTTTTTCATTCGGGTGGATATTGAGGTGCTGGTAGATCCACCATGCATTTTACGGCCCCATCCGCCCTTAATGACAAGACAGTGACAGCATTTATCAAATTAGCTGCTGTCAAGTGTGGTAACATGGGATTACCACGGCAACACTGTGATCAACTTCATTTGATCCCGCTCGGCGCCCACGGCTATGCTTTAGCTGAGATTTCATTTTCATTTTCGAGAGTCCCATTTTGGCTGATCCCCCCCTCCTTTCTGTGGGGTTAAATTGCGTGTAAATTGGATATTTAGGGGGATGTTGGGGATCAGAGGGAACGGGGCGCCCTCTCTCTCCTTGAGGCATCTCACGGTAGTCTCCTGCCCCCTCCCTAAAGGCCCCTCTCTCTCTCTCCCTCTTCCAACCCTCCTCTCTCTCTCTCTCTCTCTCTCTCTCTCACCCCTCCTCTCTCTCTCTCCCTCTTCCACCCCTCCTCTCTCCCTCTTCCACCCCTCCTCTCTCTCTCTCCCTCTTCCACCCCTCCTCTTTCTCTCTCTCTCTCCCTCTTACACACCTCCTCTCTCTCTCCCTCTTCCACCCCTCCTCTCTCCCTCTTACACCCCTCCTCTCTCTCTCTCCCTCTTACACCCCTCCTCTCTCTCTCTCTCTCTCTCTCTCCCTCTTATACCCCTCCTCTCTCTCTCCCTCTTCCACCCCTCCTCTCTCTCTCTCTCTCTCATCCACCCCTCCTCTCTCTCTCTCCCTCTTCCACCCCTCCTCTTTCTCTCTCTCTCCCTCTTCCACCCCTCCTCTCTCTCTCTCCCTCTTCCAACCCCCTCTCTCTCTCTCCCTCTTCCACCCCTCCTCTCTCTCTCCCTCTTCCACCCCTCCTCTCTCTCTCCCTCTTCCACCCCTCCTCTCTCTCTCTCTCTTTCACCCCTCCTCTCTCTCTCTCCCTCTTCCACCCCTCCTCTTTCTCTCTCTCTCTCTCTTTCTATGTCTACACTACAGGGACTGAGCTTGAGGCATTGATCGTTTCATTTGTGTGTTTTGGGGATATTGCCTTATAGGCCTTCAATATACAGGCAACCGTTCTCTTTTAAATCACACATACACAAGTAGAGATGAGGAAAAACACTTGAATACACATACACTGAGAATACAAAACATTAAGAACACCTGCTCTTTCCATGACATAGACTGATCAGGTGGATCCAGGGGAAAGCTATGATCCCTTATTGATGTCACCTGTTAAATCCACTTCAATCAGTGTGGAGGAAGGGGAGACAGGTTAAAGAAGGATTTTTAAGCGTTGAGACAATTGAGACATGGATTGTGTATGTGTGCCATTCAGAGGGTGAATGGGCGAGACAAAATATATAAGTGCCTTTGAACAGGGTATGATAGTAGGCGCCAGGCGCACCGGTTTGAGTGTGTCAAGAACTGCAGCGCTGCTGGGGTTTCCTTGCTCAACAGTTTTCTGTGTGTATCAAGAGTGATCCACCACCCGAAGGACATCCAGCCAACTTGACACAACTGTGGGAAGCATTGGAGTCAACATGGGCCAGCATCCCTGTAGAACGCATGGACCTTATAGAGTCCTTGCCCTGATGAATTGAGGTGGTTCTGAGGGCGAAAGGGGGGGGGGGGGGGGGGTTACAACTCAATATTAAGACGGTGTTCCCAATGTTTGGTATACTCAGTGTATGCGTGTGTGTATGCACGTACACGTGTTGGGACGTATGTGAGTTGGGAGAGATGTGTGTACATGAGAAAGAGAACAGTATGTCTGTCTGTGGAGAGGCCTCTTCACTTCGTTTCCAACTAGAATGATCTATAGACGATGGCCTTCCCAGACGCCAGCCTGTCTCTCATTCAGCTGGAGGAGAGTAGAGGTATATGCTTAGAAAAAAAGGTGTTACCGTTTCAAGTATCCTTTTGGGTTCCATGTAGAAATCTTTCTACTGAGAGTTCGACATGGAACCCAAAAGAGTTGTACCTGGAACCAGAAAGGGTTCTACCTGGAACCAAAATGGGTTCTCCTATAGGGACAGCCGAAAGAACCCTTTTGAAATCCTTTTTTCTAAGAGTGTAGAAGTGGAGGAGAAATAGAGGTGGAACAGTGAAGGGAAAGAAAGAGAGGATGGGTGTTTGTTCTGCTCCAGAGCTGCAGTGCAGAGGAGGCTTACAGAGGTCTCCTTCACACTCTAGTTACAGAGGTCTCCTTCACACTCTAGCTACAGAGGTCTCCTTCACGCTCTAGTTACAGAGGTCTCCTTCACACTCTAGTTACAGAGGTCTCCTTCACACTCTAGTTACAGAGGTCTCCTTCACACTCTAATTACAGAGGTCTCATTCACACTCTAGTTACAGAGGTCTCCTTCACACTCTAGTTACAGAGGTCTCCTTCACACTCTAGTTACAGAGGTCTCCTTCACACTCTAGTTACAGAGGTCTCCTTCGCACTCTAGTTACAGAGGTCTCCTTCGCACTCTAGTTACAGAGGTCTCCTTCACGCTCTAGTTACAGAGGTCTCCTTCACGCTCTAGTTACAGAGGGCTACTTCACGCTCTAGTTACAGAGGTCTCCTTCACGCTCTAGTGACAGAGGTTTCCTTCACACTCTAGTTACAGAGGTCTCCTTCACACTCTAGTTACAGAGGTCTCCTTCACACTCTAGTTACAGAGGTCTCCTTCACACTCTAGTTACAGAGGTCTCCTTCACACTCTAATTACAGAGGTCTCATTCACACTCTAGTTACAGAGGTCTCCTTCACACTCTAGTTACAGAGTGCTCCTTCACACTCTAGTTACAGAGGTCTCCTTCACACTCTAGTTACAGAGGTCTCCTTCGCACTCTAGTTACAGAGGTCTCCTTCACACTCTAGTTACAGAGGTCTCCTTCACGCTCTAGTTACAGAGGTCTCCTTCACGCTCTAGTTACAGAGGTCTCCTTCACGCTCTAGTTACAGAGGGCTACTTCACGCTCTAGTGACAGAGGTTTCCTTCACACTCTAGTTACAGAGGTCTCCTTCACACTCTAGTTACAGAGGTCTCCTTCACACTCTAGTTACAGAGGTCTCCTTCACACGCTAGTTACAGGGGCTCCTTCACACTAGTTACAGAGGTCTCCTTCACACTCTAGTTACAGAGGTCTCCTTCACACTCTAGTTACAGAGGCCTCCTTCACGCTCTAGTTACAGAGGTCTCCTTTGCACTCTAGTTACAGAGGTCTCCTTCACACTCTAGTTACAGAGGCCTCCTTCACACTCTAGTTACAGAGGGCTTCTTCACGCTCTAGTTACAGAGGTCTCCTTCACGCTCTAGTTACAGAGTGCTCCTTCACGCTCTAGTTACAGAGGGATACTTCACGCTCTAGTTACAGAGGTCTCCTTCACGCTCTAGTTACAGAGGTTTCCTTCACACTCTAGTTACAGAGGTCCCCTTCACGCTCTAATTACAGAGGTCTCCTTCACGCTCTAGTTACAGAGGTCTCCTTCACGCTCTAGTTACAGAGGTCTCCTTCACGCTCTAGTTACAGAGGTCTCTTTCACGCTCTAGTTACAGAGGTCTCCTTCATGCTCTAGTTACAGAGGTCTCCTTCACGCTCTAGTTACAGAGGTCTCCTTCACGCTCTAGTTACAGAGGTCTCCTTTACGCTCTAGTTACAGAGGTCTCCTTCGCGCTCTAGTTACAGAGGTCTCCTTCACACTCTAGTTACAGAGGTCTCCTTCACACTCTAGTTACAGAGGTCTCCTTCACACTCTAGTCACAGAGGTCTCCACACTCTAGTTACAGAGGTCTCCTTCACGCTCTAGTTACAGAGGTCTCCTTCACGCTCTAGTTACAAAGGGCTACTTCACGCTCTAGTTACAGAGGTCTCTTTCACGCTCTAGTGACAGAGGTTTCCTTCACACTCTAGTTACAGAGGTCTCCTTCACACTCTAGTTACAGAGGTCTCCTTCACACTCTAGTTACAGAGGTCTCCTTCACACGCTAGTTACAGGGGCTCCTTCACACTAGTTACAGAGGTCTCCTTCACACTCTAGTTACAGAGGCCTCCTTCACGCTCTAGTTACAGAGGTCTCCTTTGCACTCTAGTTACAGAGGTCTCCTTCACACTCTAGTTACAGAGGCCTCCTTCACACTCTAGTTACAGAGGGCTTCTTCACGCTCTAGTTACAGAGGTCTCCTTCACGCTCTAGTTACAGAGGTCTCCTTCACGCTCTAGTTACAGAGGTCTCCTTCACGCTCTAGTTACAGAGGTCTCCTTCACGCTCTAGTTACAGAGGTCTCTTTCACGCTCTAGTTACAGAGGTCTCCTTCATGCTCTAGTTACAGAGGTCTCCTTCACGCTCTAGTTACAGAGGTCTCCTTCACGCTCTAGTTACAGAGGTCTCCTTTACGCTCTAGTTACAGAGGTCTCCTTCGCGCTCTAGTTACAGAGGTCTCCTTCACACTCTAGTTACAGAGGTCTCCTTCACACTCTAGTCACAGAGGTCTCCACACTCTAGTTACAGAGGCCTCCTTCACGCTCTAGTTACAGAGGTCTTCTTCACGCTCTAGTTACAGAGGTCTCTTTCACGCTCTAGTTACAGAGGTCTCCTTCACGCTCTAGTTACAGAGGTCTCCTTCACGCTCTAGTTACAGAGGTCTCCTTCACGCTCTAGTTACAGAGGTCTCCTTCACGCTCTAGTTACAGAGGTCTCCTTCACGCTCTAGTTACAGAGGTCTCCTTCACGCTCTAGTTACAGAGGTCTCTTTCACGCTCTAGTTACAGAGGTCTCCTTCACGCTCTAGTTACAGAGGTCTCCTTCACGCTCTAGTTACAGAGTGCTCCTTCACGCTCTAGTTACAGAGGGATACTTCACGCTCTAGTTACAGAGGTCTCCTTCACGCTCTAGTTACAGAGGTTTCCTTCACACTCTAGTTACAGAGGTCCCCTTCACGCTCTAATTACAGAGGTCTCCTTCACGCTCTAGTTACAGAGGTCTCCTTCACGCTCTAGTTACAGAGGTCTCCTTCACGCTCTAGTTACAGAGGTCTCTTTCACGCTCTAGTTACAGAGGTCTCCTTCATGCTCTAGTTACAGAGGTCTCCTTCACGCTCTAGTTACAGAGGTCTCCTTCACGCTCTAGTTACAGAGGTCTCCTTTACGCTCTAGTTACAGAGGTCTCCTTCACACTCTAGTTACAGAGGTCTCCTTCACACTCTAGTTACAGAGGTCTCCTTCACACTCTAGTCACAGAGGTCTCCTTCACACTCTAGTCACAGAGGTCTCCACACTCTAGTTACAGAGGTCTCCTTCACGCTCTAGTTACAGAGGTCTCCTTCACGCTCTAGTTACAGAGGGCTACTTCACGCTCTAGTTACAGAAGTCTCCTTCACGCTCTAGTGACAGAGGTTTCCTTCAAACTCTAGTTACAGAGGTCTCCTTCACACTCTAGTTACAGAGGTCTCCTTCACACTCTAGTTACAGAGGTCTCCTTCACACGCTAGTTACAGGGGCTCCTTCACACTAGTTACAGAGGTCTCCTTCACACTCTAGTTACAGAGGTCTCCTTCACACTCTAGTTACAGAGGCCTCCTTCACGCTCTAGTTACAGAGGTCTCCTTTGCACTCTAGTTACAGAGGTCTCCTTCACACTCTAGTTACAGAGGCCTCCTTCACACTCTAGTTACAGAGGTCTCCTTCACGCTCTAGTTACAGAGGTCTCTTTCACGCTCTAGTTACAGAGGTCTCCTTCATGCTCTAGTTACAGAGGTCTCCTTCACGCTCTAGTTACAGAGGTCTCCTTCACGCTCTAGTTACAGAGGTCTCCTTTACGCTCTAGTTACAGAGGTCTCCTTCGCGCTCTAGTTACAGAGGTCTCCTTCACACTCTAGTTACAGAGGTCTCCTTCACACTCTAGTCACAGAGGTCTCCTTCACACTCTAGTCACAGAGGTCTCCACACTCTAGTTACAGAGGCCTCCTTCACGCTCTAGTTACAGAGGTCTTCTTCACGCTCTAGTTACAGAGGTCTCCTTCACGCTCTAGTTACAGAGGTCTCCTTCACGCTCTAGTTACAGAGGTCTCCTTCACGCTCTAGTTACAGAGGTCTCCTTCACGCTCTAGTTACAGAGGTCTCCTTCACGCTCTAGTTACAGAGGTCTCCTTCACGCTCTAGTTACAGAGGTCTCTTTCACACTCTAGTTACAGAGGTCTCCTTCACGCTCTAGTTACAGAGGTCTCCTTCACGCTCTAGTTACAGAGGTCTCCACACTCTAGTTACAGAGGTCTCCTTTACGCTCTAGTTACAGAGGTCTCCTTCGCGCTCTAGTTACAGAGGTCTCCTTCACACTCTAGTTACAGAGGTCTCCTTCACACTCTAGTTACAGAGGGATACTTCACGCTCTAGTTACAGAGGTCTCCTTCACGCTCTAGTTACAGAGGTTTCCTTCACACTCTAGTTACAGAGGTCCCCTTCACGCTCTAATTACAGAAGTCTCCTTCACGCTCTAGTTACAGAGGTCTCCTTCACGCTCTAGTTACAGAGGTCTCCTTCACGCTCTAGTTACAGAGGTCTCTTTCACGCTCTAGTTACAGAGGTCTCCTTCACGCTCTAGTTACAGAGGTCTCCTTCACGCTCTAGTTACAGAGGTCTCCTTCACGCTCTAGTTACAGAGGTCTCCTTCACGCTCTAGTTACAGAGGTCTCCTTCACGCTCTAGTTACAGAGGTCTCCTTCACGCTCTAGTTACAGAGGTCTCTTTCACGCTCTAGTTACAGAGGTCTCCTTCACGCTCTAGTTACAGAGGTCTCCTTCACGCTCTAGTTACAGAGGTCTCCTTCACGCTCTAGTTACAGAGGTCTCCTTCACGCTCTAGTTACAGAGGTCTCCTTCACACTCTAGTTACAGAGGTCCCCTTCACGCTCTAATTACAGAAGTCTCCTTCACGCTCTAGTTACAGAGGTCTCCTTCACGCTCTAGTTACAGAGGTCTCCTTCACGCTCTAGTTACAGAGGTCTCTTTCACGCTCTAGTTACAGAGGTCTCCTTCACGCTCTAGTTACAGAGGTCTCCTTCACGCTCTAGTTACAGAGGTCTCCTTCACGCTCTAGTTACAGAGGTCTCCTTCACGCTCTAGTTACAGAGGTCTCCTTCACGCTCTAGTTACAGAGGTCTCCTTCACGCTCTAGTTACAGAGGTCTCTTTCACGCTCTAGTTACAGAGGTCTCCTTCACGCTCTAGTTACAGAGGTCTCCTTCACGCTCTAGTTACAGAGGTCTCCTTCACGCTCTAGTTACAGAGGTCTCCTTCACGCTCTAGTTACAGAGGTCTCCTTTACGCTCTAGTTACAGAGGTCTCCTTCGCGCTCTAGTTACAGAGGCCTCCTTCACACTCTAGTTACAGAAGTCTCCTTCACACTCTAGTTACAGAGGCCTCCTTCACGCTCTAGTTACAGAGGTCTCCTTCGCACTCTAGTTACAGAGGTCTCCACACTCTAGTTACAGAGGCCTCCTTCACACTCTAGTTACAGAGGTCTCCACACTCTAGTTACAGAGGCCTCCTTCACACTCTAGTTACAGAGGTCTTCTTCACGCTCTAGTTACAGAGGTCTCCTTCACGCTCTAGTTACAGAGGTCTCCTTCACGCTCTAGTTACAGAGGTCTCCTTCACGCTCTAGTTACAGAGGTCTCCTTCACGCTCTAGTTACAGAGGTCTCCTTCACACTCTAGTTACAGAGGCCTCCTTCACGCTCTAGTTACAGAGGTCTCCTTCGCACTCTAGTTACAGAGGTCTCCTTCACA
Organism: Oncorhynchus mykiss; assembly: GCF_013265735.2. NCBI lineage: Eukaryota > Metazoa > Chordata > Actinopteri > Salmoniformes > Salmonidae > Oncorhynchus > Oncorhynchus mykiss. The sequence goes on along the minus strand of NC_048569.1, from coordinate 26,735,470 downwards.
CTCTAGTTACAGAGGTCTCCTTCACGCTCTAGTTACAGAGGTCTCCTTCACACTCTAGTTACAGAGGTCTCCTTCACACTGTAGTTACAGAGGTCTCCTTCACGCTCTAGTTACCGTGGGTCTCCTTCACAATCTAGTTACAGAGGGCTCCTTCACACTCTAGTTACAGTGGGTCTCCTTCACAATCTAGTTACAGAGGGCTCCTTCACACTCTAGTTACAGATGTCTCCTTCACACTCTAGTTACAGAGGTCTCCTTCACACTGTAGTTACAGAGGTCTCCTTCACGCTCTATTTACAGTGGGTCTCCTTCACAATCTAGTTACAGAGGGCTCCTTCACACTCTAGTTACAGAGGTCTCCTTCACACTCTAGTTACAGAGGTCTCCTACACACTAGAGGTCAACCGATTAATCAGAACGGACGATTAATTAGGGCCGATTTCAAGTTTTCATAACAATCGGAAATCGGTATTTTTGGACGCCGATTTTGCCGATTAAAAAAAAAAATGTATTAATATTTTTACAACTTTATTTAACGAGGTAGTCAGTTAAGAACACATTCTTACTTTCAATGACGGCCTAGGAACGGTGGGTTAACTGCCTTGTTCAGGGGCAGAACGACAGATTTTTATATTGTCAGCTCAGGGATTCAATCTTGCAACCTTACGGTTAACTAGTCCAACGCTCTAACCACCTGCCTCACGAGGAGCCTGCCTGTTACGCAAATGCAGTAAGAAGCCAAGGTAAGTTGCTAGCTAGCATTAAACGTATCTTATAAAAAACAATCAATCAATTATAATCAATAGTTATAACTACACATGGTTGATGATATTACTAGTTTATCTAGCGTATCCTGCATTGCATATAATCGATGCGGTGCGCATTCGCGAAAAAGGACTGTCGTTGCTCCAACGTGTACCTAACCATAAACATCAATGCCTTTCTTAAAATCAATACACAGAAGTATATATTTTTAAACCTGCATATTTAGCTAAAATACATCCAGGTTAGCAATATTAACCAGGTGAAATTGTGTCACTTCTCTTGCGTTCAATGCACACAGAGTCAGGGTATATGCAACAGTTTGGGCTGCCTGGCTCATTGCGAACTAATTTGCCAGAATGTTACGTAATTATGACAAAACATTGAAGGGTGTGCAATGTAACAGCAATATTTAGACTTAGGGATGCCATCAGTTGGCGATGGTTGGATTGTCCTCTGCCAATAGCTCCAGGAAGAACATAAGTGGACTTTTTGAGAGATGGGGAGATGGGGGCAGGGGCTTGTGCGTGAGTATGTGTGTGTATTATTGATGGTGGATCCCTTGCCAGCGGGGACTGTTGGGGGAATTAGAGAGGAGAGGAGGTTTGGAAGGAAGCGTGAGCCTGGGTGTGTATTATTGATGGTGGATCCCTTGCCAGCGGGGACTGTTGGGGGAATTAGAGAGGAGAGGAGGTTTGGAAGGAAGCGTGAGCCTGGGTGTGTATTATTGATGGTGGATCCCTTGCCAGCGGGGACTGTTGGGGGAATTAGAGAGGAGAGGAGGTTTGGAAGGAAGCGTGAGCCTGGGTGTGTATTATTGATGGTGGATCCCTTGCCAGCGGGGACTGTTGGGGGAATTAGAGAGGAGAGGAGGTTTGGAAGGAAGCGTGAGCCTGGGTGTGTATTATTGATGGTGGATCCCTTGCCAGCGGGGACTGTTGGGGGAATTAGAGAGGAGAGGAGGTTTGGAAGGAAGCGTGAGCCTGGGTGTGACCAGAATGAGTATGGTTGCAGCTGTGGAGCCTGCCAGGAGACAAATGGAGGATCTGTTCAGAAAGAGAAAGAGACTGACTCACTGGGCTAGAAGGGCTGTTACTGTACTGTAGACCCTGTCTGGGCTAGAGGGGTTGTTACTGTACTGTAGACCCTGTCTGGGCTAGAGGGGCTGTTACTGTACTGTAGACCCTGTCTGGGCTAGAGGGGCTGTTACTGTACTGTAGACCCTGTCTGGGCTAGAGGGGCTGTTACTGTACTGTAGACCCTGTCTGGGCTAGAGGGGCTGTTACTGTACTGTAGACCCTGTCTGGGCTAGAGGGGTTGTTACTGTACTGTAGACCCTGTCTGGGCTAGAGGGGTTGTTACTGTACTGTAGACCCTGTCTGGGCTAGAGGGGTTGTTACTGTACTGTAGACCCTGTCTGGGCTAGAGGGGCTGTTACTGTACTGTAGACCCTGTCTGGGCTAGAGGGGTTGTTACTGTACTGTAGACCCTGTCTGGGCTAGAGGGGCTGTTACTGTACTGTAGACCCTGTCTGGGCTAGAGGGGTTGTTACTGTACTGTAGACCCTGTCTGGGCTAGAGGGGTTGTTACTGTACTGTAGACCCTGTCTGGGCTAGAGGGGTTGTTACTGTACTGTAGACCCTGTCTGGGCTAGAGGGGTTGTTACTGTACTGTAGACCCTGTCTGGGCTAGAGGGGTTGTTACTGTACTGTAGACCCTGTCTGGGCTAGAGGGGCTGTTACTGTACTGTAGACCCTGTCTGGGCTAGAGGGGCTGTTACTGTACTGTAGACCCTGTCTGGGCTAGAGGGGTTGTTACTGTACTGTAGACCCTGTCTGGGCTAGAGGGGCTGTTACTGTACTGTAGACCATGTCTGGGCTAGAGGGGTTGTTACTGTACTGTAGACCCTGTCTGGGCTAGAGGGGCTGTTACTGTACTGTAGACCCTGTCTGGGCTAGAGGGGTTGTTACTGTACTGTAGACCCTGTCTGGGCTAGAGGGGCTGTTACTGTACTGTAGACCCTGTCTGGGCTAGAGGGGTTGTTACTGTACTGTAGACCCTGTCTGGGCTAGAGGGGCTGTTACTGTACTGTAGACCCTGTCTGGGCTAGAGGGGCTGTTACTGTACTGTAGACCCTGTCTGGGCTAGAGGGGCTGTTACTGTACTGTAGACCCTGTCTGGGCTAGAGGGGTTGTTACTGTACTGTAGACCCTGTCTGGGCTAGAGGGGTTGTTACTGTACTGTAGACCCTGTCTGGGCTAGAGGGGTTGTTACTGTACTGTAGACCCTGTCTGGGCTAGAGGGGCTGTTACTGTACTGTAGACCCTGTCTGGGCTAGAGGGGTTGTTACTGTACTGTAGACCCTGTCTGGGCTAGAGGGGTTGTTACTGTACTGTAGACCCTGTCTGGGCTAGAGGGGTTGTTACTGTACTGTAGACCCTGTCTGGGCTAGAGGGGTTGTTACTGTACTGTAGACCCTGTCTGGGCTAGAGGGGTTGTTACTGTACTGTAGACCCTGTCTGGGCTAGAGGGGTTGTTACTGTACTGTAGACCCTGTCTGGGCTAGAGGGGTTGTTACTGTACTGTAGACCCTGTCTGGGCTAGAGGGGCTGTTACTGTACTGTAGACCCTGTCTGGGCTAGAGGGGCTGTTACTGTACTGTAGACCCTGTCTGGGCTAGAGGGGTTGTTACTGTACTGTAGACCCTGTCTGGGCTAGAGGGGCTGTTACTGTACTGTAGACCATGTCTGGGCTAGAGGGGTTGTTACTGTACTGTAGACCCTGTCTGGGCTAGAGGGGCTGTTACTGTACTGTAGACCCTGTCTGGGCTAGAGGGGTTGTTACTGTACTGTAGACCCTGTCTGGGCTAGAGGGGCTGTTACTGTACTGTAGACCCTGCCTGGGCTAGAGGGGTTGTTACTGTACTGTAGACCCTGTCTGGGCTAGAGGGGCTGTTACTGTACTGTAGACCCTGTCTGGGCTAGAGGGGCTGTTACTGTACTGTAGACCCTGTCTGGGCTAGAGGGGCTGTTACTGTACTGTAGACCCTGTCTGGGCTAGAGGGGTTGTTACTGTACTGTAGACCCTGTCTGGGCTAGAGGGGTTGTTACTGTACTGTAGACCCTGTCTGGGCTAGAGGGGTTGTTACTGTACTGTAGACCTATCTGGGCTAGAGGGGCTGTTACTGTACTGTAGACCCTGTCTGGGCTAGAGGGGCTGTTACTGTACTGTAGACCCTGTCTGGGCTAGAGGGGCTGTTACTGTACTGTAGACCCTGTCTGGGCTAGAGGGGCTGTTACTGTACTGTAGACCCTGTCTGGGCTAGAGGGGCTGTTACTGTACTGTAGACCCTGCCTGGGCTAGAGGGGCTGTTACTGTACTGTAGACCCTGTCTGGGCTAGAGGGGCTGTTACTGTACTGTAGACCCTGTCTGGGCTAGAGGGGCTGTTACTGTACTGTAGACCCTGTCTGGGCTAGAGGGGCTGTCTTAGAGATACTGTGTTCCCTGCATCCAGCACCTATAGCACAATGCCCTCACAGCTGATCTGTTACTGTACTGTAGACCCTGTGTGGGCTAGAGGGGCTGTCTTAGAGATACTGTGTTCCCTGCAGCCAGCACCTATAGCACAGTGCCCTCACAGCTGACCTGTTACTGTACTGTAGACCCTGTGTGGGCTAGAGGGGCTGTCTTAGAGATAATGTGTTCCCTACAGCCAGCACCTATAGCACAGTGCCCTCACAGCTGACCTGTAACTGTACTGTAGACCCTGTGTGGGCTAGAGGGGCTGTCTTAGAGATAGTGTGTTCCCTGCAGCCAGCACCTATAGCACAGTGCCCTCACAGCTGACCTGTTACTGTACTGTAGACCCTGTGTGGGCTAGAGGGGCTGTCTTAGAGATAGTGTGTTCCCTACAGCCAGCACCTATAGCACAGTGCCCTCACAGCTGACCTGTAACTGTACTGTAGACCCTGTGTGGGCTAGAGGGGCTGTCTTAGAGATAGTGTGTTCCCTGCAGCCAGCACCTATAGCACAGTGCCCTCACAGCTGACCTGTTACTGTACTGTAGACCCTGTGTGGGCTAGAGGGGCTGTCTTAGAGATAGTGTGTTCCCTACAGCCAGCACCTATAGCACAGTGCCCTCACAGCTGACCTGTAACTGTACTGTAGACCCTGTGTGGGCTAGAGGGGCTGTCTTAGAGATAGTGTGTTCCCTGCAGCCAGCACCTATAGCACAATGCCCTCACAGCTGATCTGTTACTACCGTATGATGTCTCATCCCTCCTTACTGGAAAATACACACAAGCTCTGAGGCCCTAGGCATACAATTAGTCTAGAATCATACCAGACACTGATACAGACCTGTACACTACACTTGCTTAGCATAAATGAGGGAAATACCTCCCAGGTTGACCTAGTTCATGTATACTGAATATACTGTGTAAGCCTTTGAATCTTGAGTGGTTGTACTTTAGTCCTAAATCAATATAAACAATGATGTTACTCTTAACGTGCCTTTTTGCCTTGTTTGCCCCTCCACCACTAGATCTCCCTTTTGCTGCAGTTAGATAGATACAGAGTGGTCTTTTATGGTCTTGTAAGCAGTATTGGTTGTGGCTACTACTTTACTCTACACAGACTCTGAGTGTTCCTATGGTGCACACTTTGGTGATGGATACTTTGGTAGTGTCTATCTATGGAGAGACTGTCTTAATGGCCCTTGGCATGGGGCACCGAGCAGACACCTGGCAGGCAGTGTACCCATCCTCAGACAGTCCCTCAGTTGTCCCCTGGCCTCACCTGGCATGGCCTGCTAGCATGCTCCGCAGGACGGTTGGCAGCAGCGGCACGGTCACTATGGGCAGTAGGCCTTGGGTACAGTGGGCAGTGGGCACACAGACAGACAGAGGGGAGAGAGAGAGAAATGGCTTTAAAACCATGAGTAAGGAAATAGAAAAATGTCACACACAGTATGTCAGTGTGGAGGTTTTTAGGTAAAAAACAATACTGTAAAATCACCAGGAATTCACCCAAAAATTAGTTGAATTAGAAATATGTTTGCAAGTTTTCCCACGAAATCAAGGTGTAAAATGATTGTTCTTTTCAAATTCAATCTATTGTTTGGCCCCCGACCGTCCACTCAGTCCCTGGCTGCCGTTTCCAGTGGAGGGAGGTTGAGCTCATGTACAGTGCCTTGCGAAAGTATTCGGCCCCCTTGAACTTTGCGACCTTTTGCCACATTTCAGGCTTCAAACATAAAGATATAAAACTGTATTTTTTTGTGAAGAATCAACAACAAGTGGGACACAATCATGAAGTGGAACGACATTTATTGGATATTTCAAACTTTTTTAACAAATCAAAAACTGAAAAATTGGGCGTGCAAAATTATTCAGCCCCTTTCAGTGCAGCAAACTCTCTCCAGAAGTTCAGTGAGGATCTCTGAATGATCCAATGTTGACCTAAATGACTAATGATGATAAATACAATCCACCTGTGTGTAATCAAGTCTCCGTATAAATGCACCTGCACTGTGATAGTCTCAGAGGTCCGTTAAAAGCGCAGAGAGCATCATGAAGAACAAGGAACACACCAGGCAGGTCCGAGATACTGTTGTGAAGAAGTTTAAAGCCGGATTTGGATACAAAAAGATTAACCAAGCTTTAAACATCCCAAGGAGCACTGTGCAAGCGATAATATTGAAATGGAAGGAGTATCAGACCACTGCAAATCTACCAAGACCTGGCCGTCCCTCTAAACTTTCAGCTCATACAAGGAGAAGACTGATCAGAGATGCAGCCAAGAGGCCCATGATCACTCTGGATGAACTGCAGAGATCTACAGCTGAGGTGGGAGACTCTGTCCATAGGACAACAATCAGTCGTATATACACAAATCTGGCCTTTATGGAAGAGTGGCAAGAAGAAAGCCATTTCTTAAAGATATCCATAAAAAGTGTCGTTTAAAGTTTGCCACAAGCCACCTGGGAGACACACCAAACATGTGGAAGAAGGTGCTCTGGTCAGATGAAACCAAAATTAAACTTTTTGGCAACAATGCAAAACGTTATGTTTGGCGTAAAAGCAACACAGCTCATCACACTGAACACACCATCCCCACTGTCAAACATGGTGGTGGCAGCATCATGGTTTGGGCCTGCTTTTCTTCAGCAGGGACAGGGAAGATGGTTAAAATTTATGGGAAGATGGATGGAGCCAAATACAGGACCATTCTGGAAGAAAACCTGATGGAGTCTGCAAAAGACCTGAGACTGGGACGGAGATTTGTCTTCCAACAAGACAATGATCCAAAACATAAAGCAAAATCTACAATGGAATGGTTCAAAAATAAACATATCCAGGTGTTAGAATGGCCAAGTCAAAGTCCAGACCTGAATCCAATCGATAATCTGTGGAAAGAACTGAAAACTGCTGTTCACAAATGCTCTCCATCCAACCTCACTGAGCTCGAGCTGTTTTGCAAGGAGGAATGGGAAAAAAATTCAGACTCTCGATGTGCAAAACTGATAGAGACATACCCCAAGCGACTTACAGCTGTAATCGCAGCAAAAGGTGGCGCTACAAAGTATTAACTTAAGGGGGCTGAATAATTTTGCACGCCCAATTTTTCAGTTTTTGATTTGTTAAAAAAGTTTGAAATATCCAATAAATGTCGTTCCACTTCATGATTGTGTCCCACTTGTTGTTGATTCTTCACAAAAAAATACAGTTGTATATCTTTATGTTTGAAGCCTGAAATGTGGCAAAAGGTCGCAAAGTTCAAGGGGGCCGAATACTTTCGCATGGCACTGTAAATGCAGACACAATGCTTACTGTGTGGTGTGAACTTGAGAGAGTAAAACGTCCATCCTGTCAGAGTCAGAACACATGAACCATGGACAGCTCTCTTTGGGGGTTGACCAAAAGGTCAATGACATTGTGACACGGATGCCCCCACCCCCCCAGCATTACACACACACTTCCCAGAACTCTCCACTGTACTCATCCTCCTGGTCTTGAAGGGATTTAGACTAGAAACAGAAATATCTATTCCAGGATAGTTACCCTTATACTCAACAACATGATCACAAATGCTTTGTCATTCACAGATGGTCCATTCACGGGGACCCCTCCCACTTACGGGTACGATGCGGACCGTGCGGAAGAGCAGAGGCGCCACCATGACATCCTGCCCTACATCGACGATTCGCCCTCCTCTTCGCCACACCTCAGCTCCAAGAGCCGTAGCAGCCGAGACACCCTCTCCTCCGGATCCCTTGAGTCCTCCAAGTCGGTGAGTCCCCCCCCCCCCCGTTTAGTCTTTGTCACAAAGGTAACCTCCCAATCACCCCAGGAAGCTCCTCATATCTCTCCTACTCTGTTCTATCACCTCTGGCCCTCCATCACAGCCTGCCATGAAGAAACATAGACACTTATCTCTGAAGCCTCGTTCTCCTCATAGGTTACCATGAAGAGAGAACCCCCCCCCCCCCTCCAATCGATCTATAGTATAATAGCTTATTATCTTCATCAATAAGCCATACTACCTTAGTGACATTATATTGCCATTTTTGTAATGGGATTACCTTGCGATAGGTGTGTGTGTGTACACCTCACTGATTGGGTTAGACTGGTGCTATGTTAGTGTGTGTTGTTGTAAATGCACCATACTGCAGTGTCTCTCTCCTTGGAGGAAGTAATCACATCACTGTACTACAGTCTCTCTCTCCTGGAGGAAGTAATCACATCACTGTACTGCAGTGTCTCTCTCCTGGAGGAAGTAATCACATCACTGTACTGCAGTCTCTCTCTCCTGGAGGAAGTAATCACATCAGTGGTAATAAAGTAAGGCCTGTGACCCACCCCTGCATCGCCTCAGTAGCAGACAGAGTGCTTGTCAAATTGATTGATGGTTGAATCTGCCAATAAATGGGGAGTCCCTGGGCGGTTTTAATAAGCATACACAGACACACACACACTCTCACTGTACACAAAGTGTGATGGATTTGGTATTGCAGGGATTGAGTGACATTTGCTGACCAAACTCCTGTATTTAGAGGCCCACTCCTTGAGTAAACTCCTGTATTTAGAGACCCACTCCCTGAGTAAACTCCTGTATTTAGAGGCCCACTCCCTGAGTAAACTCCTGTATTTAGAGGCCCACTCCCTGAGTAAACTCCTGTATTTAGAGACCCACTCCCTGACTAAACTCCAGTATTTAGAGACCCACTCCCTGAGTAAACTCCTGTATTTAGAGACCCACTCCCCGAGTAAACTCCTGTATTTAGAGGCCCACTCCCTGAGTAAAATCCTATATTTAGAGTCCCATTCCCTGAGTAAACTCCTGTATTTAGAGACCCACTCCCTGAGTAAACTCCTGTATTTAGAGTCCACTCCCTGAGTAAACTCCTGTATTTAGAGTCCACTCCCTGAGTAAACTCCTGTATTTAGAGACCCACTCCCTGAGTAAACTCCTGTATTTAGAGGCCCACTCCCTGAGTAAACTCCTGTATTTAGAGGCCCACTCCCTGAGTAAACTCCTGTATTTAGAGGCCCACTCCCTGAGTAAACTCCTGTATTTAGAGGCCCACTCCCTGAGTAAACTCCTGTATTTAGAGGCCCACTCCCTGAGTAAACTCCTGTATTTAGAGGCCCACTCCCTGAGTAAACTCCTGTATTTAGAGACCCACTCCCTGAGTAAACTCCTGTATTTAGAGGCCCATTCCCTGTGTAAACTCCTGTATTTAGAGGCCCACTCCCTGAGTAAACTCCTGTATTTAGAGACCCACTCCCTGAGTAAACTCCTGTATTTAGAGGCCCACTCCCTGAGTAAACTCCTGTATTTAGAGACCCACTCCCTGAGTAAACTCCTGTATTTAGAGACCCACTCCCTGAGTAAACTCCTGTATTTAGAGACCCACTCCCTGAGTAAACTCCTGTATTTAGAGACCCACTCCCTGAGTAAACTCCTGTATTTAGAGGCCCACTCCCTGAGTAAACTCCTGTATTTAGAGGCTCACTCCCTGAGTAAACCTGTTACTGTAGTGTTAGCAGAGAGAGAGCTCCAGCTATTTTTTATATATATTTTTAATTTATTTGTGGGGATTTATTTAACCTTTTTTTTAACTAGGCAAGCTAAAAATATTGCAGTCAAAATCCATACAGCAGCACCACACATAGACAGATTTGTGCACACTGTTGTTTTTCAGTAGTCGCCTCCAAAATGCAATGATGTCCGTCTGTCACATTCTGACCTTTATTTCCTTTGTTTTGTCTTTATTTTGTATGGTCAGGGCGGGAGTTGGGGTGGGCAGTCTATGTTTTGTGTTTCTATGTTTTCTATGGCCTAGTATGGTTCTCAATCAGAGGCAGGTGTTGTTAGTTGTCTCTGATTCAGAATCATACTTAGTTTGGGTTTCACTGTTGGTAGGTGGGTGTTTGTTTCCGTGTCTGTCGCCACACGGTACTGTTTCGGTTTGGTTATTCACATCATCGTTTATTGTTTTTGTATTCTTAGTGTTCAGTTTGTTTTTTAAAATAAACATTATGGACACTTACCACGCCGCATCTTGGTCCGATCCTTACTCCTCTTCAGATGAAGAGGAGGAAATCTGCCGTTACACCGTCCTTGATACCCCCCCTCCGTCCTTGATACCCCCGGGTTCAGCAGCTCGCCCACACTGCAGAGTGAGTCACCACCGTTTGATCCTGCTATCTCCCCCAGAGTCTTGCAAAGTATTACAGTACAATAACTCACTCCTTTAGAGAACAAGATTATTCAGAGATGTTAAGATTTCACATTACACCAAGTGTTTTGGGAACAGAGCGAAGAGAGAGAGAAGAGAAACGGTCTGCTTAACGCTTCAGTGATAGAGAGAGGGATGATGTTGATGTTCAGAAGAAATGTGAGAAATGAAAGTGAACAGGAGTTATATAAAACGAGACAAGCTTCTCCGCCCACGATCGCCTCCTACCTGGCTTTGAATGTTTCTCTCAATGTCCTCAGTTATTAGGCCATCTTCTTACATACACGATAATAACTGTTGGTATGCCTTACGGTGTATTTCCACAGCGCAATTAGACTTAGACCTACTTAAACAAATCAGTAGTGACCATGAATCCATCCATGTGGTATTTAGCTTGTGTTAAGAATGATACATGAAGTCAAGGTACACACAGTTACTATAGACTGACTTTGGGTGCGTGCTTCCCATATAGATTTGTTTACTATGCATGCACGCAAACACACACCACACGCACACCCACACACGCACGCATGCACACACACACGCACAGTGTTGGAGTGATCAGTTGAGTTATAGGCCCAGGACCAGACTCCCTCAGTCTCTACACATCTGAATTCTGAGAGGGGCTCATTAGTTGTTGCTACGGCGATAAATAAAAGATGATAGTCTGGAGATGCGAGGGGCCCCCTGAGGAGGAGAGTTGAGTCTGGGGCTGAGCAATGAATGAATACACACTTGCTTACCTCCACAATGGAAACGTTGGCTGGCTGGGCCCATTATATCTCTGAGAGGTTTCACATTCATTTTTCTCTTTCATTCACTTTTATCTGATCATTTCTGTTATCAAGCAGTGTCCCTCAGGCTTTTGCCCTGTCTGGCCTCCAGAGTTAGATAAAGATTCAACGCAGATCAGAAAAATATTAGATTCAATCTGTGGATCTTCTTCAGGTGAGATCGGTGGTCTGTCACCTGTCAGACATGTAGCTGTTCCAAACATCCAACGCGTACATACTGTTGTCACTTAGAAAGGCTTCATATTCTCTTCTCTTCTAACACTCTACTCTAGTATGGAAGCAGAAACGGCTTGTTGTATAAGAACCAAGAAGCAGAGCGATGCACAGCACAGACATATGGGTAATGGAGTCCACAGCACAGACATATGGGTAATGGAGTCCACAGCACAGACATATGGGTAATGGAGTCCACAGCACAGACATATGGGTAATGGAGTCCACAGCACAGACCTCTAGGTAATGGATTCCATCAGTGAGTCGGGACCCCTGTAGTTCCACTGAGACTCTTACTGACATCTGCTGCTTCCACTACCTGTTCAGTGGCCACGGAGGCAGGAGTTTAAGGCTCATTTACCCCCCCTTAAACACACAGCCTGCATTTCTACATGTGGGGACTTATTATTTCTCCTATGGCATTTGTAAATAAATCGTTTTTCCACTCTCTCTCTCTCACTGTCTGACGATATAGGGCACCTTGTAGTGCGCCCATCTGGCATGGGGAAACACACAGACAGACACACAGACAGACACACATACCTGAGGGAGCATTGTGTTTACCCCTCCCTCCCTCCACTCAGTGTCTCTCTTTCCAAGGAGCCCCAGGTTGTGCTCTGAAATAGCTGGGTACAGATAGCTTTAGTTCAGCTTATTGAACCAGACGTCTGGGTTGGATATCCCAGACCCAGGAGAGGACCTGCCTACCTGGCCCAGCCATGGCCTGCTCTGCTCTCTGTCTCTCATCTCCTCTGTCTTGTAGCCTGAGGGTTAGCTACACCTCCTGCCATGCCTGTCCTCTGTCTTGGCCATTTTAAGAGACCAACCTACATCCCATGGGAAATACTGACTGTCAGTTATTTTAGGTTCCTTGGTTAGGCTAGACGACCCAAAGATTTCCGTTGGCCGCATGTTGAATGTTGTTACTCTCTAGTGAGGTTTGGTTGTCCTGGAAGAATGTGAGAACAATGGCTTCTTTAAAAACAAAGCTGCATTTACAGGAGCAATTAGGGTTAATTGCCTTGCTCAAGGGCACATTGACAGATGGGGAAAAAAAAAAAAAAAAAAAAGTTACCCCTTTTTCATGGTATCCAATTGATAGTAGTTACTGTCTTGTCTCATCGCTGCAACTCCCGTACGGACTCAGGAGAGGCGAATATCGAGAGCCGTGCGTCCTCCGAAACACGACCCAACCAAGCCGCACTGCTTCTTGACACAACGCACATCCAACCCGGAAGCCAGCCGCACCAATGTGTCGGAGGAAACACCGTACACCTGGCGACCTGGTTAGCGCGCACTGCGCCCGGCCCGCCACAGGAGTCGCTAGTGCGCGATGAGACAAGGATGTCCCTGCCGGCCAAACCCTCTCTAACCTGGACAACGCTAGGCCAATTGTGCGCCGCCCCATGGGCCTCCCGGTCGCGGCCGGCTGCGACAGAGCCTGGTCTCGAACCCAGAGTCTCTGGTGGCACAGCTAACACTGTGATGCAGTGCCTTAGACCACTGCACCACTATGGAGGCCATCAACAGATTTTATACCTAGTCGACTCGGGGATTTGAACCAGGGCCCTTTCTGGTTACTGGCCCAATGCTCTTAACCACTAGGCTTCCTGTATTTTAGACCACAGTGTTTATTAACTACAGAGCCTTCAGAAAGTATTCACACCCCTTGACCTTTTCCACATGTTGTTGTTGTTACAGCCTGAATTTAAAAATGATACTTTATTTATTTTTTCAAAGTGGAATTATGTTTTTCAACATTTTTACTAATTAATAAAAAATGTAAAGCTGAAATGTCTTGAGTCAATAAGTATTCAACCCCTTTGTTTATGGCAAGCCTAACGTTAAGGAGTAAAAATGTGCTTAGCAAATCACATAATAAGTTGCATGGACTCACTCTGTGTGCAATAAAAGTGATTTTTGAATGACTACCTCATCTCTGTACCCCACACATACAATTATCTGTAAAGTCGATCAGTCGAGCAGTGCATTTCAAATACAGATTTAACCACAAAGACCAGGGAGGTTTGCATCCTGTTTGCAACAAGGCACTAAAGTAATACTGCAAAAAATGTGATAAAGCATTTCACTTTTTTGTCCTTAATATGAAGTGTTATGTTTGGGGCAAATCCAATACAACACATTACTGAGTACCACTCTCTATATGGAGCTAAGCACAGGCAAAATCCAAGAGGAAAACCTGATTCAGTCTGCTTTCCACCAGACACTGGGAGATGAATTCACCTTTCAGCAGGACAATAACTTAAAATACAAGGACAAATCTACACTGGAGTGACTTACCAAGAAGACAGTGAATGTTCCTGAGTGGTCAAGTTACAGTTTTGACTTAAATCTGCTTGAAAATCTACAGTAAGACCTGAAAAATGGTTGTCTAGCAATGATCAACAACCAATATGACAGAGCATGAAGAATTTTCGAAATAATAATGGGCAAATATTGTACAATCCAGGTGTGCAAAGTTCTTAGAAACCTACCCAGAAAGGTTCACGACTGTAATCACTGCCTAAGGTGATTCTAACTTTTGTAAATTAGATATTTTTGTATTTCTTTTTCAATAAATTTGCAAACATTTCTAAAAACATGTTTTCACTTTGTCATTATGGGGTTTTGTGTGTAGGTTTTTAAAAATTTTTTTTTAGCCATTTTGAATTCTGGCTGTAACAAGTCAATAAGTCAAGGAGTATAAATACTTTCTGAAGGCCCTGTAAAGATCCTCTTTCTACCCACTACTTTGTTGTCATCAGACTAATGGTCATGTTTTGTTTGCATTGTCTGTACAGTACTTGTGTGTGCAATTTTTCATAGTCGTTTCCTGTGTTTGTTGCAGACGGAGTTGGACCTAGAGAAAGGCCTGGAGATGAGGAAGTGGGTTCTGTCTGGGATCCTAGCCAGCGAGGAGACCTACCTAAGCCACCTGGAGGCACTGCTACTGGTGAGAAGCTGGAACACACACACAGGACTTTCCATGAATGCTCTATGTATCACATACATGTACACATACATGTACACACACACAGTACAAACTCTCTCTCTCTCTCTCTCTCTCTCTCTCTCTCTTTCTGTCACCTGTTCTCTCAGCCTATGAAGCCTCTGAAGGCAGCAGCCACCACGTCCCAGCCCGTGCTGACCATCCCCCAGATCGAGACCATCTTCTTCAAAGTACCCGAGCTCTACGAGGTCCACAAGGAGTTCTACGACGGCCTGCTCCCCCGGGTGCAGCAGTGGAGCCACCACCAGCGCGTGGGGGACCTCTTCCAGAAACAGGTGAGGTCATAAGACAGATCCCTGGGGTGTTCCCCTGCCCTGTGTCTGTGGGAGCCTGGAGCCTGACTCAGGATGACAGAGGACTCCCTCCCTGGACCTGGCTGCATGGCAACATGACATCATGAGCCTCATTCAGAATGACACAGGACCCTTATGCATTATACAGTCTCCCTGTGGTTCTGTGTGGCTCTGTGTCATAGCTCACAGCAGCATCCGTAATCTGAATGGAAGAAATGTTAAATCAAATCACATTGATCAACCTCATGAGGTGCAACTTATTTTAGGGACAGATGGAATAGCCTCTCTCCTCCTGACCTGAGAGCTTCTGCCACGGAGGCCAGAGCCAAACCTGTACTGACTGGGCCCATTTCATCATGTTCACAACGGGTCAATTAACCCTGAATTAACCACTTGTTTATCCCCCTAATGCTCATGCAGTCACTGCAGAAGTAGAGCCCGAGTCTAGCCTATCATGAGTGCTGTGTGTACGAGGACAGTGCACATGAAGAAGTAGAATGTCACAATGCTGTCTTTTCTACCCAGGGAGCTCTGAGACTAATGTTACACTGTGTGCTCTATGTCTCTAAGAAGCAGCCTATAAATAGTGCCATACACTGAGCGTTAGGGGACTTTTCTCTCTCTCTTCCCTCCAATTATCTTCACAAAGCCCGCTCTCCCCGGAGGCCTGAACAATGACTATTTCATTTGTCTGTTATACTGTCAGGGCGGCACACGCCGGAATCCTTTTCTGCATTTATTTATTAATTGTTCGTTTTTCTACTCCATCTCTCTTGTCTGTGTCTGCTATGTGATAAGCAGTGGCATCAACGGCTGCGTTTTGCGTCTCCCAGCAGACAAGCGTTGAAAGAGGAGCCATATGGATTCAAAGGTTGTAGGCTACAGTAGAGGAGCAGTCCGTTAGTTCCTCTCTCTATCTCTTTTTCGTTCTGCCTTTCTCTATCAATCTCTTTATCTCCCTCATAACAAAATACATCTTTCCCCCAATTCCTCTCGCCAGACATCAGGGGAAGAAGATGCCAACACCGCAGGAAAACTCTCCTTACATGACAGCCATTTAGGGTGGAGGAGGGGAGCAAGAGAGGATGAGAAGAGAGGAGGGGAGGGAGGAGAGTGGGTGAGGTGAGAGGATGAAGGAGAGAGGAGGAGAAGAGAGGAGAGGAGGGAGGAGAGTGGGTGAGGGGAGAGGATGGAGGAGAGAGGATGAGAAGAGAGGAGAGGAGGGAGGAGTGTGGGTGAGGGGAGAGGATGGAGGAGAGAGAGTGAGGGGAGAGGAGGGAGGAGAGTGGGTGAGGGGGGAGGATGGAGGAGAGTGGGTGAGGGGAGAGGATGGAGGAGAGTAGGTGAGGGGAGAGGATGGAGGAGAGTGGGTGAGGAGAGCAGCTAGCAGATTTAGGCTGAGTCTCTCTGATAGAGCTGTCTCCCCCTGTCTGTGAAGTCTCTGTAACAGACAGGCAGCCGGAGGAAAAGTAACAGCTCATCACTACCAGAAAGAAGGGGGGAAAAAATGAAAAAAGGTTAATGACAGGTTATGAGAGCGGGTGTCAAGAGAGAAGTATTCTCACACTCCCTTAAAGCCCCAAAATGGGGCTAAATAATACACTGTACTGTTTTCCCCTAATGGTACAGTCCTCTCTGCTGTTTCTTATATAGGTCTATGAATACACCATGGAGACTTTTCTTTATCTAGGATAGGTGCATATGAATGGGGAATTTCAAGAGTAATCCTGTAGCATCTTTACACACAGAATATACAATATGTACACCGACATACATGTTATGAGTCCATTCTTGTGCTGTTGATGACATCATCCTCCCAGTCTGTGCTAGATAAGAAAAGCATCCCAACCATGCGGTTGCACTCATCATCTTACATCACCATACAGCCAGCCAGCAACTGTGTGTGTCGAACGGCTCCAACTGCTCCTTGTCTGCAGCGCTATTACCGCCATTCCGGCTCCTCCCCGCCCATAGTGGGATTGTCACGCTCTGAATTCCTGTCCACTGTGGTGCAGATTTATTCTGGCCCGAGGCAGGACTCAGACGCAGTGGGGATAGGATTGCTTGGTGGGGGAAAATTGCTTACCGCTTCAACTTCTAGCAGCTCCTGGAAAAACGTGGGTTTCTTTCGACTGTGGGACAAAATCGATTGTCTCAGCGTGACTCCAGGGGACAGGAAATACTGTAAAGGTCAGGGGTCACACCAGGATGATAATGTGTGGGAATGGGATGAGCTCATAGGTGATGCTAGAAAGTAAAGAAAGGAGAAGGTTTTTAGGAACAGGTTCTGGCAGCCGCTGGCAGCCTGCTGTCTGTCATCTACGTACAATGACCTGGAGATATTCATGAGCAGGTGCAGGTGGACCAGTGCTAAGGTGAAGTAGAGAAGCATATTGTGTCCTGAACACTGTGTTCTTGTAGACTATTCTTCAGGGGCACACTAAGCTACCTTGGTGCTGTGTGTGTAGCTGTGTGTGTGTGTGTGTGTGTTCGTACGTGTGTTGGTGTGTGTGTGTAAAACATTTTTGCGTTTGCCTCTGTTGCCCCCTCTCTCGTCATTACACACTCTACCCCCCTCTTCATCCATTGCTGTCAGGCTTGTATTCAGGAGAATGGATTGGGCAGTTGAGCGCTAAGGAGATGGATAGTGTTACTGACGGGCAGAGTTTCAAGGAGTTAGGACGGCTGAATGAGATTTTCAAATGTGTTTTTACAGCAACTGTTACCCAGGACACTCATTACTCACCCCAGCGTAGGCCTCCACTCCGCCGCTACCATGGCAACAGCCGTAGGCCGGGACTGCGCCACGGAAACGCTGGTGTTTCCTGTGGCGATGATGACATTGCCCCGTCTGTCGAACTGTGTCCCAAACACTTCGTTTTTTTTCTCCACTCATTATGGTGAACTCTGTTGTTGAGTTGTAGCTGCCATTTCTCATGTTGTGATTATGCCAACATGTCCTTCTTTCCCCCAAAACAGCAATGCAAACAGAAGGCCTGTTTTGGTAAATATGGGCTATGGAAAGTGGTGACTGTGTTTTAATGTGGCTTTTGTATTTTGTCCTCTCTCGCACCCTTCCCGTCCATTCAACAGGCCAGCCAGCTGGGAGTTTACCGGGCCTTTGTGGACAACTACGAGGTTGCTGTGGAGACGGCTGAGAAGTGCTGTCAGGCCAACACGCAGTTCGCTGAAATCTCTGAGGTAATGGGAACTGGCACAGAGGTAGATGGGGTGGTATGGGAGGGAGGGAGGGAGGGAGGGAGGGAGGAGAGGAGAGGAGACAGGGAGGTATGGGAGGAGAGGGGGCAGGGAGGTGAGGGAGGGGGAGAGGAGACAAGGAGGTGAGGGAGTGAGGGGGGAGAGGAGACAGGGAGGTATGGGAGGTGAGGGAAGGAGGGAGGGAGGGAGGTATGGGAGGGAGGGAGGGAGGGAGGAGAGGAGGGAGGGAGGTATGGGAGGAGAGGGGACAGGGAGGTGAGGGAGGAGAGGGGACAGGGAGGTTAGGGAGGAGAGGGGACAGGGAGGGGACAGGGAGGTGAGGGAGGAGAGGGGACAGGGAGGGAGGGAGGGAGGTATGGGAGGAGAGGGGACAGGGAGGTGAGGGAGGAGAGGGGACAGGGAGGTGAGGGAGGAGAGGGGACAGGGAGGTGAGGGAGGAGAGGGGACAGGGAGGTGAGGGAGGAGAGGGGACAGGGATGTGAGGGAGGGAGTGAGGGAGGGAGGGAGGGAGGGAGTGAGGGAGCGAGGGAGGGAGGAGAGGGGACAGGGAGGTATGGGAGGAGAGGGGACAGGGAGGTGAGAGAAGGAGGAAGGGAGCGAGTGGGGGAGGTATGGAAGCAAGGAGGTATTGACTACTGGTCTGGATTTGTCCTTTCATCTTGACTATGGGGGCTAGGGGGTACACCTCTTGTTTTGGAAATGGGGTGATGGGATATGGGTGGGAAGGAAGAAACATCCTCAAAGTGACAGCTTGAAAATAAATGTTTCTCTTCAAGCTCTCTCCTCCTGAGAGGAAAGTAGCTCTTTCTCCAGCTCTTAGGAAGCGGCTTTGTGGCCCAGCCCCAGGTCACTCTGTCACGCTGCGTAGAGAGACAGACAGAGAGGATGGTTGGAGACTGTGAAAGTGGGCCATTAAGCACACAGGGAAAATCGTTGGGAGAACATTTCACATCTACTCGTGTAAAGAGGACAGTGGGGTATCAAACTCAACAGCTTTATTCTATTTGTTTTACCCACAAACCCCTTCACCGCCACCACCCACACAATTTCACAGCCATTGCCCTCGGGGGTGTCATGAACCCATTATTTTAGAGGGGGCATGAAGTACGTGTGGATGGATAGATGGATGGATGGTGGAGAATTTAGCATTTTTCAAACACCTGAAACAGCATTTTCTTGCAGTCTAGAGCCATAATCATTATGCCTAATTCTATTTTTTTTCTCTCCATAGGTTATCTAAGCATACCACATTACCTGTTCAATTGTCATTTTGATGAATGATGCAAATTGATTCTTGAAGAACTTTTAAGCCTTAGGAGTTTAGTACAACTGCGACCCTAAATATGCTTCTCTGCATCTCCGCTAAAACCTGCGTAAAAGATTGAAAGGAATCTTATTCAGTGCATTTAGTAATTGCTTACTTTTCTAAAATCTAGCAACCTTGCCAGTAGGCATGTCAGCTAAGATAGTTAGATAAGTTACTCTAACCTGAAATGGCTTGGTAGCTAGTTGGGAGATTGGGAACCTATCTAGCTGGCTCGCTAAAGTCAACTTCATACAATATCTACGTGGCTAGTACTACATAGAAACAACAAAACATTTTAATTTTATTAATCAAGAAGGAATCAGTATGCTACATAGCTTGATACAATTTACAGATATACCTCCTGTGAGTCCTTCCCATCACCGGCAGTTAAAATCAAATCTGAGGGGGCCTGTGTCATTCTGCCCCCTATGGGCATGACGCCTCTGATTGCCATTAGAACACACTTGAATTGTATTATTATTATACTGTTTGCCTGCCTGCCTGCCTGTGTGTCTGTGATCTGTGTGTTCTGCAGTGATGTGGAACCAATGCAGAGGGAGGTGGTGGGTAATATTTTCTTGGGTTTCTGGTTGAGTCCCCGGCGGCCAGTGTTAGAAACCCTGGAGTATGGAAGTGCACTCAATCTTACCTATGTGCAGATGAACCATGACAGGCTAATATATTAATTTAACCACAAAACAGAGCTTTACAGTAGCCTGAAGGGCCCAGCCATGCTAGTGGAAGAACGTTTCTCTCAGACAGGAAGTGTAATTGCCTGAACAGAGAAGCAGAATGCCAAGGCAAGGAGAAACAGTGTAGACGATGATGTACGAAGCTGGGGTTACACGTGGTGAAACGCTTCATTGCTTATCAGGCTACAGGTGTGAATGCGTTAAATAATCACATTTCAATTTCACTACGATCTCTTGACTACGATCTCTTGATATTTTGGACTAAAGTCTGTGTAGTCACGACCGCTGGTACGTAAAATCTTGTGCCAAAGCCACCGGTGAACATTAACGGGATACTTCGGGATGTTGGCGGCAGGAAGCCTAGTGGTTAGAGCGTTGGGCCAGTAACCGAAAGGTTGCTAAATCGAATCCCCGAGCTGACAAGGTAAAAATCTGTCCTTCCGCCCCTGACCAAGGCAGTTAACCCACTGTTCCTAGCCGTCATTGTAAAATAAGAATTTGTTCTTAACTGACTTGCTAGCAGATTATATAGACTTCCAGTTATTGCGCTAGTTAGCAATAGTGCTAGCACTAGTTACCAACTTCCTTCAAACTGCACACAAATAAACCACTTTTTCATCCAGGAGTTCATCTGACTCTGGGGAAGTAGATAAAAGGGCCTCATTTCCAACATCCTGAAGTGTCCCTTTAAGATGGTGACTGGATTTAAGGCAGAGAATCAATCATTCAGTATTTTAATGGGATATGTAATGATGCATGTCTCTCTGCAATCTGAATGTGACTGTGTGAAAAATGCTGACGATGGCTTATTGGGTGCAGGGTACGTTGAATTAGGAGTTAGGCTGAGGAGAGTGTGTCTGTCTCATTACTGCTGGGCCACTGCATCCCAAATGGCACCCTATTCCATTTATAGTGTACTACTTTTGACCAAGACCCGCGGGGTTCTGATCAGAAGTAGTGCACTACTATATATAGGGAATACTGTGCCATTTGGGACAGACTATGAGACATGAAGCACTACATCAAGCCAAGGTGCCAGGCTGTTATTATCATTTGCCAAGCACCATATCGGTTGTATGGTGATCAGCATCAAGTTTTCCTCTGTGTAATGTTGTCCACTGTTCACTCATTCTGTGTCCCGACAGAACCTCAAGGTGAGGAGCACCAAGGACGTGAAGGACCAGTCAGCCAAGAACTCTCTGGAGAGTAAGTAGCCCACAGTATAACTGAACATTTACATTCTGTCTAAAAGGGCACCCTATATAGTCCTATACTTCTGACTACTCTGGTCAAAAGTAGTGCACTATATAGGGAATAGGCTACCATTTGGGACTAAATCACTGCCACAGAAAAATAGACGGGCTCATTTTTAGTAACAGCACTTATTTGACTAGTGTCATGTCATAGTTCTCTGACCTAGTTGGAGGGGCTGTGTTGTAGCTCATGCTGCTGTCTCTCCTTTCTCTCCCAAAGCTCTCCTGTACAAACCAGTGGACAGAGTTACTCGTAGCACCCTGGTACTGCATGTGAGTATAAGGCAGCCCCCAAACACACAGCTTGCTTTTTGTTTGTTCTCCTGCTATTTTTGTATGTACTGGTAACTCTGTGAACCTCACACCTCAGGATGTTTAAAGACTGTCTCTGTAACACACGGTAACCGCGTGTCTGTGGGTGTGCCTGTAGGACCTGCTGAAGCACACGCCCTCCAGCCACCCAGACCACCCCCTGCTCCAGGACGCACTCCGCATCTCCCAGAACTTCCTGTCCAGCATCAACGAGGAGACCACGCCCAGACGCCAGTCCATGACTGTCAAGAAGGGAGAGGTGAGGAGCAGTGCTGATCAGGGATAGTTTGGGCTTTTTCGGTAATAAACAAATATGATTACATGGACAGTGGGCACCTGATCCTAGATCAGCACTCCAATTCTGAGATGCTTTAAGAATATGGATCCAGAGCTCTGCTGTATTTTTGTGTTGTTGGATGTTCTTAATCAATAGACTTTTGCAGAGCTTTATATGATTTGGCTTTGGGCCATAGGGTAGAAGTGGGACCGTTATATAATTCTAGGTCTATGCTGAGGGTATGGTATTACGTCATTGATCAGTAACTCACCACTGGTAGATTGACCTTGCCCTGCCCTGACAACGACCCGGTAGTCGATCTAAAACGGTGTCAAACTCAATCTATGCCCAAATATGGTAATAATACAGAATCCCCTGCGCATGCCTATTAGGAAGCCTACTGTTTGCTCTCTGTGCTGGATCTCCATCCCTCCAACCCCACATCTTCCCCCTAGAGACTGCCGACCCGGGTGGGAGTGGTACATTAATGGATGTCAGTTTATTGACAGCTGGCGTGACATGTAATGCCCCATAACGAGCCCCGTCTCTCTGACTGGGAGAGTTCATATTAAATATTCATGATGAGGCTCCTCTCTCTGCACATGGGGGGGTCATTACTGCACCCCATCATCACCCCTCTTACCCGCCCCCTACCCCGATATCCCCATTTGCAACTCTGTCTGCCCAGACCACACTGATCATCAAATATTGATAATGGATACATGAAACGAGTGCATGGAAATCAATGGCCTCATTATATTGTGCATTAGCTAGTGTGTGAGAATATTCCTAGGGTGTGTGTGTGCTTTACCCTACTATGTTATATATACACAAATATAGGATGCATGCCAAATGGCACCCTGTTCCCTTTAAATTGCACTACTTTTGACCAGGGCTCATAGGGTAGTGGGCTATATAGGGAATAGGTTGCCATTTGGGATGCAGAACAGTCGACTTGGGATGTCTCCAGTCTTACAGGAACGCCCGGTCATTATCCTTCCCCAGTGACACGATGCGCTACTTCAGCCTTTAGTCCACAATCATCGGCTACTCCGGAGAATGCTTAAGTGACAAGACCTCCAGTGCATCGGTCCCACAAACAGTGAAAGCTGTTAATGACTAAGTCAAAATAGCAGTGATCCTGTTGTTAGCTCTGTTTCAGACCGGCTCAGAGGTTAATCAGAGCTAGTAGTGGGGTTGTGGTAAGGGAGAAGGGCTGTGATGACAGGGAGAAGGGCTGTGATGACAGGGAGAAGGGCTGTGATGACAGGGAGAAGGGCTGTGATGACAGGGAGAAGGGCTGTGATGACAGGAAGAAGGGCTGTGATGACAGGGAGAAGGGTTGTGATGACAGGGAGAAGGGTTGTGATGACAGGGAGAAGGGTTGTGATGGCAGGGAGAAGGGTTGTGATGACAAGGAGAAGGGTTGTGGTGACAGGGAGAAGGGTTGTGTTGACAGGGAGAAGGGTTGTGATGACAGGGAGAAGGGTTGTGATGATAGGGAGAAGGGTTGTGATGAAAGGGAGAAGGGTTGTGACAGGGAGAAGGGTTGTGACAGGGAGAAGGGTTGTGATGACAGGGAGAAGGGTTGTGATGACAGGGAGAAGGGTTGTGGTCAGGGAGAAGGGTTGTGGCAGGGAGAAGGGTTGTGGTGACAGGGAGAAAGGCTGTGATGACAGGGAGAAGGGTTGTGGTCAGGGAGAAGGGTTGTGGCAGGGAGAAGGGTTGTGGTGACAGGGAGAAGGGCTGTGATGACAGGGATAAGGGTTGTGATGACAGGGAGAAGGGCTGTGGTCAGGGAGAAGGGCTGTGGTCAGGGAGAAGGGCTGTGATGACAGGGATAAGGGTTGTGGTGACAGGGAGAAGGGCTGTGGTCAGGGAGAAGGGCTGTGGTCAGGGAGAAGGGTTGTGGTCAGCGAGAAGGGCTGTGATGACAGGGAGAAGGGTTGTGGTGACAGGAAGAAGGATTGTGGTCAGGGAAAAGGGCTGTGATGACAGGGAGAAGGGTTGTGATGACAGGGAGAAGGGTTGTGGTCAGGGAGAAGGGATGTGATGACAGGGAGAAGGGCTGTGATGACAGGGAGAAGGGCTGTGATGACAGGGAGAAGGGCTGTGATGACAGGGAGAAGGGTTGTGATGACAGGGAGAAGGGCTGTGATGACAGGGTGAAGGGTTGTGGTGACAGGGAGAAGGGTTGTGGTCAGGGAGAAGGGTTGTGGTCAGGGAGAAGGGCTGTGATGACAGGGAGAAGGGTTGTGATGACAGGGAGAAGGGTTGTGATGACAGGGAGAAGGGTTGCGATGACAGGGAGAAGGGTTGCGATGACAGGGAGAAGGGTTGTGGTGACAGGGATAAGGGTTGCGATGACAGGGAGAAGGGTTGTGGTCAGGGAGAAGGGTTGTGGTCAGGGAGAAGGGTTGTGGTGACAGGGATAAGGGTTGCGATGACAGGGAGAAGGGTTGTGGTCAGGGAGAAGGGTTGTGGTCAGGGAGAAGTGTTGTGGTCAGGGAGAAGTGTTGTGGTCAGGGAGAAGGGTTGTGGTCAGGGAGAAGGGTTGTGGTCAGGGAGAAGGGTTGCGATGACAGGGAGAAGGGTTGCGATGACAGGGAGAAGGGTTGCGATGACAGGGAGAAGGGTTGCGATGACAGGGAGAAGGGTTGCGGTGACAGGGAGAAGGGTTGCGGTGACAGGGAGAAGGGTTGCGGTGACACGGAGAAGGGTTGCGGTGACACGGAGAAGGGTTGCGGTGACAGGGAGAAGGCTTGCGGTGACAGGGAGAAGGGCTGCGATGACAGGGAGAAGGGCTGCGATGACAGGGAGAAGGGCTGCGATGACAGGGAGAAGGGCTGCGATGACAGGTAGAAGGGTTGTGATGACAGGGAGAAGGGTTGTGATGACAGGGAGAAGGGTTGTGATGACAGGGAGAAGGGTTGTGATGACAGGGAGAAGGGTTGTGGTGACAGGGAGAAGGGTTGTGGTGACAGGGAGAAGGGTTGTGGTGACAGGGAGAAGGGTTGCGATGATAGGGAGAAGGGTTGCGATGATAGGGAGAAGGGTTGTGGTCAGGGAGAAGGGCTGTGATGACAGGGAGAAGGGCTGTGATGACAGGGAGAAGGGCTGTGATGACAGGGAGAAGGGTTGTGATGACAGGGAGAAGGGTTGTGACAGGGAGAAGGGTTGTGGTGACAGGGAGAAGGGCTGTGATGACAGGGAGAAGGGTTGTGGTCAGGGAGAAGGGCTGTGATGACAGGGAGAAGGGCTGTGATGACAGGGAGAAGGGTTGTGGTGACAGGGAGAAGGGTTGTGGTGACAGGGAGAAGGGTTGTGGTGACAGGGAGAAGGGTTGTGGTCAGGGAGAAGGGTTGTGATGACAAGGAGAAGGGTTGTGGTGACAGGGAGAAGGGTTGTGTTGACAGGGAGAAGGGTTGTGATGACAGGGAGAAGGGTTGTGATGATAGGGAGAAGGGTTGTGATGAAAGGGAGAAGGGTTGTGACAGGGAGAAGGGTTGTGACAGGGAGAAGGGTTGTGATGACAGGGAGAAGGGTTGTGATGACAGGGAGAAGGGTTGTGGTCAGGGAGAAGGGTTGTGGCAGGGAGAAGGGTTGTGGTGACAGGGAGAAAGGCTGTGATGACAGGGAGAAGGGTTGTGGTCAGGGAGAAGGGTTGTGGCAGGGAGAAGGGTTGTGGTGACAGGGAGAAGGGCTGTGATGACAGGGATAAGGGTTGTGATGACAGGGAGAAGGGCTGTGGTCAGGGAGAAGGGCTGTGGTCAGGGAGAAGGGCTGTGATGACAGGGATAAGGGTTGTGGTGACAGGGAGAAGGGCTGTGGTCAGGGAGAAGGGCTGTGGTCAGGGAGAAGGGTTGTGGTCAGCGAGAAGGGCTGTGATGACAGGGAGAAGGGTTGTGGTGACAGGAAGAAGGATTGTGGTCAGGGAAAAGGGCTGTGATGACAGGGAGAAGGGTTGTGATGACAGGGAGAAGGGTTGTGGTCAGGGAGAAGGGATGTGATGACAGGGAGAATGGCTGTGATGACAGGGAGAAGGGCTGTGATGACAGGGAGAAGGGCTGTGATGACAGGGAGAAGGGTTGTGATGACAGGGAGAAGGGCTGTGATGACAGGGTGAAGGGTTGTGGTGACAGGGAGAAGGGTTGTGGTCAGGGAGAAGGGTTGTGGTCAGGGAGAAGGGCTGTGATGACAGGGAGAAGGGTTGTGATGACAGGGAGAAGGGTTGTGATGACAGGGAGAAGGGTTGCGATGACAGGGAGAAGGGTTGCGATGACAGGGAGAAGGGTTGTGGTGACAGGGATAAGGGTTGCGATGACAGGGAGAAGGGTTGTGGTCAGGGAGAAGGGTTGTGGTCAGGGAGAAGGGTTGTGGTGACAGGGATAAGGGTTGCGATGACAGGGAGAAGGGTTGTGGTCAGGGAGAAGGGTTGTGGTCAGGGAGAAGTGTTGTGGTCAGGGAGAAGTGTTGTGGTCAGGGAGAAGGGTTGTGGTCAGGGAGAAGGGTTGTGGTCAGGGAGAAGGGTTGCGATGACAGGGAGAAGGGTTGCGATGACAGGGAGAAGGGTTGCGATGACAGGGAGAAGGGTTGCGATGACAGGGAGAAGGGTTGCGGTGACAGGGAGAAGGGTTGCGGTGACAGGGAGAAGGGTTGCGGTGACACGGAGAAGGGTTGCGGTGACACGGAGAAGGGTTGCGGTGACAGGGAGAAGGCTTGCGGTGACAGGGAGAAGGGCTGCGATGACAGGGAGAAGGGCTGCGATGACAGGGAGAAGGGCTGCGATGACAGGGAGAAGGGCTGCGATGACAGGGAGAAGGGCTGCGATGACAGGGAGAAGGGTTGTGATGACAGGGAGAAGGGTTGTGATGACAGGGAGAAGGGTTGTGATGACAGGGAGAAGGGTTGTGATGACAGGGAGAAGGGTTGTGGTGACAGGGAGAAGGGTTGTGGTGACAGGGAGAAGGGTTGTGGTGACAGGGAGAAGGGTTGCGATGATAGGGAGAAGGGTTGCGATGATAGGGAGAAGGGTTGTGGTCAGGGAGAAGGGCTGTGATGACAGGGAGAAGGGCTGTGATGACAGGGAGAAGGGCTGTGATGACAGGGAGAAGGGTTGTGATGACAGGGAGAAGGGTTGTGACAGGGAGAAGGGTTGTGGTGACAGGGAGAAGGGCTGTGATGACAGGGAGAAGGGTTGTGGTCAGGGAGAAGGGCTGTGATGACAGGGAGAAGGGCTGTGATGACAGGGAGAAGGGTTGTGGTGACAGGGAGAAGGGTTGTGGTGACAGGGAGAAGGGTTGTGGTCAGGGAGAAGGGTTGTGGCAGGGAGAATGGTTGTGGTGACAGGGAGAAGGGCTGTGATGACAGGGATAAGGGTTGTGATGACAGGGAGAAGGGCTGTGGTCAGGGAGAAGGGCTGTGGTCAGGGAGAAGGGCTGTGATGACAGGGATAAGGGTTGTGGTGACAGGGAGAAGGGCTGTGGTCAGGGAGAAGGGCTGTGGTCAGGGAGAAGGGTTGTGGTCAGCGAGAAGGGCTGTGATGACAGGGAGAAGGGTTGTGGTGACAGGAAGAAGGATTGTGGTCAGGGAAAAGGGCTGTGATGACAGGGAGAAGGGTTGTGATGACAGGGAGAAGGGTTGTGGTCAGGGAGAAGGGATGTGATGACAGGGAGAAGGGCTGTGATGACAGGGAGAAGGGCTGTGATGACAGGGAGAAGGGCTGTGATGACAGGGAGAAGGGTTGTGATGACAGGGAGAAGGGCTGTGATGACAGGGTGAAGGGTTGTGGTGACAGGGAGAAGGGTTGTGGTCAGGGAGAAGGGTTGTGGTCAGGGAGAAGGGCTGTGATGACAGGGAGAAGGGTTGTGATGACAGGGAGAAGGGTTGTGATGACAGGGAGAAGGGTTGCGATGACAGGGAGAAGGGTTGCGATGACAGGGAGAAGGGTTGTGGTGACAGGGATAAGGGTTGCGATGACAGGGAGAAGGGTTGTGGTCAGGGAGAAGGGTTGTGGTCAGGGAGAAGGGTTGTGGTGACAGGGATAAGGGTTGCGATGACAGGGAGAAGGGTTGTGGTCAGGGAGAAGGGTTGTGGTCAGGGAGAAGTGTTGTGGTCAGGGAGAAGGGTTGTGGTCAGGGAGAAGGGTTGTGGTCAGGGAGAAGGGTTGCGATGACAGGGAGAAGGGTTGCGATGACAGGGAGAAGGGTTGCGATGACAGGGAGAAGGGTTGCGATGACAGGGAGAAGGGTTGCGGTGACAGGGAGAAGGGTTGCGGTGACAGGGAGAAGGGTTGCG
This sequence comes from Oncorhynchus mykiss, assembly GCF_013265735.2. Classification (NCBI taxonomy): domain Eukaryota; kingdom Metazoa; phylum Chordata; class Actinopteri; order Salmoniformes; family Salmonidae; genus Oncorhynchus; species Oncorhynchus mykiss. Next base: position 26,707,299 of record NC_048569.1, on the reverse strand, counting down.
GTGACACGGAGAAGGGTTGCGGTGACACGGAGAAGGGTTGCGGTGACAGGGAGAAGGCTTGCGGTGACAGGGAGAAGGGCTGCGATGACAGGGAGAAGGGCTGCGATGACAGGGAGAAGGGCTGCGATGACAGGGAGAAGGGCTGCGATGACAGGGAGAAGGGCTGCGATGACAGGGAGAAGGGTTGTGATGACAGGGAGAAGGGTTGTGATGACAGGGAGAAGGGTTGTGATGACAGGGAGAAGGGTTGTTATGACAGGGAGAAGGGTTGTGGTGACAGGGAGAAGGGTTGTGGTGACAGGGAGAAGGGTTGTGGTGACAGGGAGAAGGGTTGCGATGATAAGGAGAAGGGTTGCGATGATAGGGAGAAGGGTTGTGGTCAGGGAGAAGGGCTGTGATGACAGGGAGAAGGGCTGTGATGACAGGGAGAAGGGCTGTGATGACAGGGAGAAGGGTTGTGATGACAGGGAGAAGAGTTGTGACAGGGAGAAGGGTTGTGGTGACAGGGAGAAGGGCTGTGATGACAGGGAGAAGGGTTGTGGTCAGGGAGAAGGGCTGTGATGACAGGGAGAAGGGCTGTGATGACAGGGAGAAGGGTTGTGGTGACAGGGAGAAGGGTTCTGGTGACAGGGAGAAGGGTTGTGGTCAGGGAGAAGGGCTGTGATGACAGGGAGAAGGGCTGTGATGACAGGGAGAAGGGCTGTGATGACAGGGAGAAGGGCTGTGATGACAGGGAGAAGGGTTGTGATGACAGGGAGAAGGGTTGTGGTGACAGGGAGAAGGGTTGTGGTCAGGGAGAAGGGCTGTGATGACAGGGAGAAGGGCTGTGATGACAGGGAGAAGGGCTGTGATGACAGGGAGAAGGGTTGTGATGACAGGGAGAAGGGCTGTGATGACAGGGAGAAGGGTTGTGGTCAGGGAGAAGGGTTGCGGTGAAAGGGAGAAGGGTTGCGGTGACACGGAGAAGGGTTGCGGTGACACGGAGAAGGATTGCGATGACAGGGAGAAGGGCTGCGATGACAGGGAGAAGGGCTGCGATGACAGGGAGAAGGGCTGCGATGACAGGGAGAAGGGCTGCGATGACAGGGAGAAGGGTTGCGATGACAGGGAGAAGGGTTGCGATGACAGGGAGAAGGGTTGCGATGACAGGGAGAAGGGTTGCGATGACAGGGAGAAGGGTTGCGATGACAGGGAGAAGGGTTGTGGTAAGGGAGAAGGGTTGTGATGACAGGGAGAAGGGCTGTGATGACAGGGAGAAGGGCTGTGATGACAGGGAGAAGGGTTGTGACAGGGAGAAGGGTTGTGGTGACAGGGAGAAGGGTTGTGATGACAGGGAGAAGGGTTGTGATGACAGGGAGAAGGGTTGTGACAGGGAGAAGGGTTGTGGTGACAGGGAGAAGGGCTGTGATGACAGGGAGAAGGGTTGTGGTCAGGGAGAAAGGTTGTGGTCAGGGAGAAGGGTTGTGGTCAGGGAGAAGGGCTGTGATGACAGGGAGAAGGGTTGCGATGACAGGGAGAAGGGTTGCGATGACAGGGAGAAGGGTTGCGATGACAGGGAGAAGGGTTGCGATGACAGGAGGAAGGGTTGTGATGAAAGGGAGAAGGGTTGTGGTGACATGGAGAAGGGTTGTGATGACAGGGAGAAGGGTTGTGATGACAGGGAGAAGGGTTGTGGTCAGGGAGAAGGGTTGTGGCAGGGAGAAGGGTTGTGGTGACAGGGAGAAGGGCTGTGATGACAGGGATAAGGGTTGTGGTGACAGGGAGAAGGGTTGTGGTGACAGGGAGAAGGGCTGTGATGACAGGGATAAGGGTTGTGGTGACAGGGATAAGGGTTGTGGTGACAGGGATAAGGGTTGTGGTGACAGGGAGAAGGGTTGTGGTGACAGGGAGAAGGGTTGTGGTGACAGGGAAAGGGTTGTGGTGACAGGGAGAAGGGCTGTGGTCAGGGAGAAGGGCTGTGGTCAGGGAGAAGGGCTGTGATGACAGGGAGAATGGCTGTGATGACAGGGAGAAGGGCTGTGATGACAGGGAGAAGGGCTGTGATGACAGGGAGAAGGGTTGTGGTGACAGGGAGAAGGGTTGTGGTCAGGGAAAGGGCTGTGATGACAGGGAGAAGGGTTGTGATGACAGGGAGAAGGGTTGTGGTCAGGGAGAAGGGCTGTGATGACAGGGAGAAGGGTTGTGGTGACAGGGAGAAGGGTTGTGGTGACAGGGAGAAGGGTTGTGGTCAGGGAGAAGGGTTGTGGTCAGGGAGAAGGGTTGTGGTCAGGGAAAGGGCTGTGATGACAGGGAGAAGGGTTGTGATGACAGGGAGAAGGGTTGTGGTCAGGGAGAAGGGCTGTGATGACAGGGAGAAGGGCTGTGATGACAGGGAAAAAGGGTTGTGGTGACTTGGAGAAGGGTTGTGGTCAGGGAGAAGGGTTGTGGTCAGGGAGAAGGGTTGTGGTCAGGGAGAAGGGTTGCGATGACAGGGAGAAGGGTTGCGATGACAGGGAGAAGGGTTGCGATGACAGGGAGAAGAGTTGCGATGACAGGGAGAAGGGTTGCGATGACAGGGAGAAGGGTTGCGATGACAGGGAGAAGGGTTGTGATGACAGGGAGAAGGGTTGTGGTCAGGGAGAAGGGCTGTGATCACAGGGAGAAGGGCTGTGATGACAGGGAGAAGGGTTGTGGTGACAGGGAGAAGGGTTGTGATGACAGGGAGAAGGGTTGTGGTGACAGGGAGAAGGGTTGTGGTGACAGGGAGAAGGGTTTTGATGACAGGGAGAAGGGTTGTGATGACAGGGAGAAGGGTTGTGATGACAGGGAGAAGGGTTGTGGTCAGGGAGAAGGGTTGTGGTCAGGGAGAAGGGTTGTGGTCAGGGAGAAGGGCTGTGATGACAGGGAGAAGGGCTGTGATGACAGGGAGAAGGGCTGTGATGACAGGGAGAAGGGCTGTGATGACAGGGAGAAGGGCTGTGATGACAGGGAGAAGGGTTGTGGTGACAGGGAGAAGGGTTGTGATGACAGGGAGAAGGGTTGTATTGACAGGGAGAAGGGTTGTGATGACAGGGAGAAGGGTTGTGATGGCAGAGAGAAGGGTTGTGATGACAGGGAGAAGGGTTGTGATGACAGGGAGAAGGGTTGTGGTCAGGGAGAAGGGTTGTGGTCAGGGAGAAGGGTTGTGGTCAGGGAGAAGGGCTGTGATGACAGGGAGAAGGGTTGTGGTGACAGGGAGAAGGGTTGTGGTCAGGGAGAAGGGTTGTGGTCAGGGAGAAGGGTTGTGGTCAGGGAGAAGGGCTGTGATGACAGGGAGAAGGGTTGTGGTGACAGGTGGAAGGGTTGTGGGGACAGGGAGAAGGGCTGTGATGACAGGGAGAAGGGTTGTGGTGACAGGTGGAAGGGTTGTGGGGACAGGGAGAAGGGCTGTGGTGACAGGTGGAAGGGTTGTGGTCAGGGAGAAGGGTTGTGGTCAGGGAGAAGGGTTGTGGTCAGGGAGAAGGGCTGTGATGACAGGGAGAAGGGTTGTGGTGACAGGGAGAAGGGCTGTGATGACAGGGAGAAGGGTTGTGGTGACAGGTGGAAGGGTTGTGGGGACAGGGGTAGAGGAGACTGATCTGGAGCAGGGATAGACAGGAGCTGGGGTTTGGGTAGAGGTATCAGAATCAGAATCACGTTTGTCCTACGAGAGGAATAGTTCAGCACAATTCACACATGAATACATAAAACAAATAGAAAACGCAGCAAGAAACTAACAAGTCAGACCACTTGTCCCATAGAGGGAAGCTTCATACAGTTGTTTATTATAGTGATTGGCCCAGGGATGAAACTCCTCCCGAAGTTCACAGAGTGACATTTCATTGTCCGTTATCTCCGACCTGATGGGAGGACATGAAAGCGGTGGTGAAGAGGGTGGTCTGGGCTTTGGACTAGATTGCGCTTTCATTAAGAAGTGAGAGTTTTAGAGCTGTCTTCAATCAGATCCTCTTTAGCCAACATCCTCATTGTGGTTGTTTTGGCGGTGTCAGAGGTGGAACTGCGTTAGAGCTGTCAAATCCACAAGAGGCTCCTGGTATTCTACCTAAAGCGGACATTGCCATTGGCTGCACAGAGTCGCATTAAGAGAAATCCCATGCAGCCTTGTTTACAAGTTGGAACACTGGAATGTGAGCAACATTATTTCTATATCGCCTACACTTTCTTTTTCTGAACTTCTAACGCGAGTGGGACAGGTGTGGCTTCGTGACAATGATCAGGAGTAGCTGCTCACCGATTGGACAGCTCCAACGCAGTAGCACCTCAGACACCACCAAAACATCAGCTATGCGGGTGTCGGCTATCGCCGGTTAGCGCTTGATCTGATTGAATTTAGGCCTTGGAGTGGGGAGACTAATGAGTTTGGTGCCGTGTTTTGGATTGTTAACAGTTTGTTCCAGTGTGAAACTGTCAGCATGTTATGATAACAGATGCTGCCCTAGATGAGTAGTGGTTTGATGATGCTCCGGTATAGTATAGAATGAGGGGACCATTTCAACAGCGTACATATGAGACTGTCAGCATGTTATGATAACGGATGCTGCCCTAGATGAGTAGTGATTTGATGATGCTCCAGTATAATATAGAATGAGGGGACCATTTCAACAGCGTACATATGAGACTGTCAGCGTGCGTTTAGTGGAAGTGTGCAGGAGGAGCGCAGCACAAGTGGCCCCCCAGGGGACTTGGCCAGCCATATTGTGGTTGTAGAGGGTTGGGGGCCGAACAGAAGATGCCTAATTAAAATGCTAATTAGTCTGGCTGCATCTGAAGTCTCTCTGTCTCTCTCTGTCTCTGTCTCTCTGTCTCTCTGTCTCTCTGTCTCTCTCAATTCAATCTGATTTATTGGCATGACGTAACAATGTACATATTGCCAAAGCTTCCTTTGTCAACGGGACAACAGTAACAACAATAACCAAGGGTCAAAAACCATACATTGAACAATAACAATAAGCATACAGTAGAGGACATGTGCAGGTTGATTGGTCTGTCAGACACTGTCCCTCATCTTATGGCAGGCAGCAATGTAGTGCGCTACCAACCCACAGCTCTCTGTGTCCTTCCCCAACAGGACGGGTTGCCTATCCTCATCAGAGAGGTCTTTGAAACCTTGCATAAGGGTTTCAAATTTGGATAAATGACACTCTCTAATTGTTTAATATTTTTTTTACATTTTGTCATATTCTTTCTCTCTTGCTGTCTCTCTCTCTGTCTCTCTCTCTCTCTTCTTTCTCTATCTGTCTCTGTGTCTCTTTCTCTCAGTCTCTCTTTTGTCTCTCTCTCTTTCTGTCTCTCTCTCTTTCTGTCTCTCTATCTCTCCCTCTTCTCTGTCTCTCCCTCTTCTGTCTCTCCCTCTTCTGTCTCTCCCTCTTCTGTCTCTCCCTCTCTCTCTTCTCTGTCTCTCCCTCTTCTCTGTCTCTCCCTCTTCTCTGTCTCCCTCTTCTCTGTCTCCCTCTTCTCTGTCTCTCCCTCTTCTCTGTCTCCCCCGCTTCTCTGTCTCTCCCTCTTCTCTGTCTCTCTCTCTTCTCTGTCTCTCCCTCTTATCTGTCTCTCCCTCTTATCTGTCTCTCCCTCTTATCTGTCTCTCCCTCTTATCTGTCTCTCCCTCTTATCTGTCTCTCCCTCTTATCTGTCTCTCCCTCTTATCTGTCTCTCCCTCTTCTCTGTCTCTCTCTCTCCCTCTCTCCCTCTTCTTTGTCTCTCCCTCTTCTGTCTCTCCTTATCTCTCTTGTCTGTCTCTCCCTCTTCTCTGTCTCTCTCTCTTCTCTGTCTCTCCCTCTTCTATGTCTCTCTCTTCTCTGTCTCTCCCTCTTCTCTGTCTCTCTCTTCTCTGTCTCTCCCTCTTCTGTCTCTCCCTCTCTCTCTTCTGTCTCTCCATCTTCTGTCTCTCCCGCTCTCTCTTCTGTCTCTCCCTCTTCTCTCTCTCTCTCTTCTCTGTCTCTCCCTCTCTCTCTTCTCTGTCTCTCCCTCTCTCTCTTCTCTGTCTCTCCCTCTTCTCTGTCTCTCCCTCTTCTCTGTCTCTCCCTCTTCTCTGTCTCTCCCCCTTCTCTGTCTCTCCCCCTTCTCTGTCTCTCCCCCTTCTCTGTCTCTCCCTCTTCTCTGTCTCTCCCTCATCTGTCTCTCCCCCTTCTCTGTCTCTCCCTCTTATCTGTCTCTCCCTCTTCTCTGTCTCTCACTCTTCTCTCTCTCCCTCTTCTCTGTCTCTCCTTCTTATCTGTCTCTCCCTCTTCTGTGTCTCTCCCTCTTCTGTGTCTCTCCCTCGTCTCTGTCTCTCCCTCGTCTCTGTCTCTCCCTCCTCTCTGTCTCTCCCTCTTCTCTGTCTTTCCCTCTTCTCTGTCTCTCCCTCTTCTCTGTCTCTCCCTCTTCTCTGTCTGTCTCTCTCTCTTCTCTGTCTCTCCCTCTTCTCTGTCTCTCCCTCTTCTCTGTCTCTCCCTCTTCTCTGTCTCTCCCTCTTCTCCCTCTCCCTCTTCTGTCTCTCCCTTCTCTCTGTCTCTCTCTCTCTCTATCTCTCCCTCTTCTTTGTCTCTCTTCTCTCTCTCTGTCTCTCTCTCTCTCTCTCTCTCTCTGTCTCTCTCTCTCTCTCTCTCTCTGTCTGTCTCTCTCTCTTTCTCTCTCTATCTATCCTTCTTCTCTGTCTCTCCCTCTTATTTGTCTCTCTGTCTCTTTCTCTCTCTGTCTCTCCCTCTTCTCTGTCTCTCCCTCTTCTTTCTCTCTCTCTCTTTATTTATATTTATATATATATATATATATACAGACAGACAGAGAGATAATCTCTCTCTCTCTCTCTCTCTCTCTCTCTATGTCTCTGTCCCTCCTCTCTGGGCCTCTGGGAGTGATGTGCTTTTGATGTGTGTTTGGGTATGCAGGAGAGGCACACACACAGTGTGTGGATGGTTCTGAGAGCATACTCTAAATATATATATTTTGAACATTTATGTACAGACACATGCACACAAACACACACGTACAGCACTCAGAGGGACTACCACGAACTGGTCAATATTTAATAGGCGTTCTTCGCTGTCATCGTGTGCGTCACAGACTCTCACGAGTCTCTCTTTTCTCAATAGTCCTGCTGCCCTTTTAGTCAGCGATTATGAGAGATGGCCAAAGTCGTATTTCTTCTGGAGGCCTTAGTAAAGCGTATTTAATGAGGAGGACCTTGTCCTTCAGGAGGAGAGAAAGATTCGGAGTCCCTCAGGGAGAATGTCAGTAGTCTGGCTGCATCTAGAACGGTGCATTGGGTCATATGAAGTGTGTACTGTATGTAGTGTCGTTATCTGCAGCCTGGAGGATCATTTGATTGTGTTTGACAAGGTAAACAAACAGATGTGTGTCCCTAATGTTTGAGCACCCTATCCCCTTCACTTTCTAGAAAGGCCATTATACACTTACAATGCATCATGTAATCCCTAAATCTCTCTGTTATCCCCCTTGACTGGCTTATCTCTAGCATTCACCCCATGATCTCCTGGTGAGCTATGATCTTATTGGATCCCTCCTTTACAAGCCACGACCAACAGGATCGATGACGTGATTTGATTGAATGAAATGCTGTACCCTGTGATGGACAATACATACACACTGCTTTAATAATACAGTAGTCAGAGAGCACCACAGAAGCACAGTGTTGTAGTTGGAAGGTCGGGGGAATTCATCAATGCAAATTGAGCAGCTGATGAAACCTCGTCCCAAACCGAAAAGAGGATCAATATGTCCAATCAGTCATCAGTTAAAAGAGGCACACCCCTCCACTGTGTCCGACAGATTGTGGGGTCATACTCTTTACATCAAAGCCACAGAATGTAGCCATTTTGGCCCCCAACTACATTCACTTTTTAAATAAATCATACCATTTGAAAGCCTAAAATGTTATTTTTAATAAGCCAATGAGGAAGAGATCTATCACGGCTGTGTTCATTATCTATCTAATGAATAATTAGAGCAGCCATTGGGAATGAGTAAATTAGAAGTGTCTCATCTTCTTAGCAGGGATATCAGACTCTAAATGTCAATCAGGCTAAGGACAGGCACAGACCATGTCTGTGTTTTTTGGTTATTTATTAGGATCCCTATTATCTGTTGCTCATGCAGCATCTACTCTTTCTGGGGTCCTGTGTGACGTGCTGCTGCCTGGATCAGAGACTCTGAGCCATTGTTCGGCATTCCCTTTAAGATGGTCCATACACACTGACTGGTACAGCAACAACCCTGCACTTTGCCGGGGGAGACCCTGTTAGGTGTATGTGAGCGTGGATGACTCACACACACAGAAACATGGGGGGTTTTACGTGTGAGCCTCTACCCCTCAGGCCTAGCTTTATCAGAGCGTTCATTGTAGGGAGTGCAGTTCATCTGTAATGTCCTCACATGGACTATGTGCTTTGTTCAGATATGCCCTCCTTATGTTGGGCATAGATGTGCTTTAGTTAGGTATTCTTTGCTTCAAAGGTCCTCCTGATGTGTTGTAGACTTGCTGGACCTGTACAGAAATGTACCTCCTGTAGTATCTACAGTACGCCTTCATGAGGTTAGACAAGGCATATGGAACAGTGTGGTAACATTGGCCCTCTCCTGATGCAAGCTGTTTTATTTTATAGACAGAGCTGTAAATGTACAGCTGTGTGTGGAAAAACATCAATGCCCCCTTCTGGATCATGGTGGCATAAGAGTCCCCCCCCCCCTCCCACATACACACACACACACACACACACACACACACACCACAGTGTCTTAACCAATACAGAATATGGAAGTGTATCGTATTGTTTGATCAGCTGATGTATAGATTGATCTGATGGCTGATTGTGTGGTCTCGTAGAACCGCCAGCTGCTGAAGGACAGCTTCATGGTGGAGCTGGTGGAGGGAACCAGGAAGCTCCGCCATGTTTTCCTCTTCACCGACCTGCTGCTCTGCGCCAAGCTCAAGAAACAGATCGGAGGGTAAAATAGTCTTCCCATCGTTCTGTCTATGTTCAACTCTTCTTTTCTTCTAACATATTCCAGGACATGTCTGTCTTCAAGATGCTAGGATTTCTAATCATATCACTTCCTCTCTCTCTCTCTCTCTTTCTCTCACTCACGCTATCTTTATCTCCATCCCTCCCTCTCTGCAGGAAGAGTCAGCAGTATGATTCCAAGTGGTACATCCCTCTGTCAGACCTAACCTTCCAGAACGCAGATGAGTCTGAGCCTCTGCCCATCCCCCAGGTGCCTGACGAGGAGCTGGACGCCATGAAGGTCAAGATCTCCCACATCAAGAGTGAGATCCAGAGAGAGAAGGTATGTCACAGACAGTGTACACACACACACACAGACTCGCACGCACGCATGCATGCATACGCACACACACATACCATAGTATGTAAATGTAGTTGACAGGCCTTTTGACACATGCTGGGCGAGGGGACGGTCTAAAATTAAACTGTTACACATTTTCTTCTGTCTAGCGAGCCAACAAAGGGTCGAAGGTGATTGACAGGTTGAGGAAGAAGCTGTCGGAGCAGGAGTCTCTTCTGCTGCTCACCTCCCCCAGTATGGCCCTCAGAGTACACAACAGGAACGGCAAGGTGAAACCCTGTCTTCCTCTTCATCACCCTCATCATCATCAACAACAAGCTATCATCACAATCACTATCACCCTCTACATCATTACAATCGCCGTCATCATCTTTGATAGGCTGTATATGATTGTATTGTATCTACAGTGTGTGCTGTGTTTCAGGGTTACATGTTTCTGATGTCATCAGACTACGAGCGCGCTGAGTGGAAGGAGACGATCCAGGAACAGCAGAAGAAATGTAGGTGGCCCTCAGTATTCTACTGTGACTAAATCTCTTCAGTATCACCCTGTAAGCAATGAGTGTTTGAGTAAGGAGCAGTCATTGGCTCAGGCTAGATGATAGAAGATGCCCAATAATCTGACCTGTAGTCCATTGTGTAAATTGAACCAACCAATTGAAACCACTAATATTTGCTCACATGCAGCATTAACATACACAGTGTACTGCGACATACTGTGTGGGTGACTCTGACCCCTGAACTCTGACCCTGTGTTTGTATGGTCCCTCTCCCAGGCTTCAAGAGCTTCTCCCTGACCTCCATGGAGCTACAGATGTTGACCAACTCATGTGTGAAGCTGCAGACTGTCCACCACATCCCACTCACCATCAACAAAGAAGGCCAAGGTACCAGGTGTTATTCAATGTTCTGCTCTGAGTTGTTCTGTCAGATGTATCAACTATGTGCTCTGAAGTGGAGAAAGACCGTATCCAGAGACAAACAGGAACAAAATGAAGTTATGGTTGTCAGAACAGTTTGCAGTTTGTACATGTTTGTAGTTCTTGGTCTCTTTTTTTTATCTTAGTCTGTAATTATATGTATTAAGGATCCCCACTACTCTTCCTATACAGTGTAAAACACTTGTCACAACACATTTAGTGTGTTCCCTCAGGCCACTACTCTACTATCACATATTTACAATACAGTATCCATGTGTACGTGTGTGTAGAGTGTTTGTCTTAGCATGTGTACATGTGTCTGTGCCTGTGTGTGTGTCTCTTCACAGTCCCCACTGTTCCATAAGGTGTATAGATTTTTTTATATATTTTTTTACTCCTTTTTCTCCCCAATTTCATGGTATCCAATTGGTAGTTAGTCTTGTCTCATCGCTGAAACTCCTGTACGGACTCAGGAGAGGCGAAGATCAAGAGCCGTGCGTCCCCCGAAACACGACCCAACCAAGCCGCACTGCTTCTTGACACAATGCCCGCTTAACCCTGAATCCAGCCGCACCAATGTGTCGGAGGAAACACCGTACACCTGGCGACCGTGTCAGAGTCCATTGCGCCCGGCCCGCCACAGTAGTTGCTAGAGCGCGATGGGACAAGAACATCCCGGCCGGCTAAACCCTCCCCAAACTCGGACGTCACTGGGGCAATGGTGCGCCGCCCCATGGCTCTCCCGGTCGCGGCCGGCTGCGACAGCCGGGACTCAAACCAGGATCTCTAGTGGCACAGCTAACACTGCGATGCAGTGCCTTAGACCACTGCGCCACTCGGGAGGCCGAAGGTGTATTTTTATCGGTTTTATTAATCTGATTCTACTGCTTAGATCAGTTACCTGATGTAGAATAGAGTTACTGTGCGCCTCCCATAATCTGTTTTGGAGTTGGGGATTGTGAAGGGACCTTTGGTGGCATGTCTTGTGGGGTATTAATGGGTGTCCGAGTTGTTTGCTCTTAGTTAATCTCTCTTCCAATTTGAGCCATGAGAGATTTACATGCATATTATATTATTAATGTTAGCTCTCGGTGTACATTTAAGGGCCAGCCGTGCTGCCCTGTTCTGAGCCAATTGTAATTTTCCAAAGTTCCTCTTTGTGGCACCTGACCACACAACTGAACAGTAGTCCAGGTGTGAGAAAACTAGAGCTTGTAGGACCTGCCTTCTTGATAGTGCTATTAAGAAGGTAGAGCAGAGCTTTATTATGGACAGACTTCTCTCCCTTTTAGCTACTGTTGCATCAATATGTTTTGACCATGACAGTTTACAATCCAGGGTTACTCCAAGCAGTTTAGTCACCTCAACTTGCTCAATCTCTACATCATTTATTACAATATTTTGTTGAGGTTTATGGTTTAGTGAATATTTTGTCCCAAATACAATGCTTTTAGTTTTTGAAACATTTAGGACTAACTTATTCCTTGCCACCCATTCTGAAACTAACTGCAGCTCTTTAAGTGTTTTTACTCACTGTTGTAGCTGATGTGTCTAGTGTTGAGTCATCCACATACGTAGACACACTGGCTTTACTCAAGGCCAGTAGGATGTCATTAGTAAAGATTGAAAAAAGTAAGGGTCCTAGACAGCTGCCCTGGGAAATTCTTGATTCTACCTGGATTATGTTAGAGAGGCTTCCATTAAAGAACACCCTCTGTGTTCTGTTAGACAGGTAACTCTTTATCCAATATGTTTTTCCAGCAGCAGACTATGATCGATAATGTCAAAATCCGCACTGATGTCTAACAAAACAGCTCCCACAATCTTTTTATCATCAATTTCTCTCAGCTAATCATCAGTCATTTGTGTAAGTGCTGTGCTTGTTGAATGACCTTCCCTATAAGCGTGCTGAACGACTTTTGTCAATTTGTTTACTGTAAAATAGCATTGTATCTGGTTAAACACCATTTTTTCCAGAAGTTTACTAAGGGTTGGTACCAGGCTGATGGCTATTTGAGCCAGTAAAGGGGGCTTTACTATTCTTGGGTAGTAGAATGACTTTAGCTTCCCTCCTGGCCTGAGGGAACACACTTTTAGATTGAAATTATGGCGAACTGGAGTGGCAATATCATCCACTATTATCCTCAGTAATTTTCCAACCATGTTGTCAGACCCCGGTGGCTTGTCATTGTTGAATGACAACAATCATTTTTTCACTTCTTCCACACTCACTTTACAGAATTCAAAATGACAATGCTTGTCTTTCATAATTTGGTCAGATATACTTGTGTACTATGTGTAGTGTCAGTGTTTGTTGCTGGCATGCCATGCCTAAGTTTGCTAATCTTGCCAATGAAAAAAACATTAAAGTAGTTGGCAATATCAGTGGGTTGTGTGATGAATGAGCCATCTGATTTAATGATAGACCTTAGTTTGCCTTTTGGCCCAAAATGTAATCGAAGGTGCTCCAAAGCATTTTGCTATCGTTCTTTATGTCATTTATCTTTGTTTCATGGTGTAGTTTAGTTTCTAGAGTGAAGAAAATAGAGTTATTTTGGGATCTTTATAGTTTCATTCAGCATTCCAATGTTAACATGGATCTACAGGTAATTGCCACTGCCAAAATAATGGAAACGCCAACATAAAGTGTCTTAATAGGGTGTTGAGACACCAGAACAGCTTCAATGTCACTTGGCATTCTACAAGTGTCTGGAACTTTATTGGAGGGCTGAAATACTATTCTTCCATGAGAAATTCCATAATTTGGTGTTTTCTTGATGGTGATGAAAAACGCCGTTTCCGGCGCTGCTCCAGAATCTCCCATATGTTGTCACGCCCTGACCTTAGTTATCTTTGTTTTCTTTATTATTTTGGTTAGGCCACGGTGTGTCGAGGGTGATATATGTGTTTTTTTCCCCTGTCTAGGGTTTTTGTATGTTTATGGGATTTTCCAGTCTAGGGGTTTTTATGTTTATGGTTGCCTAGATTGGTTCTCAATCAGAGGCAGCAGTTTATCGTTGTCTCTGATTGGGGACCATATTTAGGTAGCCATATGCCTTGGATAGTTTGTGGGTTATTGTCTATGTATAGTTTCCTGTGTCAGCACTTGATGTTTATAGCGGCACATTTGTTTTGTATAGTTTGTTGTGTTCTTCGTTCAGTAAAAGAAGAATGTATTCTAATCACGCTGCGCTTTGGTCTCCTCTATCCGACGAACGTGACATTTGTGTTCAGATCTGGTGACTGAGACACACACCATTTAAACCCCCTATACTCCTTTGAGACCCCCTCTTTCAAAGTCACTGAGATCTCTTCTTCTAGCCATGGATGTCAAAATAATGGGCAACTGGGCATTTTATACATGACCCCTGATGCCATGTTAATTGCTGAATTAACTCAGCACCTGCTTTCAGTATACATTGTATCCCTCATTTACTCAAGTGTTTCCTTTATTTTGACAGTTTACCTGTATCTTCCATTCCTCTCTAAGCCTTCATCTCTCTTCCTTGTGTTTTTCCAGAGGATGAATCCCCTGGCCTCCATGGATTCCTGAATGTAATCGTCCACTCAGCCTCGGGCCTCAAACAGAGCTTGAGTGAGTGACCCTCCACCGAGAAGTGCCTCTACACTGTACATACTTTACAGGAGTAATAACACAGGCATTATGCTGCGCCCCAAATGGCACGCTATTCCCTTTATAGTGCACTACTCTGGTCAAAGTAGTACACTATATAGGGAATAGGGTGTAATTTGAGACACCCTTACGCTAAGCTTACAGCGGCCACAGCTGTTCTGTAAAACTGTTCTGGTGAATGTCATATAATTTGTTAGAGGTCATTTCAACATATATTTCATGTGATTTTGTAATAACATTGTTATAAAATCGTTCTCATCAACAGTAGTATGTTTTACGTTTATGACAGTTCATTTAAAGAGGGTATCATATTGAGATCACATAGAGAAGTTTTCCTGACCAAAATGGCAGATTGTTTTGTTGCTAGGATGCCAATGTCCATTCTACTGTTTTATTTAATTTTGTGTTGTATTGTCATAGAGACCACTACTAGTCGTAGTCTTTTGGGTGAATCTACAGTTGAAGTCGGATGTTTACATACACATGATGACTTCCGGCGCCGACAGAGATGGCCGCCTCGCTTCGCGTTCCTAGGAAACTATGCAGTTTTTTGTTTTTTTACGTGTTATTTCTTACATTAGTACCCCAGGTCATCTTAGGTTTCATTACATACAGTCGAGAAGAACTACTGAATATAAGATCAGCATCAACTCACCATCAGTACGACCAAGAATATGTTTTTCGCGACGCGGATCCTGTGTTCTGCCTTACAAACAGGACAACGGAGTGGATCCTATGCAGCGACCCAAAAAAACGACTCCGAAAGAGAGGGAAACGAGGCGGTCTTCTGGTCAGACTCCGGAGACGGGCAGAGCGCGCACCACTCCCTAGCATTCTTCTTGCCAATGTCCAGTCTCTTGACAACAAGGTTGATGAAATCCGAGCAAGGGTAGCATTCCAGAGGGACATCAGAGACTGTAACGTCCTTTGCTTCACTGAAACATGGCTCACTGGAGAGACGCTATCCGAAGCGGTGCAGCCAACGGGTTTCTCCACACATCGCGCAGACAGAAACAAACATCTTTCTGGTAAGAAGAGGGGCGGGGGCGAATGCCTCATGGCCAACGTGACATGGTGTGATGAAAGAAACATACAGGATCTCAAATCCTTCTGTTCACCTGATTTAGAATTCCTCACAATCAAATGTAGACCGCATTATCTACCAAGAGAATTCTCTTCGATTATAATCACAGCCGTATATATCCCCCCCCAAGCAGACACATCGATGGCTCTGAACGAACTTTATTTAACTCTCTGCAAACTGGAAACAATTTATCCGGAGGCTGCATTCATTGTAGCTGGGGATTTTAACAAGGCTAATCTGAAAACAAGACTCCCCAAATTTTATCAGCATATCGATTGCGCAACCAGGGGAGGAAAGACCTTGGACCATTGTTACTCTAACTTCCGCGACGCATATAAGGCCCTGCCCCGCCCCCCTTTCGGAAAAGCTGACCACGACTCCATTTTGTTGATCCCTGCCTACAGACAGAAACTAAAACAAGAGGCTCCCACGCTGAGGTCTGTCCAACGCTGGTCCGACCAAGCTGACTCCACACTCCAAGACTGCTTCCATCACGTGGACTGGGAGATGTTTCGTATTGCGTCAGATAACAACATTGACGAATACGCTGATTCGGTGTGCGAGTTCATTAGAACGTGCGTTGAAGATGTCGTTCCCATAGCAACGATTAAAACATTCCCTAACCAGAAACCGTGGATTGATGGCAGCATTCGTGTGAAACTGAAAGCGCGAACCACTGCTTTGAATCAGGGCAAGGTGTCTGGTAACATGACCGAATACAAACAGTGCAGCTATTCCCTCCGCAAGGCTATCAAACAAGCTAAGCGCCAGTACAGAGACAAAGTAGAATCTCAATTCAACGGCTCAGACACAAGAGGCATGTGGCAGGGTCTACAGTCAATCACGGACTACAGGAAGAAATCCAGCCCAGTCACGGACCAGGATGTCTTGCTCCCAGGCAGACTAAATAACTTTTTTGCCCGCTTTGAGGACAATACAGTGCCACTGACACGGCCTGCAACGAAAACATGCGGTCTCTCCTTCACTGCAGCCGAGGTGAGTAAGACATTTAAACGTGTTAACCCTCGCAAGGCTGCAGGCCCAGATGGCATCCCCAGCCGCGCCCTCAGAGCATGCGCAGACCAGCTGGCCGGTGTGTTTACGGACATATTCAATCAATCCCTATACCAGTCTGCTGTTCCCACATGCTTCAAGAGGGCCACCATTGTTCCTGTTCCCAAGAAAGCTAAGGTAACTGAGCTAAATGACTACCGCCCCGTAGCACTCACATCCGTCATCATGAAGTGCTTTGAGAGACTAGTCAAGGACCATATCACCTCCACCCTACCTGACACCCTAGACCCACTCCAATTTGCTTACCGCCCAAATAGGTCCACAGACGATGCAATCTCAACCACACTGCACACTGCCCTAACCCATCTGGACAAGAGGAATACCTATGTGAGAATGCTGTTCATTGACTACAGCTCGGCATTCAACACCATAGTACCCTCCAAGCTCGTCATCAAGCTCGAGACCCTGGGTCTCGACCCCGCCCTGTGCAACTGGGTACTGGACTTCCTGACGGGCCGCCCCCAGGTGGTGAGGGTAGGCAACAACATCTCCTCCCCGCTGATCCTCAACACTGGGGCCCCACAAGGGTGCGTTCTGAGCCCTCTCCTGTACTCCCTGTTCACCCACGACTGCGTGGCCACGCACGCCTCCAACTCAATCATCAAGTTTGCGGACGACACAACAGTGGTAGGCTTGATTACCAACAACGATGAGACGGCCTACAGGGAGGAGGTGAGGGCCCTCGGAGTGTGGTGTCAGGAAAATAACCTCACACTCAACGTCAACAAAACTAAGGAGATGATTGTGGACTTCAGGAAACAGCAGAGGGAACACCCCCCTATCCACATCGATGGAACAGTAGTGGAGAGGGTAGCAAGTTTTAAGTTCCTCGGCATACACATCACAGACAAACTGAATTGGTCCACTCACACAGACAGCATCGTGAAGAAGGCGCAGCAGCGCCTCTTCAACCTCAGGAGGCTGAAGAAATTCGGCTTGTCACCAAAAGCACACACAAACTTCTACAGATGCACAATCGAGAGCATCCTGGCGGGCTGTATCACCGCCTGGTATGGCAACTGCACTGCCCTCAACCGTAAGGCTCTCCAGAGGGTAGTGAGGTCTGCACAACGCATCACCGGGGGCAAACTACCTGCCCTCCAGGACACCTACACCACCCGATGTCACAGGAAGGCCATAAAGATCATCAAGGACATCAACCACCCGAGCCACTGCCTGTTCAACCCCGCTATCATCCAGAAGGCGAGGTCAGTACAGGTGCATCAAAGCTGGGACCGAGAGACTGAAAAACAGCTTCTATCTCAAGGCCATCAGACTGTTAAACAGCCACCACTAACACTGAGTGGCTGCTGCCAACACACTGACACTGACTCAACTCCAGCCACTTTAATAATGGGAATTGATGGGAAATGATGTAAATATATCACTAGCCACTTTAAACAATGCTACCTTATATAAATGTTACTTACCCTACATTATTCATCTCATATGCATACGTATATACTGTACTCTATATCATCGACGGTATCCTTATGTAATACATGTATCACTAGCCACTTTATACTATACCACTTTGTTTACATACTCATCTCATTTGTACATACTGTACCCGATACCATCTACTGTATCTTGCCTATGCTGCTCTGTACCATCACTCATTCATATATCCTTATGTACATATTCTTTATCCCCTTACACTGTGTACAAGACAGTAGTTTTGGAATTGTTAGTTAGATTACTTGTTATTACTGCATTGTCGGAACTAGAAGCACAAGCATTTCGCTACACTCGCATTAACATCTGCTAACCATGTGTATGTGACAAATAAAATTTGATTTGATTTGACTTAGGTTGGAGTCATTGAAACTAGCTTTTCAACAACTCCACAAATTTCTTGTTAACAAACTATAGTTTTGGCAAGTCGGTTAGAGCATCTACTTTGTGCATGACACAAGTAATTTTTCCAACAATTGTTTAGGCAGATTATGTAATTTATAAGTCACTGTATCACAATTCCAGTGGGTCAGAAGTTTACATACACTAAGTTGACTGTGCCTTTAAACAGCTGTGCCTTTAAATGATGTCATGGCATTAGAAGCTTGTGATAGGCTAATTGATACCATTTGAGTCAATTGGAGGTGTACCTTTGGATGTATTTCAAGACCTACCTTCAAACTCAGTGCCTCTTTACTTGACATCATGGGGAAATCAAAAGACATCAGCCAAGATCTCAGAAACAAAATTGTAGACCTCCACAAGTATGGTTCATCCTTGGGAGCAATTTCCAAAAGCCTGAAGGTACCACGTTCATCTGTACAAACAATAGTATTCAAGTATAAACACCATGGGACCACGCAGCCATCATAACGCTCAGGAAGGAGACCCGTTCTGTCTCCTAGAGATGAACGTACTTTGGTGCGAAAAGTGCAAATCAATCCCAGAACAACAGCAACGGACCTTGTGAAGGTGCTGGAGGAAACCAGTACAAAAGTTTCTATATCCACAGTAAAACGAGTCCTATATCGACATAACCTGAAAGGCCACTCAGCAAGGAAGAAGCCACTGCTCCAAAACCGCCATAAAAAAGCCAGACTACGATTTGCAACTGCACATGGGGACAAAGATGGCACTTTTTTGGAGAAATGTCCTCTGGTCTGATGAAAAAGAAAATAGAACTGTTTGGCCATAATGACCATCGTTATGTTTGGAGGAAAAAGGGGGAGGCTTGCAAGCCAAAGAACACCATCCCAACCGTGAAGCATGGGGGTGGCAGCAGCATGTTATGGGGGTGCTATGCTGCAGGAGGGACTGGTGCACTTCACAAAATAGATGGCATCTTGAGGCAGGAAAATTATGTGGATATATTGAAGCAACATCTCAAGACATCAGTCAAGTTAAAGCTTGGTTGCAAATAGGTCTTCCAAATGGACAATGACCCCAAGCATACTTCCAAAGTTGTTGCAAAATGGCTTAAGGACAACAAAGTCAAGGTATTGGAGTGGCCATCACAAAGCCCTGACCTCAATCCTATAGAAAATGTGTGAGCAGAACTGAACAAGCGTGTGCGAGCAAGGAGGCCTTACAATCCTGACTCCGTTACACCAGCTCTGTCAGGAGGAATGGGCCTAAATTCACCCAACTTATTGTGGGAAGCTTGTGGAAGGCTACCCGAAAAGTTTGACCCAAGTTAAACAATTTAAAGGCCATGCTACCAAATGCTAATTGAGAGTATGTACACTTCTGACCCACTGGGAATGTGATAAAATAAATAAAAGCTTAAATAAATAATTCTCTCTTCTATTATTCTGACATTTCACATTCTTAAAATAAAGTGGTGATCCTAACTGACCCAAGACAGGGAATTTTTACTGGTTATAAATGTCAGGAAAAAACGGAGTTTAAATATATTTGGCTCAGGTGCATGTAAACTTCAAAACTGTAACTGTGACTGCATCTCCTCTACTCCTCTCAGATCTGTACTGCACGTTAGAGGTGGACTCCTTTGGCTACTTTGCGAACAAAGCCAAGACGCGGGTGTATCGCTATACCACAGAGCCCAAATGGAACGAGGTAAGAACTTGTACTGGTATTACCAGACATATGCAGGGTACAGTATCTGCATTTTCTGGGTACTACCAAGACCAAGACATCTGGTGTTGTGATGTAGTAGTGTCTGAATGAGAAAGCCGTATGGCCTCTTCAGTAAGGAGGTAACGGCAGAGGGCACATAAACACACCCACACAACGTCGTCACGTATTACGGTGCTGGATGTCAGAGCCAAACACAAAGTGCTTGTGCGTCATGAGAGCTATGAGAGCGCACACAACAGTTTTAAAACACAATTGGTGAATTTGTTTATCTGCAGCAGGAATTTTCCATCAGGCCCAAGGAACTGCTGCTGCTTCTGCTAAATTACATTGCTCAGCAAAGTGGAAATAGTGTTAGCTAATGAGGAGCTTCTGATGATGACTCATGTCTGTGGAAATGTTCATGGAATGTGTTGTGGCCCCTAACCGTGTGGGAAACATATGCAGTGTTTTCTTTTACATAACTAACGGGAATCTCCGTCAGCTGTGCTGTCTGCTGTTGACAATACGTTCACATTTACAGCACTTAACTGATTACGTGCACACTCTTAGAAAAAAGGTGCTATCTAGAACCTAAAAGGGTTCTTCGGCTGTCCCCATAGGAGAAACCCTTGAAGAACCCTTTTTGATTCCAGGTAGAACCCTATTGGGTTCCATGGAACCAAAAAGGATTCTACATGGAACCAAAAAGTGTTCTCCTATGGGGACAACCGAAGAGTTTTCTAAGAGTTTACAGATCAACCTTATTGAGCATCTTTTGGAAGAGACTTTCATGCCATCCTCATTGAAAGCCGTATAAAGACTAAAAGCTGCATCTCTGCCTCCGTCTGCTCTCTTATTTGAGTCCCACAGTAGATGGGCATCATCCTCACCAGTCCTGAAACCCCTAATGCTTTACATTGGTCCTTCGAGAAATTACTGTAAAGCTACTTTAGGCAGTCTGTGGTTTCTGTGGCATTTTCTCTCATAACGTGTCTGTTTTTTTCTCTTTCTCTCTCTCTCATTCTCTCTCTTTCTGTTTCTCTCTCTCTCTCTCTCTCTTTCTGTTTCTCTCTCTCTCTCTTTCTCTCTCTTTCTGTTTCTCTCTCTCTCTCTGTTTCTCTCTCTCTCTCTGTTTCTCTCTCTCTCTCTCTCTCTCTCTCTCTGCGTCTGTGTCTCTGTCTCTGTCTCTGTCTCTCTGTCTCTCTGTCTCTCTCTCTGTCTCTCTCTCTGTCTCTGCTCCAGGAGTTTGAGATAGACCTGGAGGGCTCTCAGACCCTGAGGCTGCTGTGTTATGAGAAGAGCTACAACAAGACCAAGCAGAACAAAGAGGACGGAGACAGCACCGACCGCATCATCGGCAAAGGACAGATCCCGGTACGTCATCACCTTCACGCTGTTATGTCACCATAGTAACAGCCTGATGACGTTATGGTTATGACAGTGTGGTGAGATTGTGGTCTGAATGTCCTAGATGTGGACTAAACACTGCTGAGTGCTCAGCTGATTTAATTAATTAATTAGCTAATTACGTGAGTAGTAGGATAGACTGTCTACAGTGATTAGATGTGGAAATTGCAGACTTAGAACCTGCAAAAAGGCATCCAATAGGTCAATAGCCCTGACTAGCTCTAGTCATAACCCAACTGAGCTTCAGAACCAGATAGTTGAGCCAATAACCCGTGAAAAGCTGTAGAGAGACTGAGGACAACACATGGATTGGGTCATGATCAGGAGCTATGAGTTGAGTCAACTGCTGTTCTTTGCTTTTATTTATTTTGTTTTTTTTGCTTTGAGAATGTATGTTAGAGGGTACAGTATCAGCCCATCTTGACTGTGGTTGAATCAGGGTCCATAATTAATGTGTTCTTCCTGTAAATATTATGTGCCTATGAGTCTGTCCCAAGGGTAACCAGATCTGGTGTGTGTGTGCGTTCACGTCTCTTTTTGCATGTGGGTAGTGAGGGATGGAATGCTGGATAGGGCCTGGTAGGATTTTTGTACATAGACCTTCATGTTTCAAGGAAAGGCAGGTGAATAAAGACATTGGTTAGTGTATCTGTCACGGTTGTCGTCAGAAGAGGACCAAAGTGCAGCGTGGTGTGAATGCATCATTTTAATGGATGACGAAAACACAAAGTAAACTGAACAAAACAACAAAATGACAACCGTGACGCTAATAAACAATAGTGCTGACACAAACACTACACATAGACAATCACCCACAACCCACAATGACAAAACAGGCTACCTAAATATGGTTCCCAATCAGAGACAACGACTAACACCTGCCTCTGATTGAGAACCATATCAGGCCAAACACAGAAACAGACAAACTAGACATCCAACATAGAATGCCCACTCAGATCACACCCTGACCAAACAAAACATATAAACATACAAAGCAAACTAAGGTCAGGGCGTGACATTATCAGAGCCATGGAGCCTCTGCTTTGATCTGGTCCACGTCCTGGGGGGGGGGGTGTACTGTTCAGGACAGGTGTGTGTGTGTGTGTGTGTGTGTGTGTAAACCTTTCAGTATTCAGTGATGTCCAATAACAGACACAGTTACCTGGCCAGGGGCAGTCTTGTAGGGTGTAGTTGCCCCCAAAAACGAGTTAAGTTTTGCAATTTCACAAGGTGTTAATGTTGGGGAAGATGTAGCTGATCCTGGATCTGTATCTAGGGGGAAACTATACCCTAGAGAAGTGGCTGGAGACAGATAGTGAGTTCTTCTCTGGTTTGTCAAAATCAATCAAACCAAATTATATTTGTCACGTGCACCGAATACAACAAGATGAAGACTTGAAATACTTACTGCTTAGTTGTGGATATAGATCCCCTCTCGTGGTTACCATGGTAACTGTGCTAATTGCCATGCCAACTGTGATGGTGGTTCAAAAATGTGTAATCAAACTGTGTGAATGCTCATCAACACAAAATCATCCCCTACCCCAGTCTGTACATACTGTACCATGTGTTTGCTTATGGATCACTGTGTTCTCTCATCCTCTGATGTATGTGCTATGTTGCTCAGTAGTCTTCTAATACATAGCTTCATAATGATGGAGAGAGACCAAGTCCCCCGGCGGTTCACACACAAACACACACAGCAGCAGGCCATGTTGCCAAAGCTGAGCAGCTTTGTATGAAAGCCCCAGCTGATGATTCAGATGAACTTTTCATCCAAACACACACATACAGAGGGTGGGAATTTGGCACACTGGGCTAGGCTCGCTAGGCAGGGTGTAGTTGGGGGAGGAGGGACACCCAGTGAAGAGAGGGGCTGGTAGGGTTATACTCAAGGCTTGGCTGGAGGCCACTGGGGGGATGGTACATTTTACAGCCTACACCGAAACTAACTTAAGCATAGGGATTAGCTGTAACTAATAGAGAAGAGAGGAGGAGAGAGGGAAGAAAATGAGGAGGGGGGATAATGCAGAAGAGAGGGGAGGAGACCGAGAGAGGTGCATAAACAAGCGGTCGTCCTGTAGTGCAATCCACACCTGTGTGTATGAGGACGTACTTTAGCTTGTGATCCTTACACACTCCTCAGAGTGAGCGTGGCAGGTGTGTGTTGGGTGAAACAGCTTTCCTGGACCGCTGGAGATCATTATCGACTGGGCCCTTTAGGCTACACACAGAGACAGGATACACACCTACTGAGACTACAGCTCTACTGACGGAGGAAATGAAAGAAAGAAAGAGGAACAAAAGAGAGGAGGAGGAGGAGAAAAGAATGAGAGGGGCAGTATGGGCCTGATAGGAGCATCTACCACCAACTCCCTCATACCACAGAACATGTACACTAGACAGAAGCCAAATGGGTAAAGAATATCTTACTAGTTTGGAGACTTTGTCAGTCTCTCTGCACAGAGAGCCATGACAGGGGAAGTAGTTGAGGAGATGGGATGCAAGGCAAGGCCTGCACTCTGTTGGCCAGACACAGTGTGGAGGGCACTATGGAGAGGGCGAGGGGACAGGAGGTCTCCAGCCTGGGGCGACCTACTGGGGGGGGGGGGGGGGGGGGGGTCGAAGCCATGGAGGTGTGTACGCAGTGCCCTGTTGAGACGCATGGTAACCCCACTCACTGATAGGACAACTGATGTTCAATAGTTTGACAGAAACAAATAATATATACGGGGAGGGGAATTTGGCAACTGTGTGTGTGCTTGTGCATGTGTGTGCATTGATGATGCATTATAAGGTAGCCTAATGTTGGTGTTTTCTTGTCTGTATGTGTGTTTGAGTCTGTTAGTGTCTCTGTGTATTGGTGTACTAACCAACCATCTGGTTTTGCTCCCTCCAGCTTGATCCCCAGACGCTCCTAGGCAAAGACTGGCAGAGAACGGTCATCCCCATGACCGGGGTGAGTGTGTGTGTGAGTGTGTCGGCACCGTTAAAAGGAGGAGTCTGTGTTTGTGCCATGCCATGTGATCCTATAAATGCTGGTTGTTACTTATCCTTATCTCATCTGCTTCTTACCTTTACTAACTAACCATCTGTTGTCATTGTAAACTGGTTTAAACTGTCATTTCACCCTTTCTCCCATTGCTCCAGATGGAGGTAAAGCTTTCTATGAAGTTTACCAGCCGAGAGTTTAGTCTGAAGAGGATGCCGTCACGGAAACCCATGGGCGTGTTCGGAATCAAGATTTCCACAGTGACCAAGTGAGTTCAATATTCCCCTCATATAAATATATCCTGAACACACTCTCTGACCACCAACAGTTGAAGTCGGAAGTTTACATACACTTAGGTTGGAGTCATTAAAACTAGTTTTTAAACCACTCCACAAATATCTTGTTAACAAACTATAGTTTTGGCAAGTCGGTTAGGACATCTACTTTGTGTATGACACAAGTAATTTTTCCAACAATTGTTTACAGACAGATTATTTCACTTACAATTCACTGTATCACAATTCTAGTGGGTCATAAGTTTACAAACACTAAGTTGACTGTGCCTTTAAAAAGCTTGGAAAATTCCAGAAAACGATGTTATGGCTTTAGAAGCTTCTGATTGGCTAATTGACATCATTTGAGTCAATTGTTGGTGTACCTGTGGATGTATTTCAAGGTCTACCTTCAAACTCAGTGCCTCTTTGCTTGACATCATGGGAAAATCGAAAGAAATCAGCCAAAACCTCAGAAACAAAATTGTAGACCTCCACAAGTCTGGTTCATCCTTGGGAGCAATTTCCAAACGCCTGAAGGTACCATGTTCATCTGTACAAACAATAGTATGCAAGTATAAACACCATGGGACCACGCAGCCGTCATACCGCTTAGGAAGGAGACGCGTTCTGTCTCCTAAAGATGAACGTACTTTGGTGCGAAAAGTGCAAATCAATCCCAGAACAACAGCAACGGACCTTGTGAAGGTGCTGGAGGAAACCAGTACAAAAGTATCTATATCCACAGTAAAACTAGTCCTACAACGACATAACCTGAAAGGCCGCTCAGCACGGAAGAAGCCACTGCTCCAAAACCGCCATAAAAAAGCCAGACTACCATTTGCAACTGCACATGGGGACAAAGATTGTACTTTTTGGAGAAATGTCCTCTGGTCTGATGAAAAAAAAAATAGAACTGTTTGGCCATAATGACCATCGTTATGTTTGGAGGAAAAAGGGGGAGGCTTGCAAGCCGAAGAACACCATCCCAACCGTGAAGCATGGGGGTGGCAGCATCATGTTGTGGGGGTGCTTTGCTGCAGGAGGGACTGGTGCACTTCACAAAATAGATGGCGTCATGAGGCAGGAAAATTACTTGGATATATTGAAGCAATATCTGAAGACATCAGTCAGGAAGTTAACGCTTGGTCGCAAATCGGTCTTCCAAATGGACAATGACCCCAAGCAAACTTCCAAAGTTGTGGCAAAATGGCTTAAGGACAAGAAAGTCAAGGTATTGGAGTGACCATCACAAAGCCCTGACCTCAATCCTATAGAACATTTGTGAGCAGAACTGAAAAAGCGTGTGCGAGCAAGGAGGCCTACAAACCTGACTCCGTTACACCAGCTCTGTCAGGAGGAATGGGCCTAAATTTACCCAACTTATTGTGGGAAGCTTGTGGAAGGCTACCCAAAAAGTTTGACCCAAGTTAAACAATTTAAAGGCCATGCTACCAAATGCTAATTGAGAATATGTAAACTTCAGACCCACTGGGAATGTTATGAAAGAAATAAAAGCTTAAATAAATCATTCTCTCTTCTATTATTCTGACATTTCACATTCTTAAAATAAAGTGGTGATCCTAACTAGCCTAAGACAGAGAATTTTTACTACAATTGAATGTCAGGAATTGTGAAAAACTGAGTTTAAATGTATTTGGCTAAGGTGTATGTAAACTTCTGACGTCAACTGTATATGGTAACCATGCAGAAAGCCTGCTGTAACACAACCAGAGAATCTCTCTGAGGAAAGGAGGAGGGAGGAGAGAAGGGAGGTAGAGGGACGGACAGGACCCCCTGTGGCGATTGTGAGCCTTTCAATCCAGATAATCCCAACTACATTTCCATGTCACGACTCACTCACTCCCCCATGCACCAGCCCTGGTCAGGAACTGATCTGTTCCCCTTCTTCAGTCTGATAAGAGATCACAAAAAGTCTGGCAAAGCATCTTGCAAACCTCTGATTTTTTTTTCCCAAATGGCACCCTACTCCCTATATAGTGCACCACTTTTGACCAGAGAGCTATGGGCCCTGGTAAAAGGTAGTACACTATGTAAGGAGGAAGGTGCCATTTGGGACACTGTCTGAGAATAGCCAAGCAACAAAGGAGAGATTTGGTTGGTTTTTACAGAAGGGGGGGTCCTTATTGGAAAATACACACAAGCACTGAGGCCCTAGGCATACAATTAGTCTAGAATCATACCAGACACTGATACAGACCTGTACACTACACTTGCTTAGCGTAAATGAGGGAAATACCTCCCAGGTTGACCTAGTTCATGTATACTGAATATACTGTGTAAGTCTTTGAATCTTGAGTGGTTGTACTTTAGTCCTAAATCAATATAAACAATGATGTTACTCTTAACGTGCCTTTTTGCCTTGTTTGCCCCTCCACCACTATATCTCCCTTTTGCTGCAGTTAGATAGATACAGAGTGGTCTTTTATGGTCTTGTAAGCAGTATTGGTTGTGGCTACTACTTTACTCTACACAGACTCTGAGTGTTCCTATGGTGCACACTTTGGTGATGCATACTTTGGTAGTGTCTATCTATGGAGAGACTGTCTTAATGGCCCTTGGCATGGGGCACCGAGCAGACACCTGGCAGGCAGTGTACCCATCCTCAGACAGTCCCTCAGTTGTCCCCTGGCCTCACCTGGCATGGCCTGGTAGCATGCTCCGCAGGACGGTTGGCAGCAGCGGCACGGTCACTATGGGCAGTAGGCTCTGGGTACAGTGGGCAGTGGGCACACAGACAGACAGAGGGGAGAGGGAGAGAGAGAGAGCAGTTGAGGTTAGGTTTGTTGCCAATGTTGGTGAGTGATGCTAATGAGGATTGCTAGTAACAAGAGGACTAATAAGGTTAAACAGCATGGCCAGTTAAGGCTGGAGAGACAGCATGTCACCAATAACACCAACAGAGAACAAACATCACTGCAGAGCTGCCGGCCAGTGCCAGCTCGACCTGCACGCTGTAGTCCGTGAACTCACAACAAAACACACAGCGGTAGTTGTGTGTCTGTCTGTCCATTCATGTCTGTCTGTCTGTCTGTCTGTCTGTCTGTCTGTCTGTCTGTCTGTCTGTCTGTCTGTCTGTCTGTCTGTCTGTCTGTCTGTCTGTCTGTCTGTCTGTCTGTCTGTCTGTCTGTCCATTCATGTCTGTCTGTCTGTCTGTCTGTCTGTCTGTCTGTCTGTCTGTCTGTCTGTCTGTCTATTCATGTCTGTCTGTCTGTCTGTCCATGCATGTCTGTCTGTCTGACTGTCTGTTTGTCTCTGTCTTTTCCATTCCTGTCTGTCTGTCTGTCTATTCATGTCTGTCTGTCTATTTGTCTATTTGTCTGTTTGTCTGTCTGTCTGTCTGTCTGTCTGTCTGTCTGTCTGTCTGTCTGTCTGTCTGTCTGTCTGTCTGTCTGTGTCTGTCTGTCTGTCTGTCTGTCTGTCTGTCTGTCTGTCTGTCTGTCTGTCTGTCTGTCTGTCTGTCTGTCTGTCTGTCCATTCATGTCTGTCTGTCTGTCTGTCCATTCATGTCTGTCTGTCCATTCATGTCTGTCTGTCCATTCATGTCTGTCTGCCTGTCTGTCCATTCATGTCTGTCTGTCCATTCATGTCTGTCTGTCTGTCTGTCCATTCATGTCTGACTGTCTATTTGTCTGACTGTCTATTTGTCTGACTGTCTATTTGTCTGACTGTCTATTTGTCTGACTGTCTCTTCATGTCTGTCTGTCTGTTTCCCCATGCCAGACGGGAGCACTCCAAGGTGCCCTATATCGTCAGACAGTGTCTGGAGGAGATTGAGCGGAGGGGGATGGAGGAGGTGGGCATCTACCGAGTCTCAGGGGTGGCTACAGACATCCAGGTCCTGAAGGCTGCCTTTGACACCAGTGAGTATCAAGGCCTTACTTCCCCCTAGCTCCCCCTCTTAATAAAGCCCTGGAAGTGGGAAAAGGCTACAGTATAGCATATGGCATACTCTCTGTGGACTTTCTGTAGCTTGGTGGAACCAGCCTTGATACGTGAAGTGAAATACAGTAATGAATGCCGCAATCAGGCCGGTTCCATTAGGCTAGCCTCTCTGTGCACTCCCTTGCAAATTCTAGTCTATTGGACTGACTACTGTAGAATCAATGTGCCTTACCCTGCTCTGTCCTTTAGGTCAACTTCTGATTATGGTGCTCCATTGTTGGGAATCATGGGTACATTTTCCATATGTCAAGTTTGGGTGCTTAACCCAGTTTATTTTCTTGTGTAGGCTTACTAATTCCTATGTTTGGGTGTGCTAGTGTTAGCATTTTGTGTATTTGTGTGCGTGTGTAGGGACGTTTGTGTGTGTGCACTCCTGTGTGGTGATTTCTCTGATTATGACATGTACAGCTTAGTTTGGGGGGCATGTTGCGTCCTCAGCCAATGTATTACTGCCAATGATCTGAGGTGCAGTGTGTTTTTGTGAATGGCAGAAATAAGAGGCTGGCTACCACCCCATCCGCTGTTGCCATGGCTACACTTTCTACCTGTCTTTCTGAGCATTGCCATCTTTCCCACAGACAACAAAGACGTGTCTGTGATGATGAGTGAGATGGATGTGAACGCCATTGCCGGGACTCTGAAGCTGTACTTCAGAGAGCTGCCAGAACCCCTCTTCACTGACGACCTGTACCCCAACTTCGCAGGAGGCATTGGTCAGTCACAGACCTTTGACAGGGCCAACAGCCCTGTACCAGTACCAGTCACAACCTACTCATTCCAGGGTTTTTCTTTATTTTTACTATTTTCTACATTGTAGAGTAATCTAAACTATGAAATAACACATGGAATCATGCAGTAACCAAAAAGTAGCCACCCTTTTTGCCTTGATGACAGCTTTGCACACTCTTGGCATTCTCTCAACCAGCTTCATGAGGAATGCTTTTCCAACAGTCTTGAAGGAGTTCCCACCTATGCTGAGCCCTTGTTGGCTGCTTTTCCTTCACTCTGCGGTGATTGTGGAGGCCAGATAATCTGATGCGGCACTCCATCACTCTCCTTGGTCAAATAGCCTAGAGGTGTGTTTTGGGTCATTTCCCAATTAAGCGCAAACCAGATGGGATGGTGTATCGCTACAGAATGCTGTGGTAGCCATGCTGTGGTAGCCATGCTGGTTAAGTGTGCCTTGAATTCCAAATAAATCACTGACAGTGTCACCAGCAAAGCACCCCCACACCATTACACCTCCTCTTCCATGCTTCACGTGCTAACCACACATGTGGAGATTAGAGGTCGACCGATTAATCGGCATGGGCGATTAATTAGGCCAGATTTCAAATTTTCATAACAATCGGTAATCTGCCTTTTTGGACACCAATTATGGCTCTTGTGTTCAGTGCAAGCAGAGTCAGGGTAGGGTATATGCAACAGTTTGGGCCGCCTGGCTCGTTGCGAACTATTGAAAGGCCATTTATTCCTAACAAAGACCGTAATTAATTTGCCACAATTTTACATAATTATGACATAACATTGGAGGTTGTGCAATGTAACAGCAATATTTAGACTTAGGATTGCCACCCGTTCGATAAAATACCTAACGGTTCCATATTTCACTGAAAGAATAAACGTTTTGTTTTCGAAATTATCCTTTCCGGATTTCACCATATTTATGACCAAAGGCTCATATTTCTGTGTGTTTATTATATTATAATTAAGTATATGATTTGATATTTGATAGAGCAGTCTGACTGAGCGGTGGTAGGCAGCAGCAGGCTCGTAAGCGTTCATTCAAACAGCAGCTCTTAGCAATGCTTGATTCCCAGCACTGTTTATGACTTCATGCCTATCAACCTCCGAGATTAGGCTGGCAATACTAAAGTGCCTATAAGAACATCCAATAGTCAAAAGTATATGAAATACAAATGGTATAGAGAGAAATAGTCCTATAATAACTACAACCTAAAACTTCTTAACTGGGAATATTGAAGACTCATGTTATAAGGAACCACCAGCTTTCATATGTTCTCATGTTCTGAGCAAGGAACTTAAACGTTAGCTTTCTTACATGGCACATATTGCACTTTTACTTTCTTCTCCAACACTGTGTTTTTGCATTATTTAAACCAAATTGAACATGTTTCATTATTTATTTGAGACTAAATTGATTTGATTTATGTATTATATTAAGTTAAAATAAAAGTGTTCATTGTTCATTCAGTATTGTTGTAATTGCCATTTATTTACATATATATATATATATATATATAAATCATCCGATTAATCGGTATTGGCTTTTTTTTGTCCTCCAATAATCGGTATCGGCGTTGAAAAATCCTAATCGGTCGACCTCTAGTGGAGATTATCCTTTCACCTACTCTGCGTCTCACAAAGACGCGGAGGTTGGAACCAAAAATCTAAAATTTGGACTCAGACCAAAGGACAGATTTCCACCAGTCTAATGTCCATTGCTTGTGTTTCTTGGCCCAAGCAAGTCTCTTCTTCTTATTGGTGTCCTTTAGCAGTGGTTTCTTTGCAGCAATTCGACCATGAAGGCCTGATTCACGCAGTCTCCTCTGAACAGTTGATGTTGAGATGTCTGTTACTTGAACTCTGTGAAGTATTTATTTGGGCTGCAATCTGAAGTACAGTTAACTTTAATGATCTTATCATCTGCAGCAGAGGTAACTCTGGGTCTTCCTTTACTATGGTGGTCCTCATGAGAGCCAGTTTCTTTATAGCAACATTTTTTCAAAGTTCTTGAAATTTTCTGAATTGACTGATCTTCATGTCTTAAAGTAATGATGGACTGTCGTTTCTCTTTGCTTGCTTGAGCTGTTCTTGCCATAATATGGACATAGTATTTTACCAAATAGGCATATCTTATGTATACCGCCCCTACCTTGTCACAACACAACTGATTTGCTCAAACCCATTAAGAAGGAAAGATATTCCACAAATTAATTGAAATATATTCCAGGTGACTACCTCATGAAGCTGGTTGAGAGAATGCCAAGAGTGTGCAAAGCTGTCAAGGCAAAGGGTGGCTACTTTGAAGAATCTCAAATATAACATTCGTTTAACTTTTTTTGCTTACTACATGATTCAATATGAGTTATTTCATAGTTGTGATGTCTTAACTATTATACAATGTAGAATGTAGAAAATAGTACAAATAAAGAAATCCTTGAATGAGTAGGTGTGTCCAAACTTTTGACTGGTACTGTACCTACAGTGAGGGATTTTTTTTTTGATTCCCTGCTGATTTTGTACGTTTGCCCACTGACAAAGAAATGATCCGTCTATAATTTTAATGGTAGGTTTATTTGAACAGAATAACAACAAAAAAATCCAGAAAAACGCATGTCAAAAATTTTATCAATTGATTTGCATTTTAATGAGGGAACTAAGTATTTGACCCTTCTGCAAAACATGACTTAGTACTTGGTGGCAAAACCTTTGTTGGCAATCACAGAGGTCAGACGTTTCTTGTAGTTGGCCACCAGCTTTGCACACATCTCAGGAGGGATTTTGTCCCACTCCTCTTTGCAGATCTTCTCCAAGTCATTAAGGTTTCGAGGCTGACGTTTGGCAACTCAAATCTTCAGCTCCCTCCACAGATTTTCTATGGGATTAAGGTCTGGAGACTGGTTAGGCCACTCCAGGACCTTAATGTGCTTCTGCTTGAGCAACAAATAAACCTACCATTAAAATTATAGACAGATCATTTCTTTGTCAGTGGGCAAACATACAAAATCAGCAGGGGATCCCTCACTGTATAATATTATCATGGTATAATTTAGCACTCAGTTTAATGTGTGAATGTCTGTCTCTCTGTCTGCAGCCCTGTCTGACAGCGTTGCCAAAGAGAGCTGCATGCTGAATCTACTGCTGTCACTGCCAGAACCCAACCTGGTCACATTCCTCTTCCTTCTGGATCACTTGAAGAGGTACACACAGACAGACACACAGTCATAGAGCTACCACAGACATAGAGCTACCACAGACATAGAGCTACCACAGTCATAGAGCTACCACAGTCATAGAGCTACCACAGTCATAGAGCTACCACAGTCATAGAGCTACCATAGACAAAGCGCTACCACAGTCATAGCGCTACCACAGACATAGTGCTACCACAGACATAGCGCTACCACAGTCATAGAGCTACCACAGTCATAGAGCTACCAGTCATAGAGCTACCACAGTATAGAGCTACCACAGTCATAGAGCTACCACAGTCATAGAGCTACCACAGTCATAGAGCTACCACAGTCATAGAGCTACCACAGACATAGAGCTACCACAGACATAGAGCTACCACAGACATAGAGCTACCACAGACATAGAGCTACCACAGACATAGAGCTACCACAGACATAGAGCTACCACAGACATAGAGCTACCACAGACATAGAGCTACCACAGACATAGAGCTACCACAGACTTGGCGCTACCACAGACTTGGCGCTACCACAGACTTGGCACTACCACAGACTTGGCGCTACCACAGACTTGGCGCTACCACAGACTTGGCGCTACCACAGACTTGGCGCTACCACAGACTTGGCGCTACCACAGACTTGGCGCTACCACAGACTTGGCGCTACCACAGACATAGCGCTACCACAGACATAGAGCTACCACAGTCATAGCGCTACCAGAGACATAGAGCTATGTACAGACAAACACAGGCATTTAGAGACAAGCAGATCCCAAAATCTTTCTTTGAATAAGTAATACAGTGATTATTAGGTCCTTTCACTTGGTGTATTACCATGAGCTACCATTCACCCTCTGTCTCTCCCTGCTCCCCAGGGTGGCTGACAAGGAGAGCATCAACAAGATGTCCCTCCACAACCTGGCCACGGTGTTTGGCCCCACCCTGCTGCGGCCTGCAGAGAAGGACAGCAAGATCCCCACCAACCCCACGCAGCCTATCAGCATGGGAGACAGCTGGTCCCTGGAGGTCATGTCACAGGTAGGCGATATAGTCTCTGTCCCTCACCCCATCCCTCTTCTTTGATATTGAGGTCCCTCTAACTGTCCGTCTTTCCCTCCAGGTCCAGGTGTTGCTGTACTTCCTCCAGCTGGAGACCATCCCCACGCCGGACAGTAAGCGTCAGAGCATCCTCTTCTCCACCGAAGTGTAGTGTTCCACAGGTTCCCATCATGATGACAATGGGAGAGAGAGGCTGTGATAGAGACGTCGACTCAAACTGAGTCTACAGTATGTCCATTTGGGAAGGCTACTGAGAGTGAGAATGGCCTTTGCTGGACTGCAGCAGGAGATGTATTCTGCACTGATTCTGGACATAGCTTGCAGAGGGCGCCACCATCCCTCTGAGAACAAGAGGGTGGACACCAATCCTCTGTTGTACCACACATATCTGATGATGATAACGCATTAATACATCACACCCAATAGCCAGTGTGACTCTTTGTGCCTCTCTGATGCATCATATCCTCCTCTTCTCGCTCTGTCTCTTCGCTCTCATGTCGAAGCTCCACAGCTTGTGTACGGTGTACGGAATGAATGCCACTATTGAACATGCCTGCTGCAACCCTAAATGAAACACTTCAATTTGAGTCTGATCAGCATGTAGGGGAAAAGAGTGTCCAAGGTTTTTATTTTTTTTGTTGCTATTGGCTCCTGCTTTGTAGGCAGAAAAACAAGCAGGGCCTGCACAGCGTTTTGTTTAGCCTTTTCAAATGTTGAGTTATTTCTTAATCCACTGCTGAAGAGATTCCAGCCGTATGTTTTACACATGATACATTAGGACCACAATGCTACGAGAGTTATGTTGAAAAGGAACATCTGGGTTCTCTGAAGACTTTTAAAGAGGAACATCCAGAGCTGCCAGGATCACCAGTCTATTTGTGCGTCCCAGGAATCCACCACTCACGACAACAACAAAGTGTTTACAAGGTAAACAAACCTTGGACAAAGGCAGAGACGAGGAGACTGCAACAAAGGCATTTGTGAAATAGGAACAGTTGACAGAAACAGAGTATCTATCAGTTATAATAAGACTGCCTACAGTTTGGACCATAAAGCAATTCCCTCTATTTGTGTTCTTTGTGTTTCAAGTAGTCCTCAGCTTAAATACCCAGGAAGCAATAGATTTTCTAACATAGGAGTTTGTCTGCATTCATATCCTTAGTCCGGGGATGTCCTCATGGTAACATAGGAGATCTTGCCAAAATGATCTGTTGTTTGGGAAAAAATTAAACTATTGTATTTACAGATACAGTACAGTATGTACATAATGCTGTAATTGTTGTATTTGTTATGATTATAATTTATGAAGAAAAAATGGGGGGGTGGGGCAGAAATCAATGTTTTTTTTTCTATGTGCTTGTTTTGATTTGATGAAGGTGGTATAGGTTACAGACTTGAGTCCTGGAGGTCTGAGGTGATGGGAGATCATATGCTGCCTATGTAACCAGGATGTAGCCTTGTTGTGGGAATAACTGCAGTTTTGTCCAGCCTAATGTTAGCCATGTATCCATCATTAAGGTAACACTCCATCTTTGAATGCCAATGTCCCAACCCCTCTTCATCTGTTCGAGTGTTCTAGTCCCTAACCACCCACCCTGAAATCTTGATGTGTTACTGAAGTAGGATACAAAACAGTACATTTAGTTGTATACAGAACAACAATACCATGTTTCTTCTCTACAATTTACAATAATAACATGTTCCCTTTCTACAACTTA